>NC_142130.1:37225127-37528158 GCF_024610735.1 Ursus americanus | reverse complement strand
TTTATTATACCAAAAAGGTACTGATTCAACAGGACTCTAAATGTTTAGAAGAATAGTACAATTCATTTGATAGAAAGAAGAAAAGAACGACTAAATTGATGGTTATCAAATATCCTAAATAATTTCACTCTCTATTTTAAGCATATAAGTCTCAAATAAAAAGGTGAATAAGGTGGGTGCCTGGGTGGCACAGTCAGTTGGACATCTGACTCTTGGTTTCAGCTCCAGTCATGATCTCAGGGTCGTGGGATCGAGCCCCAGGTCAGGCTCTGCACTTGAAGCAGAATCTGCTTAAGACTCTCTCTCCCTCTCCCTCTGCCCCCTCCCTACCATGCACACTCTCTTTCAAATAATAAATAAATCTTAAAAAAAAAAAAAAAAAGGTGAATAAAGGGCTTTCTCAGACCACAGCACAAACCTAACTTCCTGACCTCCAAGTACTGCCCTAGGTTAAATTACAGGTTACAGAGTAGTTTTGATACTAAGCCTGCAATATTCAAGAGCCTCACCAGGTTAATTAATTTCCTGTCCTAAAATAGCTAGTCTACAACAACCCCTACCCTCCTACACACACAAGTAAAATATCCGATACCATAATTTTAGGTCATCTTTTACCTCCCCCCCCTTTTTTAAATACTTTTTAGTATTCAATCCAAAAATTAAGCGCTTACAGAACCACCTCAAGAAATACAGTGTTTCCAAATGCCTCTAAGAAAAACATTCCCTAAGCAGCTATACCAACCAACCAACCAACCTATACCAGGAAGTAAATCTCCTTGTTACATGCTACAAATTCTCACTGCCCTCCCATATATATATAAAATCTATGGTATGACTCTACTTGAATCTATTCCTTTTTCAAATATAGTAACAGCCCTCTAATCACAAAGACTACCAGGAACATCAAGCTTATAAAATCAAAACCCTGAAGACAGAAAATAATTAACAGCTAACATTTATTGAATCTAGCCACTCTGTGCCAAGCTGTTTTTCAGGGATTACACCATTTAACCTCCACAATAGTTCTGCGAGGTAAGTACTATTGTCATTTTAAAGATGAAGAAAGCCAAGTTTTGAAAGTCATTTGCTCATGTTCAGAGTTGGTAAGTGTTGGGAGTTAGGATTCTAAAGCAACCTAACTATAAAGCAGTACGTTTTTTAAATGAAACACAGCAGCAAAAAACCATATAAGAGACTAAGCTTTATAGAAGCAACCTCCCAGATCTGCTTTATAACCTATGGATTAAAATTAGTAATCTCATTGAGAGCACAACCCTAACAATTGGTAATATGGATTTCCCAGTTCACAGTTACTTAGGTAAGCACACACTTGAAGGAGCAAGTGGTATGACTGCTAGGACCAACCACACTAATGAGCTGGGAGGTAGGGGAGTAGATGTGCACAAGGAAAAGATGAAATTGACTATTAAAAAGCTACCACATGATTAAATATCCCTTAACTGTTATATTTTAGAATGAGGCTATTTTAAATCCTCCAGTAGAACAGTAAAGTAACTGATATTCATGACAACTTAAGTATCATAAGAAGGTATCAAAAATCATATTCAGTATTATCTAAAATGTATCTTTTAAAACAAGTTTTACAAAAAGGCAAACAAAAAATTTTGAAATCATTTCTCTAGAAAGTTTAAAAGGACATTATTTCCCCATCTCCCCGTTCAATCTTAGTCTCTCTTCTTCCTTAGAACATAAACATCTTAAATCCCTGTTTTTGTCCACTCTGTCAGCATCATAGGTAAGCTTCTCAAAACGTAGCCAAAACTCACTATATTCCATTTCCTTGCCTCTACTCTCTTTGCTAACAGCTTCTGTACCCAGCTTTCCCAGTTAAGCTGTATTTGTCTAAGTCATTAATACCTCCTATTCCTAAATCTAATGAACAATTTTCAGGTCTTATTTGCCCTTTTAAGCAGGATTTAACATTTCAGATCCCTTTCTCCCTTCCTTCTTTAAATTCTGGTCAGTTGCCTTTTACACCACCACCCTTCTGTTTTCGCTCTTCTGACAACTTTTTGCTAGATTCACTTTCCTTTGCCTACCCTCAAATGCAAGAGGGTCCCTGGCTGCCTTCTTTCCTGTTAAGAATTCTCAAAAGAGGCACGCCTGGGTGGATCAGTCATTAAGCGTCTGCCTTCGGGTCAGGGCGTGATCCCGCGGTCCTCAGATCGAGACCCGCATCAGGCTCCTCCGCTGGGAGCCTGCTTCTTCCTCTCCCACTCCCCCTGCTTGTGTTCCCTCTCTCGCTGGCTGTCTCTTTCTCTGTCAAATAAATAAATAAAATCTTTAAAAAAAAAAAAAAAGAATTCTCAAAAGAGGATCTTAATCTCTATTCAACTGCATATGTTATACTGCTAACTCTAGCCCACACCACTCTCCTGGCAGCTTTATGCCTCCATCTGAGTATTTCCAGGCCCCTCAAATCCAACATGACCACAAGTGAACTTCATCTTAGAAAGCAAAAGAATAGAGCCTCGGAAAATGTAGATGTATAGGGAGTTTTATTTTGTTGGGAGTGGGACATACTATTTTAGTAAACATTTATCCACCCAGTCATTGAGCTGGGAATCATTTTTGACTCCTTCCGTCTCTTACCAGATAGCCAATCAAATACTGTAGGAAGACTGTATAACCTTGATCTTGGCAAATCCACTCCCTTCTCTTTGTTCCCCCATCATTTCTCAAGAATAGCCTCTTTAGGCTCTCCCATAATATTAGTAATTACTTGTGGCTATAGTAATACTTATCACAGAACATGTATATTCCTTCATTAACCTACAAACAGTGACGGGGAAACCATGTCTCTTTTTATCCAAAGTAGCTAGAAACATACAAAGAGTAGTAAACCTAACTCTAGTGAGGAATCCTAAGAAGCTAAGCAATATATCAAAAGTTATATAATTTATTAACTATGGAGTAGGAATTTATGTATAGTTCAACTTGATAGCATTTTTCAATATTAAAATAACTTTCATCAAAGTACAGTAATAACAGCATATGAACAGCACTCTGCATATTCAATGTGACAAAATACTCTTTTCTTGTTTATGCTTCTATATACATTTTAAATTTCCTACAATGATCATGCACCCCTTTCATAATTGGTGAGGAAACAGTATTTGAGTAAAATGCCACAATCAACATGAATAAAACATCTTTAAGTTTTTGGGGCAACAGGTTGTGAAACTGAAGTCAGGGTTTTGGAGATGCATCAGGAATCTAAGAAAACATAAATATACCAAAACAGAGAACAAGGAGCAAGTGGTATGACTGCTAGGACCAACCACGCTAATGAATTGGAAGGTAGGGAAGTAGATGTACACAAATACAAAATTTCTCCATTCTTTTTATTTGGAAAGATATAATTCTTTTTCATTAAAAATGGTGTTTATGTTAACATGCAAAAACTTATTATTTCTAATACATTAATAAATATTTAATAAATTTTTCAATTTTAAATTCTAATGTGGCAAATATCTACAAATATCCACATGAACACTCAGGGTCCTCAATAGTTTTAAGAGTATAAAGAGGTCCTAAGACCAAAAAATCTGAGAACTGCCAACTTATATAGTTTGGGGAGCATATTCCCAAAGCTAGAATATCAACACATATGTTGACATAAATTTTTTAAACTTCTATACATCCAAAAATAAACATAAGCAAAGTCACAAGAAAAACTGATAATCTGGGGGAAAGTACTTCGAACATACAACAATGAGTTAACAGTATTCATAGATGAAAAGCTCTTTCCATCACTAAGGAAAAGATAAACACCCTCCAAAATGGAAATGAGGGCTTGAAAACTAAGGGAAAACAGGATAATAGACAAGGGGCCAATATGCATGTAGAAAAATAACCCTCAAACTTAGTAATCAAAACAACATAAATTAAAACTAATCCAATCAACTATGATGTTTTAAAATTACAATATGTCATTCAGCAAAAATATAGAATCGGTGACCACATATATTACTGTTAGGAACACAGTTAAATAATTTCTTCAGAAGACAATCCAGCAACATGGATCAGAAATCTTAAGTGTATGTACTCTTCAACCTCTATAAAAACATGTGCAAAGGTCTACTACAAGAATATTTATTGAAACATTATTTATAACTGCAAAAGAGAAAACTAGAAACAATTAAATGTCTACCAAGAAGAGGATAACAATATATTACAGCATCCCATTATGTAGATAAGTTATTATTTGAAGATTTAAAATGTTGGCATTTATATGGAAAGATATCTTTGATATATAGGTTTTTAAAAAGGCAGTTATGGGGGGCCTGGGTGGCTTAGTTAAGCGTCTGACTCTTGGTTTCAGCTCAGGTCATGATCTCAGGGTCCTGAGATGGAGCTAAGTCAAACTCTGCACTCAGGGGGCAGTCCAATTCTCTCCCACTCCCTCTCCCTCTGCCCCTCTCCCCCATTCCTGCGCTTTCTCTCTCTCTGGTACAAATATCACAAAAAGTTTATGGACTTTAGCATCAACAGACTTGGTTTAAAATTTACAATTCTTAAGCTGTGAACCTTAAGCAAATCACCTAACCTTTCCAAAACTCCATTTTCTTATTCACTGAATACTGACAATAATTCCTCTCTCATGGGATTGTCATAAGGACCATGTTAAAAGTAAAAGATAAATACTCAATAAATGCTAATTCCTTCAAAAAGACATATATACATATAAACTCTAACTGAATAGCAAGTTATATGAAAGCTACACTATAAAAGAAATTACATTCTAATTATGTATCTTTTCTATAGTTAATGGCTCCTTCTCACTTTCAATTTAAATTAAATCAAACCCAAAAATACCCAAGAAAATAAATCCTCCTGCCTTTTGGGAAACCCCAAGCTTAGGAAAACCAGTATGAAACAAACATTTTTACCATCTCTTCATTACTAAAAATCTGTCCTATTTGACTTTTGTATCCTCAGGAGTCTAGCAGAGTGCCTAGCATATAGTTGGTCTTAAGCACTGGGATGAGTAAATGTGGAGATGTTGGAACACCTAACACTGTCTCTCCAATAATGAGTCTCATTATCACTCAGTCCAAAAGCCTTCACACAAAACTGTGGTGCTAATTAACATTCAACAACAGTTTTGATTTCAAAAAAGCAATCTTGCAGTAAGTTTCATCCACTCACTTCCTTCTTCTTATTTCCAAAGAAATATACTTAATAACGCAAAATCCCTGGGATGAATCATAAAGTCACAGAGAGCAACAGAGCTCTTAAACCTTACTAGGATTAAAGTTACTTACAGATTTAAAATATTACCAATGGAATTGTTTTTTAAAGGTACTTAGGGAATGCTGTGTTCAGAAATCCTGAAGTAAATCCTGTAAAATCAAAGGACCTTTATTAAAAAACTTGGGCTTCTTGTTAGACAATATATGTTCACTGAAGAAAACCATAAAAGAAACATAGCAAAAAGAATAAAATTAACATATTGGAGTAACAGATTACAATACAGAAGTACAAGTATAAATATTTTGGAGAATAGTCTCAGTTTGGACGCAGTCAATGCAATCACACTTCACAGCCTCCTTTGTAATGCACTATTTTCACACATTCTTATTATGAATTTATATCCGTGTTAAATATTGTCATATCATTTTTAATCCTAGTGCATGAATATCATAAGATTATTGAGAGGATAAAATAAATATAAAGTAAGGCATGGGGAAGCATTATTTAAGTAGTATTATTAGTCCCAGGATTAAAATGTTCATAAAATTCAGATATATCTAAATTTGTGAGCCTGTCTTTAATTTTTACCCTTAAAATAAAGTCCTAGAAGTAGAACGTCTGAAATTCTGCAAATTGCCTTCCAAAAAGAACGTACAAACTTATTTTTCTTCAGCAGCACAACTCCCAAAACCCTTGTCACCAACTATTATATTCCTAAGCTTTGCCAATTTGACTGGGGAGCAAGGGGTACAATTTTTTCTCATTTTATTTTTGTGTTTTGTCAACTATACTAAAATAAACACTTTAACATGTTAACTATTATTTCTGCTTATGTGAATTGCTTGTCAAAATATTTCAAAGTGAATTACTCCAACATTCATGGTCGGAATAATCATATTAGATTTGTTTAAGGTATGTTACATATACTGCCATTCTACATATACATGTTTATGTTACACACTTGAAAAAAGGGAGTTATATACTTTCACTCCATAATAACCCCCAACTTAGTATCTTCCACTAATATTTTAAAAACAAAGCACTACTGCCCAAGTCTAAGAGGGAAAAATGGTTCAAATTAAAGTCTTGAAACTACCTAAATATATAACATACGGTATCTCCATTAACACATTAACAGAACAAACACTTAAGACTTAAGAACTGACATGGAAAATGTCCATGATATGTTAACAAGTGAAAAAAGAACACAGAATAGTTTGTATAGCACCATCCATTTATAATTTATATGGTGAAAATAAAACAAGTACAGAGTGGGAAGAACAAGGAACAAGTTGTTGTCCTAGGTGCTAGGGACCCAGTAATGAACAAGAAAGGCAAATTTTTTTCCTATTTTTACAAAGCCTACATTCAGCCTGGTTAATAAGTGTCCTGACTTTATTTAGATTCACTTTTAGTATTTTTTTAAAGATTTTATTTATTTATTTTTTTATTTATTTGAAAGAGCACGCGCGCACTAGCACAAGCAGGAGAAAGGAGAGGGGACAAGCAGACTCCCCACTCAGCACAGAGCCTGAAGCCGGGCTCAATCTCAGGACCCTGAGATCATGACCGGAGCCAAAATCAAGAGGCAGACAACTACTGAGCCACCCAAGTGCCCCTACATTCACTTTTAGTATTAAGCCACAACAGATGACAACAATAACATCTGACTACACACACTACTTTCTGATTTTTTTTTTTTTACTACTTTTTGGATTTAGAGCAGTAATTACAATACAGAAAATTTAGGAAGTAACACACACACAAAATATACTACCTAGTGTTAATGAAACAGAAGGAAAAAAAAGTCCTAAAACTATTTTTTAAGTCTTATTTATACCCAGGAATCTCTTTTTGTTATCCAAATTTAAAGCTCAATTGATGATAATAAAATGAAGTTGCAGAATATTCATGATATGATCCTAATTCTGTTTAAAAACCATTTGTGATATGTAGATATGTTGACAAATGGCTGAACTAACTTAGCAGTAATTCCTGGAGATAAGAGTAGAGGGAAACTGGGCAGATGGGAATCAGAAAACTTCACACTTTTTATTTTGTATGGTTTCTATACTGTTTATTTGTGGTAAAATAATATCTTCATGATAAAAATGAAAAATAAAATACTTTTTAAAGTTTCAGTGCCAGAAGAACTGGGCAATTGGTCCCATCGAAATTTCCCTATGTAAAACCTTAATCTCCATCTATATGGAACCGCCTGAATAAAAAATCAGAGTGCTATGCAGGTATACAAAACAGTAAGGAAGAGCTTCATATACTACAAGTAATTTCTGGGATTTTTGTTAAGTAAAAAATACAAAATGCTAAACACATTATAAATTTTATCTATGAAGAGAGAAATATGAATATATATATATATATATTTTTTTTTTTTTAAATAACCAAAAACAAATAAGAAAGGTTAACTATGGGGCCAAAAAAAAAAAAAAGTTACCTATAGGGGAGGGAAAGTATAAAAGCTGACTGTTCTGATTATACTCCATATTGTAGTTTTGGTTTTGGAACAATGTAAAAAAAATTTTTTTAAGATTTATTTATTTGAGAGAGAAAGAGAGTGAATGCAGTGAGAGGGAAAGGGGCAGAGGGAGAGAGAGAATCTCAAGGAGACTCCCTGCTAAGCACAGAGCCTGACATAGGGCAATCTGAGGACCCTGAGATGATTACCCAAGCTGAAATCAATAGTCGGAAGCCTAACTGACTGAGCCACCCAGGCGCCCCTGGAACAATGTAAATATTTTACATAATTATAAAACAAAATTAAATCAAAAGGAAAATAAGTTACTCCCAAAAACTGACAGCAAAATGAACAAAAGAAACTATATATCAAATGGGTGCTCTAAACTCGGAGAGAAATCATTTCAAATTACTTATTTTCTTTAAAGATTTATTTATTTGAGAGAGAGAGAGTGTATGTATGTGTGCGCACGTGAGTGGGGGGAAGGGCAGAGGGCTAGGGGAAGCAGACTCCCCACTGAGCGTGGAGCCCTGATGCAGGGCTTGATCTCCCCACCTATAGGTCATGATCTGAGTTGAAACCAAGAGCTGGATGCCCAACCAATGGAGGCACCCCTCAAATAATTTTAGAATAGTAATTTGACTGTAAATCTCTAATAGAATTTATATGAAATGCAAGAATTCTTAAACTGTTTGCAGCAACCATTTTCTACAACAATCTCAAAATAACAACACTAATATGTATATATAAGTCAAGCAAGTAATGCGCTATTCTCAAGATTTTTAGCATAAAAGAGCTATAGATACAAAGCTTAAAAAAGTCAAAGGCAAAAATCTTATAATATTAAACTCTTACTCTTGAAATGGTATCAGATTTGGAAATATTGGTACAAACTATGGTGTTTCTTCTCAATCATACAACAAATTCAGCAAAGTTGTAGAATATAAGATCAACACAAAAATCAGTTGTATTTTTATACACTATCAATAAACCATCTGAAAAGGGTATTTAAAAACAATTCAGTTTGCAACAGGAATAAATTTAACCAGGGAGGTTGACTTGAAAACTACAAAACATTACTGAAAGAAATTAAAGAATTAAATAAATGGAAAGACATTTCATATTCATGGGTCAGAAAACTTAATACTATTAATATGTAAATACTACCCAAAACAATCTACAGATTCAACACAACCCTTATCCAAACTCCAAAAGGCTTTCTTGTAGATATGGAAAAGAGGATCCTAAAATTCATATGGAACCACAAAGAATTTTGAACGGCCAAAATAATCCTTAAAAAAACTACATTGGACTATTTAAACTTCCCCACTTCAAAACTTAATACAAAGCTACAGTAATCAAGACAGTGTAGTACTGGCATAAAAAAGTATATATATGTCATGAGTCCATGAATAAAGCCAGCTATCTATAGGCAACTGATTGCCAACAAGGGTGCTATGACCATTCAATGGGAAAAGAACAGCTTCTTCAACAAATGGAACTTGGAAAATTGGACCCTTACCTCACACCATATACAAAAATTAACTCAAAATGGATCAGGGACCTAAGTATAAGAAATAAGACTATAAAATACTTAGAAGAAAACATGGGTAAATCTGGAGTGCTTTTTCAGATACAATATGAAAAGCACAAAAAGGAAATGGATGCATTTGAGTTCAAAATTTAAAACTTTTGTACATCAAAGCATACTAGCAAGACAGTGAAAAAAAGACAATTCACAGAATGGGAGTATATATTCAAGTCATATATCTGATAATGTCTAGATACAGAATTTTTAAAGAATCCTTACAATTCAACAACAAAAAGACAACCCAATTTAAAAACGGCCAAAGAACTTGAATGGATATGCCTCCAAAGAAGATATACAAAGGCCAAGAAGCCCATGAAAAGATGCTCAACATCATTAGTCACTAAGAGAATGCAAATCAAAATCACAATGAGGTACCATTTCACACCAACCAGAATGGCCATTATCAAAAAATGGAAAACAACAAGGGTTGGAGAGGTTGTGGGAAAAACTGGAACCCTCATACACTGCTGGTGGGAATGCAAAATGGTACAACCACTGTGGAAAACTGACTGACAGTTCCTAAACACAGAATTACTGTATGACCCAGCAATTCCACTCCTAAGTAAATACCTTCAAAAAACTGACAAGCATTCAAACAAAAACCTACACAAACTATTCACAGTAGCCAAAACTCAAATACCAATCAACTAAACAGATTTTTTTAAAATGTAGTTTTCCATACGATGGAATATTATTCAGCCGTAAAAAGGAATGGAGTACTGATACATACTGCAATATGGATGACCTTGAAAACATTATGTTAAGTGAAAGAAGACAGACACAAAAGGCCCATATTGTATAACTCTATTTATATGAACTATCCAGAGCAAGATAGTGGTGATGAACACACAACACTGGGAATGTACTTAATACCACTGAATTGTACACTTTAATATGATTCAAATGGGGGTGCCTGGGTGGCTCAGTCAGCTAAGCGTCCAACTCTCTTCCCCATGTTGGGCTCCACGTCCTGAGGCTACTTAAAAATAATTAAATAAATAAAGGTTCAAATGATCAATTTTATGTTACGTATTGTTTCACCACAATAAAAAAAAATCCAACACACACACATATCCATAAAGACCCTAGCTCTGTCCACTAAAAGGGCCTAGAAACAACAATCAGCCCATAGCAACAAAGACCCACACTATGGCCTTTAAATACTATCACTAATAGGAATCAGAACCCCTTGGAGAAGTAACTGATTGTGGATCTAAGAAGGTGATACATGAAACTAGCCTGAAATATCTTGTTATACTAGAAAACAGAATTACCAAAGATTACTGAGGTTATATCTACAGATACAGAATCAACGTGAAGGGGCTCCTATGGCTAAAATGGGACAACCTGAAAATTAAAAAGAATACTACAACAGATTAAAACATCAAACATATTCAAAACCAGGGGTTCATATAGGTACAAAAAAAATTAAACAATCTCGCTGGCCACCTCTATCGAATAGTAGGAAAAGATTCTGCTGTTCTTCAGAATAATCATATAATTGAGGTTTAAAATGTTCTTTTTTATAGAACTCCAGCATATAAAACAGAAGGAATGATAGAATATCACCACCGCTAGATATGATGATCTAGATCCCAGTCAGCAAACTTTTATCAACGATCAGACAGTAAATATCTTAAGCTTTACAAGCCATACAGCCTCTGTATTAACAACCAATTCTGCCTGTGTAGCATAAAAGCAGCTACAGACAATACATAACAGAACTATTGTGGCAACATTACAATAAACTTTTATTTACAAAATAAGGAGCAAATAGGATTTGGCCTGTGCGCAACTTGGCCTGTTTGCCAACCCATGATCTATATAATAATCATCAATGACTGATAAACCATTAGATGAAAGGCTGACGAGGAACCTTACTGTGGATAGTGAACCAGGCTGACAAGGATACACCCCTACTGTGATCGATCGTAATATCACAAAAGAGAGTCAGAGTCTGATATTATGTAATAAGAGATACTTAGCACCATCTAATAAAGTAATCTGATTAAAAAATCTTAACAGTTTACAGGAAACACTGGAGGGATTAGATGAACATCCCCTCTATTAAATGACCACAGGGATACAATCAGCAAAATGTGGTAATGTGTAAATGTGTTAAATGACCACAGGAATACAATCAGCAAAATCTAGAATGTGGGAAATTCCAAAGTACAAATGATCTGATTTCTTCAATAAATAAATGGCAAGGAAAAGAGTGAAAGAAAAATTAACACCAATTGTAAAGAAATTTAAAAATAGCAACCAAATGCAATGTATGGACCTTGCTTTGGGTCCTAACTCAAACAAACAAATTTTATTTTAAGGGAAAGAAAGATACAATCAGGAAATGTGAACAATGACTAGAAATCTGATTATCCTAAGGAATTTTTTAAATATTTTAAAGGTAGAATCACGGTGCTGTAGTTATGTTATTTATTTTAAGCTTCCTTGGAGAGATTTGCCAAAAAATAAAATTACATGATGTTTGAAATTTGCCTTGTAAGTATGCTGGGTAGTGGTGAGGGTACGGGTGAATTAAGACTGACCACATACAGATAATACAGAAATTGGAAATGGATATATGGTGGTTCATTACATAACGCTATCTACTTTTATATAATCAAAGCTACTTAATTTATGAGTAATTTATGAAGAAACACCCCAAAATGGAAAAAAATATTCAACACCTGTTTGGGAACACTAGGTTCCCTAAAAATAAAAAATTTAATGAAAATTACCCCCATTCTACTAGAAGCCAGGTTCGGTACCCACAAAGAGCTAAGTGGAAAGGGAAAAGATAAAAGGAAAAGGAGAAAGAAGGATCTGTGATTCATTCTCCCCTTCCCTCATTCTAGTTAGTGAAAAAGCCGTGAGGTGCTGCTGGCTGCTCCTTTAAGAATGCCTGGCAAGGACAAAGAGTATTTTACTTTTTAAGAAAAGGTTTCCCATGAAAATCACTCTGCCTCAAGCTGTGAAAACTGTCTGATATTCTTAGAGCCCCCAAAGATCCTGGCTGTTTCAAAGCAGTAAATAAAAAGTGAGGAAGGAAGAAGAAACTCTGGCGGGGGGAGGAGTTTCTTTCCCCAGCTTCATCAAAATAGAGAAGTAATCAAAACTAAAGGAAAAGAACACAGTATTCTGCTTAATTCAATTCACAGCTAATAACAGCCTTAGTGGTTTTGAATGGTTCTAAATAGTTACCCACATTTTCAGGGAGTACTCGGGCCATTTAATTCTACCAAAGGAGACTGCAGACACCTGCTTTTGGGGGAAGAAAGATCTTCACATTCCATAGTATTCTGGTGTGCCCATCATAGTTAAACATTTAATAATCTAATGGTCAATGCAAACCAAACTGTCCCTGAAATACAGACTACACAAAAATAGTTTTCAGAAGAAAAATATGCAGTCTAAAAAGACTGACAACACAGACACCGGATCAACTTAAAATATACATCTCACATTAAAAAAAGAAAGAAAGAAAAAGAAAAAGAAAAAAATTATGGGCATTAGGCCAAAATCTACTTATTACAACTAGTATTCATTGAAAATGCCAGATCTCTAATGGGAACTGTAACTTTCTTAATGCACTATAACTACATTCAAGATGGAATTTCCATTACCTTAAAAGGCATCTGGCGACGATTTTTCCTCAAATTAAAAAAAAAAAAGATTTGGAGGCTTTCTTTATGACCACCCTACACATGCCTGTTAAAAAAAATAATAAACATACAACAGATACAGAGAGGTAACAACCTACATCTAAGCCTTTATTATTTTTATTACTACTAATAATAGCAGCTAAGATGATCATGTCCAGACACTGTGCCAAGCACCTGACATTCATAATTACCTCCTTTAAGCTTTACAACCACCCAGAAAGGTATGTAACTGAAATTAATAACTTGTCTAAGCTCACTATAACTGATCAAAGAGAGGGCTCTAACCTTATGATGTCAAAAATAGATATAAAACTATACATACCTAAAGACAGTATCAAATCTCACTCAAACAGCACTTTAATTTACAGAGTATTCTCTAAAACCTTCCCCTCCCAGACATGGAGCTCATGTATGCAAAACAAAGGATGCAGGACATGCTTCGACTAGTCAATTTATTCTCCTTTCCTTCTTCCCTAAATAGAGCAGTTTATACTCTTTCCTAGTACTACTGCTAAATTGTTGTTTCTAAGTAAAACCCAGAAGTTCATTACAATCACATAGTAGCACAGTAAAGTCAAAAGAGCAAAGATTTAGGAACCAGAGAGATCCGGGCTTAGACGGTAACACTGGACATTCCCAGTTCTGCCCTGTGAATAATTTTGTGTCCTCTACCCTCCAGAAGTGCCTTGGGTTCCTTGTCTGTAAAATGGAGTCATTACCTAGGCCCTATGAAATAATGCTTTTTAAATGCTGGCTCCCTTCCCTCTCTTCTAAAATAAAAGCAAGATCCAAATACCAAAGGCAGGGCTTCCAAGTATGATTCAAGGAATACAGGGATCCTAAAAGCTACATTTTCTAAACTTCTCTGGCCAGAGAGTATTTATTATAGCATAACACCAATTAGAGTAATTAGTGTAGGAAACACTAACCAAAGGAATTACATACAGGGTAAAGAAAAAAAAACCCAAAACTTTGTTTCAGATTCTACGATAGCTCTTTTGGCTCTTCAGTGTTCTTTTCTTGTTTTTTTGTTTTAAGATTTTATTCATTTATTTAATAGAGAGAGAGACAGCCAGCGAGAGAGGGAACACAAGCAGAGGGAGTGGGAGAGGAAGAAGCAGGCTCCCAGTGGAGCATGGAGCATGACGTGGGGCTTGATTCCAGGACTCCGGGATCATGCCCTGAGCCGAAGGCAGATGCTTAACGACTGAGCCACCCAGGCACCCCTTTAGTGTCATTTTTATCCACTATGTAGTTCCTGCCTTCATTCTGTACAGTCAAGCCAGCAAAGAAGTGCCTTCTGGATATATAAATACTCCATTTATTAAACACTGTACTTTAAAACCCAGATATCCTCTAATAAGTATGATCCAAAAAACCTAACTGATGAAAAACAGGACTTACTATTGGAAAGTTAACAGAAAATGTTTTTTTTCCAATAGTCTTCCAGTTACAGAATAAAGGTGACAAGAAAGGAAAAATTCATATACCAGTTTTCAATTACCAGAATTGTATGAAATAAACCAATTATTACGAACAAAATGTGTACCTGGCCTCACTGTCGGGCAATAGGACAAGGCAGAGGGTAGGAGCCAATTATACTCTATCTGAATTTTGTATCATCACAGGATTTCATTATAATCTGACACTTAAAACACTCATCAACTAAGAAAAGTTGCTCAGAAGCACAGAAAATTTTCTCCAAGTCAGGGGAATCTTAAATCAACCTTTTAAATTAATATTTAACTACTCTCAAAAACTACAGAAATTCTTAAAAAGAAAAACATGATTATCAATGGATGTGTTAAAATTTGGTCTCTATACTTAAGACTGACTGTTTTAAATTTACTTATTTTTCAACATTCAACATTTATTAAGTGCCAACTTGATAAAGAGAATCTTTATGTTCAAGAATAATATTAAGCAACAAGAAAAATACTGAGATACATGACCACAGGAAATAATAAGGATGGAAGCAGGTGAAGTCTAACACTTTTGCCTTGAGTAAAACTATGATGTGTTATCTGCGCTTAAGATTACTGTCTTCAAGTTACCAGAGGTAGCAAGGCTCCATTTCTGCACAATCATTCACATTCTCTTAGACCAGAAAAGCAGTTAAGAATAAGAGCTTTAGCCTAAATTACCTAAATTGGAATACAGGCTCTGCCATCTGCTGGTTCTAAAACTTTGGTGAAAGTTACTTAACCACTATAAACCTCAATTTCCTCAAAGATAAGGGGATCTGGCTCAACACTGACTTTGTGATATGGATTTCAACTATATTTTTTACCCATTTCTTATAGCCACTGTTTTATAGATAGCCTGTATTAATTTTGAAAGCAAAGTATTTGCTCTTAAAGTTTTATCACAAAAAGGTATTTAAAATTTTAACTTTACTTGTACGCGACTGACAATTGTGTTCTTCTTGGTAAGAAACATTATAAAAAGTGAAAGTTCCAAAGCTTTATCCACAGAAACCTTAATTCAACCAATTTTACACAATTGTTCTATTCTCTTTCCAAATTATAAAGGCAACACAGTGCAGGAGTTAAGAGAACAAATTCAAAGTATGATGATAAAATTTGCTGGCTATGTAAGACACTCTCAGCCTCAAGGTTACTCATTTATAAACTACATTTGCCTTACCAGGTGCTGTAAAGGCTGAATGAGATACAAATAAATGGCTTAGTACAGTACAATGACATAGTAAGTTCTCAAAAGTTTTTTTCTTTTATGTTAAGTCTGGTGTCCTGAGTTCAACATGCTGGACCTATTCTCTACTACCTATAAGATCCTGAATAAAGCAATTAGAATATTTTTAACTTAGCTTCTTCATCCATTAAATGGAGATACTTTTGTCTCAAAGCATTATGAAAGTTAAATGAAAGGATAGTGCTTGGGACACAGCAAATACTCAAAGGGCAACTGAATCTGAATTACTCTAGTTCTAAGATCTGGGGTACCATCAATACAGCATCCACAGAAACTCAATATCCATCATAACCATAAACATTTTTCTAATTAACTTCTTCCCAACCCTCACTGTCATGGTCCACAACAGCTTTGCTCATCTCTTCCCTAAACTTTAGAAAGTACACAGGCTTTCTCAGGTATATGTGAGAAATAAAAAGATTTTTTTAATTGGGACACTGGATTTTTAAACAATATTTTATACCTAAACTAATGCTGGTAGCTGACATGCTGTACAATTTACACTAATGCTATATGCAAGGCAGTAGAGTCAGAGAATCCTCAGGTTCTTGGGATCTTCCTTTTCTAAGGACCCCAGGAATTGGTCCATCTGCTCCAGTTTTAGGTCATGACACACACCCTTTATTTTCTACTAGGTACTCATCCTCCACTATGGCAGAAATATAACACTAGAACATTCCCTCTATCCTTTGAATGTACACAGTCACTCTTTAATGTATCTAGAAGCTCATGAGAGGAAAAATATAATATTTTATAATAATAATAAATAATAAATAAAATATAATATTAAGGTCTCAAAAGTCTCTCAAGAAAGGTTATCCCTGATGTTCGACTGAATTTAAATAGAACTATACTTTCTTCTTTAGTAACTCCTCTTGGATTTCAAGGACGGCATACCAAACAATTGTTACAGAGAAAACAAATCTTTTCCATGTCTAAAAACCAGCCAAACATCTCACGATGTACACAATTAGTCACAGAGGCAGATACCATGTTGATCAGTGGAATCCAAATTATTATTATGACAACATGACTTCTCAAAACCAAATACAGCCAAATTTTACAGCTAGTTACGAGGTTGGATTACTTAGCAAGAGAGCCCAAATATTTCTCTCTCTTCAACTGATATACTAATATGCACTACTATATCAAACAAATATTATCTTAGAGACACAAAAAGAAGCCCTATAAAAATTAAAGTTTTCATAAATCCCCATAATACAGATTAGACATCTAAGTAATCCATGATGAAAGGGCCTGTTAATATTTAAATATTGTCTCTTCACTTTATTTCCTGTAGATAAGCTACAGTGAAAATTTAAAAATTGATTTGTCAGACTTCTTTGATCTAAATCTTCTCTTTTATCCTCACCCACTCCAAATAAAATCCTGGAAGGCTTAAGGGTATTGTAGTGGCTGGACAGGCTCAATGTTTCAAAGGTACTGTGCTCACCAACCAATGAAACCTAGCACCCAAGTTCTTTCATTCATTCAGCTACCCATCCAAAGGTTTCAGAGCCATTCAGTGCTAAGCACATAGTATAAAGTGTCTATAATTCTGTGTCTTTAACCCTTCCCTGGTATTGCTCCTTCATTTTTAAATAAAAACTCATATTTAGGAGCGTCTGGGGGGCTCAGTCAGTTAAGCATCTGCCTTTAGCTCAGGTCATGATCCCAGGGTCCTAGGATCAGGCCAGCATTGGGCTCCCTGCTCCACAGAGAGTCTGCTTCTCCCTCTGTCTCCCCCTCCCCGCCCCCGCTCGTGCGTGCGCACGCTCTCACTCTCACTCTCTCAAATAAATAAAATCTTTTTAAAAAATTCGTATTTAACTTTATAAATTAATTTCTTATATCAAAACTTAAATGTTCCTAGAAATAACAGTGATGGTTTGGTGACCTGGAAACTCTATACCGTGTAACTACTATGCATAGTATACACATAACTACCATTCATAGTATACACATAACTACCGTAACAGACTGCCTTCAACTCAAACATGTATTAAGTGACCCAATTTAAAAGGTACTGTGCTCCACATTGCAGGAAATACAAAAATAATTAAAATACTCCTTTTGCCTAAAATCCCCTAGGGAGAGACAAAACAAGTTAACCAGAATGCAAGCAAGGCAGAATATAACAGTGATAGAGAGTGCTACAGGAGTTACATGCAAGTGAATTTCATGCCTTGGGGTAAGGCATGGATGGGAAGTTAAGTGGTTGAAGTGGCATTTGAGTCTCTGAAAGCTGGGCAGGTCTTTGAAACAGCAAGGGGAAATAATGTATGATAAAGACTATTTAGACTAATAAGATTCCATTGGGTTCAGGACAATCATGGCAATGACAACATTTAACAAACATACCAATAAGAATTCAATATACATTTTAATAGTTGTGCTAAAACATGGGGGAAAATCATTACCTCCTATAGCAAGCACCTTTCTGAAGAACATAAATCTCTCAACCTCCTTTAATGTGGTATAAAATTTCAAAGTTAACTGAAGACATGACTAAAAACAAAACAAAGCAATAGGACATATCAACGAAGTATGTTTAAACTACATACATCTTATCTGTTCCTTGAAAATAGACTATATGATTGAACAGACTGACAACAGTATTACACGATAACATAATTCCTGGACAAAATTCTAAACCTACACCGTCCAATAGGATAACCAACAGCAACATGTGGCTACTGAGCTCTTAAAATGTGGCTACTACAAATTAGGATATGCTATAAATGTAAAATAGGTTGTGAAGATATAGTACCAAAAAAAGAATGTAAT
The DNA here is from genome assembly GCF_024610735.1 of Ursus americanus. NCBI lineage: Eukaryota > Metazoa > Chordata > Mammalia > Carnivora > Ursidae > Ursus > Ursus americanus. Next base: position 37,509,710 of record NC_142130.1, on the reverse strand, counting down.
ATATCTCATTAGTAAATTTTATATTGATTACATGTTGAAATAATATTGTGGATACAATAGGTTAAATAAAAATATTATTAAAATTAAGTTCACCTGTATTTATTTACTCTTTTTAATGTAAAAAAGAAAATTTTATATTACATATGTGACTCACATTTGTGGCTTACATTATATTGAATAGCTCTGGCTTAAACAATTGTCTAGCATTAGTATTGTTCAGATTTCTATATTTGTTTTAGCTGTACTTGTTTTAGCTGTCGCTTCATGATGGCATGGTAATCACTTGATCATAATGATATAAAGTAACCTCCCAAACATCTATGCCTCAGTGTCTAGACACTGAAAAGATGAGACACATGCCAAAAATGTGTGTCAGCTTAACTACTGTGTTGGAGCAAATGTGTAAAAAAACAACCAACAAATAACTTTTCTAGATACATTTACCAAGCAGTTAATTTTGGGGGGCATTGCTGGCTGATGTCATGAGATTATGTTAAGATAAGTACTTTGTGATACAAAGACATGGCATCCAGGGAAATAGGAGTGGACCCTGAAGAGCAATGAAGTCAGGGTGACAGCTATACAGTGGAGCCTGGAGAACTACCAAGCCAGATCTCAGCAATAAGATGAGGACTCCAGGAAAAGGACAAAGGGTGGAGTAGAATCTAGAGAATCCTTGATAAAATTTGAGGGGTAAAAAAAAAAATCAAGATTATGATAATTGCAAACAGTACAAGAAAAAAGAAAATGGAAACAATAAACTGTAAAAAAAAAATTAAAAGCAAGGAAATGTGATTGCCGATTTGGAAACAGTTTGATAGTTCCTTAAAATATTTAACAGTTATCATACAATCCAGCAATTCCACTCCTAGGTAATATACTCAAAAGATAAGAAAATACATGTCCACACAAAAACTTGTTCACAAATGGTCATAGCAGTATTATTCATACTAGCCAGAAAGTAGCTAACAATCCAAATACCCACCAACTGAAGAATAGATAAACAAATGATGGCAATTCCATACAATGGAATATTATTCAAAAATAAAAAGAAATGAAGTACTGATAAATGCTACAACATAGATGGACATAGAAGACATTATATGAAATAAAAGAAGCCAGTCACAAAAGCTACATATTGTATGAGTCCATTCATAAGAAATGTTGAGAATAGGCAAATTCATAGAAACAGAAAGTAGTTTAGTAGTTACCTAGAGCTGAGAGGAAGGAGAATGTGGGGAATGACTATCATTGCATACAGGGTGATAGCACATACAAAAATGTGCTAGTATTAGTTGATAGCTACACGACTCTGTAGACATACTAAACCACTGTACACTTTAAATGAATAAATCTTATGGTATGAGATATCATTCGATATCTCAATAAAGCCGTTTTTAAAAGGTTATGTGATCACTGCATACTATCTGCTTCTGTTAAGAATACTGCTTAGTGTCTAGATACTGAGTGTTAATCATTTGAATAGTAATTTAAAGAATTATTTAGCTAAAAATAATATATTAGCATGCTAGCAAAAGGGCGATGAGAATAAATAATATCTATCATAATGAGAAAACAAATATCAAAAAGTAATTTTAACAAATAGGTAAAAGTATACTAACTAAAAATATGACAAAAACTAATAGGGAAAAACAGCTGTCAGAGTTAAGTTTGCCTATGAGAAATAGAAAGGAGAAAAGAGTGGCTTCCATAAGACTTTCTGCACAATCTGATTTCTTTAAATCGTATGAATGTACTATTTTATAAAAATAAAAAAAATTTTTTAAAAGACTAACGAGTGCTTGGTTTAGAAGCAGAATGAAACCGTGCGCTCTTAAAGAGGTAAAAGGCACAGGCTTCATTGACATTGACGCACTCTGCGCCTCTGATCTCTCAAGAGAACAGGTTTTTCTCATCTAAGATGTTAGAAAAATGGAAAGTTAAAGGAGAAGGTGAGTTTTCCTTTGCGTTTTTCTTTACCATGACAACTACTTCCAGCAAGAATGATAATACCTACTTGACGCTATGGATCATTTCTCAAATACAGAGTAGGAAATATTTTAAACGTGCTAAGTATTCACCGGTTGTGACTATCAGCATTTTACTTATTACCAAGAGAAGCACTCTCTCATCTTTGCACTTAATCCCCATCTAACTCACATTCAGTAAAATAAGGGCTTAGTAACCTACTATAAAGGAAAACATTAGCAATTTTCTAGAATTATTGATTTAAATTGTTTTAATTCTAACACTCTTATGCTAAAGCTGTGTTCACTTAGGTATGTATACACAAAATATAATTCCATAATAGAAATAACATGTAAAGAATCAGAGTATCTACAGAAGGAATCTTAAGACACTGGGATGCTGTCTCCAGGAAGGGAACTGGTAGTTAAAAAGCAGGAGCAAGACAAAGACATCACTAAAAACCTTGAAAATTTTTAATCACATGAGTAAATTCCATTTTTTAAAGCAAAATATGTAAATAAGACTAGCATGTAATTGTCTACCATACAGCATCCAATTAGTAATATTGTGGTTATTGCTATAATTATATAAATATGATATACCTATATGCATACAGTTATGTACTACTACTGAAACCCTACCAACTCAAAGTTTCCCCCTTCCCTTTAGAGTTTAATAAATAGTGTGAAAACTGAAATGCCAATAGGGAACTGCAGCAAATACACCTGCAATACTGGCAGTCTGATGCCAGGTATTTACGCCAGCACCACAAATTCTTCAGATGATGCCTCTACAGACTTAAAAATCTAGGAGGAGCAATTTGACTCAGCTCAAGGACTTCAACACATGTCATGAAAAAGTGGTTAATCCATTAAAAAGAATTAACTGGGATGCCTGGGTAGCTCAGTTGGTTGAGCGTTCAACTCTTGATTTCAGCTCAAGTCATGATCTCAGGGTCCTGAGCTCAAGCCTCGTGTGGGACTCCATGTGGAGTCTGTTTGAGAGTCTTTCTCTCCCTCCACCCCTTCCCCTACTTGTGTACACGTGCACTCTCTAAAAAAATAATAAAAAAATAAAAGCAGTTAAAAAAAAAAAGAATTAACTGACTTTATGGAATTAGGAAAAGTAAAAGGAGTCACATTTTTAAGATTAGGTTACCCTTCCTTGGAAAGAAATCGAAAACACCCAACATTTTTTAGTTATACTAACCAATAAAGCCCTTAAGAATTTCTTAGACTCCCAAAAGATGATTGGATGGCCATGATTGTCCTTTTTCTTCAGATCAACAATTAGGATACCCACCTTTTCAAATTCTCATTAATAGGTCTTAAGTGTGTTTGATAAAGTTACCAGTAGCTAATCATAATTCATAAAAAAGCTTAATAACCCTATGCAGTGCCTTCCAAGTATTCCACAGATAGAAGTTATGAGCAGGTTAAAATCCAAACAGCAACTCTATAATACCACAAAAGAAAAGAAAAAAAGACAACAAACCTTAAATCAGATAAAATGCTGTTCCTGGATAATAAACGTATCTGGGCTAGCATACTAAAAACTTCAGAACCTTTATCCATACCACTGGAAGGCAAATAAAGTTGGTCAACCAGTGATGACCCATTTCTCTTCCTCATCACTTCAGTAAACAACAAATTAGAGAATGTTTGATGTAGTGAGAAGTTATTACAGAACCCCAGGTATCCTCCTGCCCTTTTAAAAGAGATATAATTTAAACTTCTCTAGGTCAACATTTTGAACAATTATCAGAGTGATTTCCCCTGGAGCTTGTAAGCCTACACTAAGTAATCCCAATATGCTTGCTTTTCCTTCTATTCTTTTTAGGAGGTGTAATGCTTAATACCAGTATCCATTCATTCTCTTCTAATTTGCAGTTTTAAAAAACCAGACAACTGAATGAATTACAACTATGTGTTAAATAATAATAAAGAATTGTAAATAACAGCCTAAAAACAAACATATGAACAAAGTGCACCATTTGTCTGGGGATTTCAGATGTTCAGGAACCTCTTTAGTTTACTTCCTGATTGTCAAATACAAACCAATTCCAAAAAAGGCAATTTTCCAAAAAACGCAATTCCACGTTGATGCATAGCTATTCTTCTTTAAAAAAACAAAAACAATAACAAAAAACCCTGAAGCCTCACAGTTATAACAAATGTCCAATAGACATTTGACTAATTGTATATACGTAACATCACAAATCTACACACACACACGTATATATACTCATGAAGTCTGCTGTCAAATACTGAAAGGAGAAAGAGAACACTCAGAACACTTCACAACCTATAGAAAGAGACAGAAGTAATAATCCTTAATAATAGCTTATTTGGAGAATCACAGTCTAATACTACCTGGAAACATAAATACACCAGATTTACGTATGATCATTACTTTTCAATTAAAAAAATCAGTTTTCTGAACATTAAAAAAATTCCATATATTACTTTTTTCTTTTTTGACCGGCATAATCCCTAATATTTCTATTTTCATGTTTGTCTTAAGTTTTCCTGAAATCTTAAGAGAATGGACCATTTTTTCAATATAACTTTAAATACTTAAGTACTATATTTGCTAACAGGCATGCCTGAAACTAATTTTAAAAGCAGTATTAATCATGAAAGTCTTTTTTTTTTTTAAGATTTTATTTATTTATTTGACAGAGAGAGACAGCCAGAGAGAGAGGGAACACAAGCAGGGGGAGCGGGAGAGGAAGAAGCAGGCTCCCAGCAGAGGAGCCTGATGGGGGGCTTGATCCCAGAACGCTGGAATCACGCCCTGAGCCAGAAGGCAGACGCTTAACGACTGAGCCAGGCGCCCCTAATCATGAAAGTCTTACACATACACTAATTAGCAATGAAAGACTATCCTAAAAGCAAAAGGCAATTTAGCTTACCTCTGGAATCCAAGTAACAGGTAACAGCATTACAATTCTCTATAATATATACAATATAGAGCGAGAGCTCTAGAATCAGAATGCCTGGGTTTAAATTCTAGCAAAGCAACTTTTTTTTGTCCAAGTAATCTTGGGTAAATTGTTTCACCTCTCTAAATTTCATTTACCTAATCTATAAAGTGGGGATAATATATTAGCTAGTTTGCAGAGTTGCTGTAATGATTACAATGAAATATTGCATATAAAGAACTTGGCAGAATGCTTATTTAGAACACAGTAAATATTCAATAGACATATCACATGTCAATCACACTATCTGTGGCCACTTTCTATTAAAGTAACCTATTTATTTTTAGCTTCAAAAGCCTAGGATTTCACATGATAATGAAAAAGAGTCCTAACGTTAGTGTTTTGTACCAGTGTTACTAATATTTTTGCGTGCCTACCCATCTCTCTGACTTTTGACTTTCGGGCACGGCTGTTCAATCCTAGGCCTGTAAGTTCATTTAAATTTCACCACCATCTAAAATACAAGTTTCTAGAAAAACAGTTCCTCTTCTATCAGAAATGTTATTAAATTAATTTCAAAGGACAATCAAGAAATTAATGACTCCAGAATTTGTTGAAAAGAGAACACATTAAGGGATTTATATTTTATGCCATTGTTGGCCATGGCACCCTGGAGACAAAAGGAAAAGTTGATTTGGCAGAACTGAAAACCAAAAAAATACATCATTGCCTCAATCTGATCAAACCAGAATGCTTCTGAGAAAACCATTCAATACAAAAATATAAGATTCAACTATTTACAAAATTTTAACTTGCATACCCTTTAAAAGTAGACCTTTCTCCCTAAAACATAAGCAAAAGGGGGCAGGGGGATTGTAAACTAAGAATCCAAATCTACAAAGTTTTATCTTTATATTTTATACCAGACCAAGCACATTACAGATACAGTATATATTGAAATAATTTTCTGAATGTCCATTATGTGCTGGGTATTAACTTATTTTTAAAAACAGAAAACTCAGTAATAGAATAAAATAAATGTCCCTTTTTAAAATCAATTTAACGGTAGAAACTTTTGGAAAAATAAGTAAGCTTTCTCCTTTAACTCTATTGTCGGTTTTTCCTTATACTATTCACACAGGTCTTTATTTGAATATACACTTCTACATCACATTCAGTCAATTTCAAAGACAATTCACATAACCAAGGAAGATTTGTACAAACCAAGATTACAATCCAAAGACTGCAACCCCTACTCTAAAACCAGTAAACCATAAAAATACCTCTATTCTTGAAATCATTTAAGATTCTTTTTCCACCACTCCCCCTGCCCAAAAAGATGCTAGAAAATGATGCTAACTGTTCCAACAAATTCATGTACTTACAATGATTATGTTTTTAGAACAGTATCTGGGAAATCAGTTGGTCCTGTTAGTACCAGCATATACTCCAGTCACACCCACATGCTGTCCCTCCATTCTCCATTGTAGGGTGGAGCATCACAAGAGACACCACAGACTTACAGCCTGCCCATCCCCATCCCTATCCCACAATCCCATGAGTCTTATTAAAAAGTATGAAACTGTGGCATCAGGTCAGCATGTGTCTGTTTCACAGCATTCTCCATACATAAAGCAAAAAACAGAGCTCCCCCAGTCTCAGAATCTGCTGCTGACACTTAAAAAACTCTGGCTTCACCAGCCTTGCTGTTTCTCCAAAACAGTATCTCACACCTGCAACCGAAGGCCAAAACAAGGGACAGGCAGCACAGAGTACAAGAACTGATTTTCATGTGAACTACGCCAGTGAAATGAATGTCACCTCGTTTTCTCAATGCCATTCTCAATCAGCCATAAATCGATTTATGAATCTTTGGGTTCCCTTAAAGTTTTGTCCTAGTACTTGTACCTTATAATCATTTCACAATTAGCATTCTACAGATGCATGCAACAAGAAGAGTATGCAATTCTTATATGAAAGTATTAGTGTTTTAACAACTCTGGAAAGGTCTGGTCGGGAAAAGAATGAAAACTTAATGAGAGTAAGGCTTTCAGTCTCATATATGAGCTCTCATCCACATAAACATGGATGATCTAGAAATTGGCTAAATTCTAATAAGCTAATTTTTAGATGTCACAAGGAGGTTAAACTCCCTTGGGAACAGGATAACGCTTAAGTTGCCACATAGTTTTTGGTTTTAATACAATATGAGTAAATACTGCACAATAATATGCAACTACTATTAATTATTCTCTCTTCATTAAAAAAACTGATGTAAAAAGTTTTATATGAGGAAATAAATGATACTCACTGATTTACTTTCCTCTTTCTAAATCTTGTATTTAAAAATTAAACCTAGCCTATTAGCTAAATTTTTTCCAACAGTACACCAAAAGGATTTATTACTAATATTTTAACCAAAATCACCACAGGAAGTCTTTTACCTTCTCTTTTTTGAGTAAAATATTACTCAAAACTTTGAGTAATAAAATATTACAAAGCTACAGGGGGAACTGTATAGCTGCTAACATTTACTTACTTGGGTCTGAATGTGAACCAAAAAGAGAACCCTGGTTTCACCATAGTTAAGTAAAAAGAAATATTTCAAATATACAATTTAAATACATGATTTAAACTTGGGATGAGTGGGGCGCCTGGGTGGTGCAGTCTGTTAAGGGCCTGACTCTTGGTTTGGGCTCAGGCCCTGATCTCAGGGTTGTGAGATCAAGCCCCACTTCGGGCTCTGCCCTCTGCTGCTTGAGTTTCTCTCTCCCTGTCCCTCTGCCCCTCCTGCTTGTGCTCTCCCTCTCTTTAAATAAATAAATCTTTAAAATAAATAAACAAACAAAATTGGGATGAATGCTTAACTCAACCTTCACAAACCAAATAAAGACTACTATTATTATTATCATTTATTTTAAGTGCAAAGTTTACCTAAGAATAACCATTATTTATGAAAAACAGGTTTTAAACGTACCAAAGATTAAACTAAAGGCTATTTAAAGTATCCAGTTTGGGGCCATCTGGGTGGCTCAATCAGTTAAGCATCTGCCTTCGACTCAGGTCACGATCCCAGGGTCCTAGGATAGAGCCCCACGTCTGGCACCCCGCTCAGCGGGAAACCTGCTTCTCCCTCTCCCTCAGCCTGCAGCTCCCCATGCTTGTGCTCTCTCGCTCTGTCTCTGTCAAATAAATAAATAAAATCTTTAAAAAAATAAAAAATAAAATACCTAAAGTTTTTATGTCACAGTTTAGTCCAAAAAATATTTCCACTGGTTTTTGATAAATTACCACGGAACTGTTACAACTAGGGTCAAGGGTGAAGTTTTTGAACCTACATAAAAAATTACTTTCTTTTTTAAGACTTTAACAGAAAGCATTAAATAAAAACCATTAGTTTACTGCTCCCAAAAATAAACCCAATATTTTTAGGTGAAGAAAAATTAGAAATTGTGCAATTAATAGACTGCAAAGTTAAATATCATTTCCAGTAACCAAATGCTGTCTGCTGAACTTCAAGGGAACCTACTGTACATTAAATTTTTAAAAAGTGAACTCATCTACCTTCTCATCTCAGCACTTTCTCAACTTTCCCATTACAATCGACAATATAACTCGGCGGTCAAGTCTTCCAGACCAACAACATCAGAATTTATTTTTAACTCCTGACTCCTTCCCAAATATTCCCCTTCGATCCAATCCAAAGTCCTGCCAGTTCCTCATTCACACTCTCTCAAATGTGTTATTTTCATACCATTTTCACATTTTATTTTATACTTCCTCATGTTCACAACATACCCTACTATCTCCCTGAAAGGGCTCTAATTTATCTATTAACTCAGCTGCCCAAATCACCTTCAGATATCTTGTTCACCAATCTACAGTAAATCCCAATCTCTCTTGAATCACAACCAAACTCTTACAGGCCCCCTCTTCCCTCCATCGGCTATGGTTAACACATTTTCCAAACTCTATCTCTTATTTTCCTACTTAGGCCCCTGTAACTCAGATTTACCAACTTGCTCGGTAAGTACAAAAATTATCTACCTGCCACACAAAAATCACCATCTCTGTGCCTCTGTCCATTCCTCCCATCCAGAATCCTTTATGCTTCTCTATCAATTCAAGCGACTGTCTCCTTTCACACCTGTCTTAAAACACATCTCTGCAGGAAGTCCTTCCTCTCCAACCCAGAGGCCTCACCCCACCCCTGTATTCTTCATCCCTCTTAACAAAACATTCTTTTGTATTTGTAATCTTGCAGTAATCATGATATTGTTTTCATATTTTGTCCCATAACCTGCCTCTATGACTAAATGATAAGCTTTTGGAGGCCAAGGACTTTAATTTCTTTATGTATCTCTCTTTTGATCATGGGTCCCTTAGAACAGTAGCACTGTAACAAATGTTTAATGATACTTTTTCTTCTAAAGTGTCCTTACAGTCAAAGTAGTCAAAAACACAAAATCTGCATTGAACTCCAGTTTTTTAAATGTTAAGTTGACCTATATGAGAACAGAAAATTAAACACTTTAACCTATGCACTTTACAAGAGTTACTCCATCCTCAGTCAATAACGTTACCAAGAATTAAGGAGTCATTTTCAAAGAAAATCTCGGAAACAAAATGGAAAGTCCAAAAACTTAACATTATAAGCTATTCTATTTTGCTCTCTGAAATTGATCTAATAAAATAATTACCTAAAATTGATTTCAAGTGGTTTTTAAACTATATTACCAAGACGAAAAACATACAAACACTCCAGTACCACAAGAGGCTCTTAAGTAGCTATTATAAGATTTGCCTCATCATAGCTGAAAATTACCCCAGAATTTTAAAATATTCCTTTCAAATGACCCTATGAAGTGCTTAGAAAGCTTGACTCTTCTCTGAAAAATGCATCATCAGCTCCCCTCTTCACATACCCAGCATTCTGTACTAGTCACAAAAATAAATAATAAATAACTTTTAAAACTGATCTGCCATTCAGCTACTACCTTAGACTACCCTGTTTCAGTCAAGTCCAAAAGCCAACATGAATCGAAATCCTAAACTCAATAAAAATGATAATTTTAGGTTGCTTAAGGATATAATCAATTTCACATAACAGCATGTATATATTTTTTTAAAATCTCGGTTCTTCAGTTCTCTCCTTCTCCTAGGCAACAAAATAGTTTTTCTTTGCCCTCATTGTGCCCCTTTCTCAAGGAATAAGGAAACAATGTAGATATTTTTGTCAAATTCTGGAAGTATGGTTTAAATAAGCTGTCACTAAATACCATATAAACATATCTACAAATAGAGATACTTCGTAACAGTAGATACTTAGTATATCAAACACCTCAAGAACACAGACTATTTAGCACAAATCTGGGACAAAAGTACAGTCTAGTAACAACCCTGAACACAAGTTCAAATACCCCTATTATATACAGGACTACAGCCTTCTGCAAAACCTATGACAGAAAGGTCTAAATTCACACTGTTATAACTAAAACCCATTGTTTTATCTAAATGCGGCAGGAAACCAACGCAAGAGTATTTTTTTACATAGTCCTAAGAAGGGACCCTTGAACTCTAGATCATTTAACAAGTGCTGAATGCAATGGCACCCCAAAACCGAACTTTATGATGAGTCAGTGACAATTAACATTCAACTTAGTATCTGGCAACATGACAATACAAACCTCAATCAAAACTTGGACCTACTTCCTAGTTACCTTCTGATTAAACATAAATTATATAGTGGTAAACTGGTAATGTCAAAACGGGAAGGTTAAGAGATAACATTAAATCATGTGTCCAATTAAAACAATGCCTGAAGCGATACTACAGCTACTGGGTCTCTACCAGCCCCCACCGACCCTCTCTAAAGGGTGAACTCAAGGCTCGCCTCCAAACGTGAATGCTAGGTACTGAGCAAGTTCATCTCTGGATTAAGAACAAATACTTTGTAGCCACACAAGCAAGAAACAAATGTTAGAAGACTGTGACATTTAGTCTTTCTAGAAAGTATACAAAACTATGATAACCCCTGAGACCTGAGCTAAATAAGTCTCATTCCAAAAAGACACATACTCTGCAAATGTACATAACGATTTTTATCGTCTTGTCCTTCTCTTTATTCAAAAGGATGAGCAAGTAAATACTTTCATCACTATTTTAACATGGAAATACTCAAGCACATGATAAAGCTGACTACCAACAGCACAAAAAGTATAAGAAAAGAAACAAGTTTCAAATCAAATCATCCAAATAAAAAGCATATTCTCTCAATTCAAGGTTAATGAGACCGGGGGAGGTGTTATGGGAGGAGAAAAGAGGGAGCTGCCTCATCCTTGACTGAAAACAGGTTTTTGCCCTTTTCCCCTACCTCTGATTATTCTTATCAGGAGGTCTAATATTTTAAGATCCTGGTTAGTTAAGGCTTCTTATTCTAAGGGTGAGGTGGAGAAGGGGTGTAAAATAAAATCGATACTCACTGCTAACTTTCATGCTGCCAAAAGCTGAAGGCTGCTGCACTGGCTTGCAGCTCTCCGCAAAGGAGGTGGTTCTGGGCCGCCCTGACATGATCACTCTCTTCCCGAATCACCCTCTTTTCCTTCCTTCCTCCTTTTCTTCCTTTTGTTTTATGTTGGGGTGTTAGGTTAATGATAAATGCAGCATTAAGTTCTCCCACAAGAAGATTAAAAAAAAAAAAAAGACTTCGTCCTCTTGGCTTTTCACTCCTTTTGTACAGCTATAAAAAAAACGAGCGATGTATTTCTCCTTCAAGACAGATCAGTATGGATATTTAACATATAGATGATTCGGGGCTGGGGAAAAAAATACAATTCTTTCCCCTCCCTCTCCTTGGAGGGGAAAAAGGGAGGGGGGAGTCTTAAAAAAAATATATCACGTGAAACGGGCGCAAATACTTGATTGAAAATAAGTACTTTGAATATTATATTTTCCTCGGGGATTTTTTTTCCGAGTCAATGAAGAAGGGAAGCGGCGGAAGGATCACGAGTCTCACGCTTGAAAAGATGGGGGGATGGGAAGGAGGGAGGGAGAGGGAGGGGGTGGCTCGGAGATGCGACGGGAAACGCTGCGGCTCCGGCAGCGGCGGGATCCGGCGGGCTGACGGCGGGGGCCCGGCGAACTGGAGGGCGGCAGAGTCGCGAGTCAGTCAGAGGCGGGCGGTGGCGGCAGCTCCTCTTCTCATTGCGCCAGGAGCAGCTGCAGGCGGCGGCTGGATCCAGCGGCCATGGCGGCGGCTGTGGCGGAGGCAGCTCCCTTCAGACCCCAGGCAGCGGATCCTCGACTGCTCCCCATACGCCGGGGACATGGGAACCCGGCAACCGCTTCCGTCCCTTGGGGCCCCCTCCCCCGTCCGCGGCACCAGCGCGGCCGCCCTCCCGCCCCTCGCCTCTACTCGGTGCCCGCTCAGGAAGTGTCCGCGCTTTGCCCCCAGCCCGGAGCCCTGTCAGCGGCTGCGGGGCCGGCTCCTCCTCGCTTCCTTCCTTCCTTTGTCACTCGGCCCGGGAGGCGGCGGCGGCGGCGGTGGCGGCGGCAGCAGCACAAGCCTGCATTCGACCGGGTCGGGGGCTGCTCTGTGTGAGGAGCGCCGTCTGCGCAGCCGCTTAGCTCTTCCCCACTCCCCCTCCCCCCTCCTACTCGTCCTCCGCCTCCTTCCTCCCCCACCCAGCCTTACACCGCCCAGCGCCCCGCCACCCGCGTAACAGGCGTCTGGGAATCGCCGGCCGAGGTCCGCGCCCGCCCGCTTCGGCTACGGAGCCGAAGCCGGAGCAGAGCCAATCACGGACGTCGATTATTTGCGACTCCTCCCGGAAAAAGCCGATCGAACTGAGAAACCAATTAGAAAGTGTCGCTAGAAATCCACGCCCAAAAAGCGAAAAATGCCGAAGATAGCCGAACGAGAAGAAGGTGGGTTCTCGTTCTGTGGCTGGCTAGAGGAGAAATTCGACAATGGCAGCAGTGGCCAATCACAGTGGCCGGGCCTCGCAAAAAAGCTTGAAGAGTTAAGAACCGTGAAACCCGGAGTCACTGGTGAAACAGCACGGCTGGGCGCCGCGGCAGCCTTGCAATTGGCTGAAAACTCCGCTGGGAGTGTACCTCCCTCACTGATTGGTGAAGCGAGGGGGGCTTCCGAGGTCAGTATGACCAGTCAGAACGTCTCCTCCCTCGCCAAGGTGGGGAGAAGAAGAAAGAAAAGGGAGGGCGTCTATAAAGCGCCTTCTTATTGGCTTGAAGCTTTGGAACTGGAGTGGGGGCAAAAGTGAAAAGGAGGGAGGCCGAAACCCGCAGCGGCAGCCAATCAGCACTCACTGCCGTCCAATCGCAAGACCTAGATGCGGTTTGATTGGCCTTCCACCTCCGGCGGCGGTCCCAAGAGTGGAGAGAGGCTCTAGTGGGGTCGTGGCGGACGGTGTGACGGGCTTGTCTGCGGCTTCTCTCAGCCGTTGTGGAAACCGCAGATAGGGAGCGCGGGCACTCCGCGCAGCCTGTCCGAAACTGCTGCGGTCAGCGGTGCTGGGCTTGGAGCGCTCAAGCGGACAGAGAGTTAAGAGGGGCTCTCCCCACCCACCAAGTGTCTCTCGGCCCGGCGCGGCTAAAATCGCGCCGGAGCCTTCCCTCCGCCCGGGATAGCGCGTCCGAAGAACGAGCGTCTTCCCCGTAAGGGACAGACGAGTCCGGGGCGCCTAGTCGGCCCGGTGCGAACTTTCAGACGCTAAAGTAGGAATAAAAGCTTCTAGAGAGGCAGCGCCTCTGGGCGCTCGCGCCCTGCCCAGCAGCGTTGGCCATTGATAGAGGCCAGACCGCCTGGTGTGCGCAGCCAGGCCGGGCCTTCTGGAAACGCCCCTAAGAAATGAGCTCATGCTAGATGCGCGCGCTCTTTGGGCGCGACTGCCCAGCGCAGAGCGAGCCCCGAAAACAGGTATGGGGAAATGCCGTCAGACCGGATATCCTGAAGCCTCCGAGGAAACGGGGAGTCAGATGCCCCATAGCTTTTGGTCCTTTGGAACTAGGTCAAGTCCATAAAAGTACTAGTTTCACACATAGGCCTGTGTTCATTGTTCTACTGAGAACCAATTTCTTAGGTTTGCTTGAGGATAGTGAGGTATGGCTACGCCAGGATAGCAGAAAAAGTAGAATGGATGCTTGCCATCCTGACTAATGCCGTGGTGCCTGTAATTTCCACCTGCAGAGTCATACTTTTTATGAAGATACTATCTCCAGAAAGCACATGTAAAAATACTCATAGTTGACCAGATTACTTAGCTGTTGCTTTGAAAAGCTTGCGAGGGATTTGGAACAAAGTAAGCTTTGATGGGAGACAGGAAAAGTCTAGATAGGGTTTGCAGACTCAAATGGCTATGGGGGGTGGGGCAGAAAAATAAAGCAAATGAATGAAACTGGCCTGGTGTAAAACAATGGAGAATAATAAGAAATGTGGCAAATTAGTGTCCATGCTGTACCTGAAAGGAGCAGCTGTTAAGCCCTAAGAGATTGTTGCTCACAAAAACGTGGGTCCAGTGTTCTGAGATACATGGTTTTTTTCCCCCAAGAATAACCGTAAAGCTGGATTTTGAAATTTTAGGATTTTTAAGTATTGGCAACCAATATTCAGAACGCTGCAGGCCAAACTAAAAACATCCAGGGGTAGACATGGCCAGCATGCAGTCAATTTGTAGTATCAAACCTGAACATAGATTTTAGAGCCAATAGAGACTCTTGTTCTTTGCAATTAAAAGAAAACATAAGGTCTCTGGATGTCACGGAAATGGATAAAGAATGTCAAAAGCAAACTCAGTGCATGGCAACTTTGTCAGGTGAATGTTGTCTCTCCATGGCATTATGAAAGACCTTTGCCTCTAGCACCTAAAATGTTGTGAAGCAAAGCTTTAAATCCTGCCTTCCTCTTAACTCCCTACCCCTACTTCCAGTTAGACCAGCAGAAATAACAAATGTTTAGGTTATACAAATTGGAAACACGGCTGCTGTTCTATATACGATAAAGTAGAAAAATAGTCAAACTTAAGGTTATGATTAGTAGCTTTACTGTTACTGCCTTCAAATATTTTGAACTGATGCTGTTAAAAAAAAAAAAAAAAGCCTGACTCAAGGAGGGAAATTTTAAGGAAAAAAAAGTATTTCAGTCTAGAATTAGGGCTTAGGAAGGGAGGAGTTAATGAGAAAATACTGAACTACTGAAATTAACATTCAGTGTTTCTCTGGACTTTCAAACTCTTGCTTTATCTTCCCACCTGTTGTCAACCATTGCTCAGTTTATAATAATTATAATAGTTGATATTTACTGAGTGTTTACAATGTGCCAGGCACTATTCTTAAGTGCTTCACACATATTATCTGTGTTTTTATAATACTATGATGTAAGTTCTGTTACCACCTCCACTTTTCAGATGGGGAAATGTAGGGCCAGAAAGGTTTACTAACTTACCTAAAGTCCACATAGCTAAAGTAACAGAACCAGGATTCAGATCTCTTGTTCCTATCCTGTACTCCATACTTCTCTCAAACACGGTCCTCACCTCTCCTGGTCTGTCTTGCTTTACCTTAAAGTTTAAGCCATATGTCTTGAACTGTGTGTGACTTGTGAACATATCTCTAGTTTGGTTTCCTCCAGGGCTCATCAGATGCTCCCTTGCAAAGATCAGTGATTCTGAGTCACAGTAACAATAAACCAAAGGATTAGAAAAAGATAAATGTAGGAAAGCTGGGTGGTACAGAACTGGAGTATGGTAGGAAAAAAAGAGGTTGATGAGTGTGTCCACAAGATAATAATTATGAATTAAAATGCACAATGAACTAACTTCTGTAGTAACAAATTTATATAGCAGTTTGCAGTTAGGAGGTACTATCATGTTTGTGAAGTTTAGGAAGTACTAGTATGAAACTATTATTCTATTTTTATAAATGAGGAAACTGTACACTACAGTAAGTGACTTGCTTAAAATCACTTATCTGCATTTTTTTTAAAGATTTATTTATTTATTAGAGAGAGAGTGCCTGCCTGAGCTGGGGGAGGGGCAAAGGGGGAGGGAGAAAGAATCAAGCAGGCTTCCTGCTGAGGGTGGAGGTCAACTTGGGGCTGGATCTCATGACCTTGAGATCATGACCTGAGCCAAAATCAAGAATAAGATGCCTAGGGGCGCCGGGGTGGCTCAGTTGGTTAAGCTCTGCCTGCGGCTCAGGTCATGATTCTGGAGTCCCAGGATTGAGCCCCATGTAGGGCTCCCTGCTCAGCGGGGGTCTGCTTCTCCCTCTTCCTCTGCCCCTCCCCACTTATGTTTTCTCTCTCTCAAATAAATCTTTTTTTTAAATCTTAAAAAAATAAAATTAAATAAAAAATAAAATTCTTAAAAAAAAGAGAGAGAGAATCAGACGCGATTAACCACTGAGCCACCCAGGCATCCCCACTTAGCTGCATTTTTAATTGAAACTAGGAGAAAATAGAGGCAGGTTTAAGAATGAAGATAGTAAATAGAACATGAGATGCAGCTTATTTAAATGAACCCAGAGTCAGCCATTCCAAATGGAAGTCCACAAGGAAACTCTTCTTACAGGACCTCATTTATTTAGCCAGCATATATTAAACCCCTAAAGGTGCTGGTCTTCAAAATTTAGTAAGATATGGTCTCTTTGCTCCAGATACTTGCAGTCAAATACTATGAGATAAACAAGAGTTGTTTAGTAATGAACTCTAGGAAAACCCTCCAATATCAAGGTTAAAGATTAAGAAAAAAGGAAAATAAACTTACATTTATTGAGTACCTATTTAATTTCTCTCAAAACCCCAAGAGATGGGTGTTCTTAGCCTTCTTTTAATACACAGAGGGAAAAATAAGTATATGCTCAAGGTCACATGATCAGTAAATGCCAAAGCTGGAGGGGCACCTGGGTGGCTTAGTCGGTTGAGCAACCAGTTCTTGGTTTTGGCTCAGGTCATGATCTCACGTGTGGTGGGATCAAGCCCAGCATTAGTTTCTGTGGTCAGCGGGGAATCTGCTTGAGGATTCTCTCTCTCTGCCCCAATCCCCACTTGCATTTGTGCGCGCGCGTTCTCTCTCTCTCTCTAAAATAAATAAATAAATCCTTTTAAAAAATGGCAGAACTGGAATGTGATTTTACACCTGAGTGTCTTTCTGCTAGATTACTCTGCCTTCCATTAAAAAGTAACACTGTTTATCTCATTTATATAAAATTATCTATGCAAGCACACACAGATGTCTGGAAATATTAATTTTTATGGCATTTTGGATGATCTTTATTGTCTCCATGCTTTCCAGTAATATCTTCATTTTCCACTTTTACATAAACAAAACACTTAAGACGAAAACACAAAGGTAGGATTGCAGAAGAACCAAAGAAAAAAATGAAATTGCTCAATTTGATTAGGTATTAATAAACTGAAACTTACAGAGGCACCCTTAGTCAATAATTTTGATAAATGTTCCACAGGAAAATATCTAACAGGAAAGGTAAGTAATTATTTTTTGGATGTTGGGTTTTATAAGTTCTTTACAGATTGAATGCTAACCCTTTATCAGATATGTCATTTCGAAATATCTTGTCCCATTCTGTAGGTTGCCTTTTAATTATGCTGATTGTTTCTTTTGCTGTACAAAAGCTTTTTATTTTGATGAAGTCCCGATAGTTTGTTTTTGCTTTTGTTTCCCTTGCCTCAGGAGACATGTCTAGAAAGGAGTTGCTGTAGTCAGTGTCAAAGAATTTACTGCCTATATTCTCTTGTAGGATTGTTATGGTTTCAGATCTCACAATTAGGTCTTTAATTTTTGAATTTATCTTTCTGTTTGGTCTAAGAAACCAGGTCCAGTTTCATTCTTCTACATGTTGCTCTCCAGTTTTCCCAACACCGTTTGTTGAAGAGACTTTTTCCCATTGGATATTCTTTCCTGCTTTGTCGAGATTAATTGACCATATAGTTGTGGTTCATTTCTGGGTTTTCTGTTCTTTTGATCTATGGTGGCAGTACTATACTGTTTTGATCACTACAGCTTTGTAATATAACTTAAAGTCCAGAATTGTGATGCCTCCAGCTTTGCTTTTCTTTTTTAAGTTTGCTTTGGCTATTTGGGGTCTTTTGTGGTCCCTACAAATTTTAGGATTGTTTGATCTAGCTCTGTGAAAAATGCTGGTGGTATTTTGATAGGGATTGATTGAATGTTGATTTGGGTAGTATAGACATTTCAACAATATTTATTCTTATGATCCATGAGCATGGGATGTCTTTCCTTTTCTTTGTGTCATCTTCAATTTCTTTCCTCAGGGTTTTATAGTCTTCAGAGTATAGAGTATAGGCCTTTCTCTTTGGTTAAGTTTATTCCTAGGTATCTTACTGTTTTTGGTGCAGTTGTAAATGGGATTGATTTCTTAATTCCTCTTTCTGCTGCTTCATTATTAGTGTATAGGAATGCAATGCAATTGTTGGTGTATAGAAATGCAACAGGTTTCTGTATATTGATTTTGTATCCTGTGACTTTACTGAATTTATTTATCAGTTCTAGCAGGTTTTTCTTGGTGGAATCTTTTGGGTTTTCTACATGTTAGTATCATGTAATCTGCAAACAGTGAAAGTTTTAGTTCTTCCTTGCCAATGTGGGTGCCTTTTATTTCTTTTTGTTGTCTGATTGTGGTGGCTTGGACTTCCAGTGCTGTGTTAAATAGCAGTGGTGAGAGTGGACATCCCTGCTTATTCCTGACCATAGAGGAAAAGCTCTCACTTGTTCCCCATTTATTATGATAGTAGCTGTGGGTTTTTCATATATGGCCTTTACTGTGTTGAGGTATGTTCCATCCTCTTTATTGAGAGTTTTTATCATGAATGGATGTTGTACTTTGTCAGATGCTTTTTCTGCACCTATTAAAATGATCATATGGTTCTCCTTTCCTTTATTAATGTGGTGTGTCATACTGATTGATTTGTGAATATTGAACCACGCTTGCAACCCAGGAATAAATTCCACTTAATCCTGGTGAGTAATATTTTTAATGTATTGTTGGATTTGGTTTGCTAGTACTTTATTGAGAATTTTTGCGTCCATGTTTATCAAAGATACTGGCTTGTAGTTCTCTATTTTTTAGAAGAGTCTTTATCTGGTCTAATATCAGGGTAATGCTGGCCTCATAAAATGAATTTGGAACTTTTCCTTCCTTTTCTATTTTTTGGAACTATTTCAGAAGAATAGGTACTAACTCTTTTTTAAATGTTCAGTAGAATTCACCTGTGTAGCCATGTGGTCCTGGACTTTTGTTTGTTGGGAGGTGTTTTGTTTTGTTTTGTTTTGTTTAAAGATTTTATTTGACAGAGACACAGCGAGAGAGGGAACACAAGCTGGGGGAGTGGGAGAGGGAGAAGCAGCCTTCCCGCCAAGCAGGACCCTGGGATCATGACCTGAGCGGAAGGCAGACAACTTAATGACTGAGCCACCCAGGAGGCCCTGTTGGGAGCTCTTTGATTACTGATTCAATTTCTTTGCTTGTTATCAGTCTGTTGAAGTTTTCTATTTCTTCCTATTTCAGTTTTGGTAGTTTATATGTTTCTAGGAATTTATCTATTTCTTCTAGGTTGTCCAATTTGTTGGCATATAGTTTTCCATAATATTTTCTCATAATTGCTTATATTTCTGTGGTGTTGGTTGTGATTTCTCCTTTCTCATTTGTGATTTTATTTATTTAGGTCCGTTCTCTTCTTTTTCACAAGTTTGGCTAGATGTTTCTCAATTTTATTACTTTTTAAAAAACCAACTCCTGGTTTCATTGATCTGTTCTCTTGTTTTTTTAGTTTCTGTATCATTATTTCTGCCCTAATCCTTAGTATTTCCTTCCTTCTGCTGGTGTTAGGCTTCATTTGTTGTTCTTCTTCTAGCTCCTGTAGGTGTAAAGTTGAGTTGTTTGTTTGAGATTTTTCTTGCTTCTTGAGATAGGCCTGTATTGCTCTACACTTCCCTCTTAGGATCGCTTTTGCTGTATCCTAAAGGTCTCACTATTGCTTTTATTTTCATTTGTTTCCATGTATTTTTTTTTAATTTCTTCTTTGATTTCCTGGTTGACTCTTTCATTGTTTAGCAGCATGGTGTTTCACCTCCATGTATTTTTGGTCTTTCCGGATTTTTTCTTTTGGTTGACTTCAGTTTTATAGTGTTGTAGTCAAAAAAGGTGCATGGTATGACTTCAGTCTTTATGTATTTGTTGAGGCCTGTTTTCTGACGTGATATGTGATCTATTCTGGAGAATGTTACATGTGCGCTTGCAAAGAATGTGTATTCTGCTGTTTTAGGGATGGAATGTTCTGAATATATCTTTTAAGTCCATCTGGTCCATTGTGTCATTCAAAGCCATTGTTTCCTTGTTTATTTTCTCTTTACGTGATCTGTCCATTGGTGTAAGTGGGGTGTTAAAGTCCCCCAGTATTATAGTATTATTATCAATTAGTTCCTTTATGTTTTTTATTGATTGTTTTATATATTTGGGTGCTCCCATGTTAGGTGCATAAATATTTACAATTGGATTGTCCCCTTTATGATTATGTAGTGCCCTTTATAGTCTTTGTTTTATGTATGTATGTATGTGTGTGTGTGTGTGTGTGTGTGTGTGTGTACGTACTGAGAGAGAGAGCAGGAGGGGAGGGGCAGAGGGAGAGGGAGAGAGAGAATCTCAAGCAGACTCCACGCCCACAGTGGAGCCTGACACAGGCCTCAATCTCACAACCCTGAGATCACGACCTGAGCCAAAATCAAGAGTTGGACGCTTAACTGACTGAGCTACTCAGCACCCCACAGTCTTTGTTTTAAAGCCTTGTTTGTCCAATATAAGTTTTGCTACTCCTGGTTTCTTTAGACATCCATTTACATGATAAATGTTTCTCCACCTCCTCACTTTCAATCTGCAGGTCTCCTTAGGTCTAAAATGAGTCTCTTGTAGGCAGCATATGGTTGGGTCTTGTTTCTTATCCATTCTGACACCCTATGTCTTTATTTTTTTTAATTTTTTTCAAAGATTTATTTATTTGTCAGAGAGAGAGAGAGCAAGTGCATAAGCACAAGCAGGGGGTGCCCCAGGCAGAGGGAGAAGCAAGCTCCCCACTGAGCAAGGAGCCCGATGCAGGATTCGATCCCAGGACCCTGAGATCATGACCTGAGCTAAAGGCAGACGCTTGACCGACTGAGCCACCCAAGCATCCCCACCCTATGTCTTTTGATTGGCATGTTTAATCCATTTACATTCAAAGTAATTATCAATCGATGTGTATTAATTGCCATTTTATTACTTGTTTAGTTGTTTCTGGAGATTTTCTGATCCTTTCTTGTCTTTGTCGCTTTTGGTCTCTCCTTTCCACTCAAAGAGTCCCCTTTACAAAAACTGGGGATGTACTGTATAGTGACTAATATAACAAAATAAAAATTATTTTTATAAAAAAGAGTTCCCTTTAATGAAAATCTTACCCTTTACCAACAATAAAAGTTAGCTCATCTGAGGACCATGGTAGGTGTTTGGGGCACATAAGCCCTTATATAGTAGATAACATTTTTCTCTATTTTACTGATGAGAAAACTGAGGAACAAGGGAATTAACTTGCTCAAGTTTATACAGCTAGAAAGTAGTGTTGAAACCTATAGCTTAATTCTTGTGCCCTTGTCCTAGGAATTTCTCCTTAGAAAATTATCCAAAAGAAACAGTCCAGAAGAAGTTTCACTCAAATCCATTTAGTGATCATTTATTCAGCTCCTTATCTCTTTGTAGGCCAGGCCTAAGAATACAGAAATATTAAGATAAAGCCATTCAGAGAGGACACTGTCTTGTTCCAGTCTTAGAGGAGCTTTTGTGGAGTGGAAACATGTAAACAGGCAACATCGTAATATCATTTGTGCAGCTATGGACTAGCATGGCGGAGAGATGTCCCAGAGATCATTTTCTAAGTTGTGTTCAAACTACTGGTCTCCAGAATTGAGTGTATGCACCCAGAGGTTGTACAGGATAACCTTTTGTGGTGTTAGAACTATTAAAACTTATTTTTATCTTTAAAAAGTAAGAAATTACCTTTCTAATGATTGATTAACTTGTAGATACTGGCATCCTTCTCGGATCCTGTGTCAGAAGAGGTGTCACATGGTTCACATTACAGCTATCCTAAAAGAAGAGGAGGAAGCCACAGCCTTGAAGCGGTTGTGAATACAAGACACCCTCCTGCTTTTTTAAGTCTTCAGCAATATGTGGCACTTTATTTGTGCTTGTTTAAGTGGATTTTCAGTCATATTTGGCTTTTAACTAAATCAACCCTCGCAGGTTGAAAACAAAATAGCAAAGTTGACATTCTCCTACTCTGGAAGGGAACTCTTCATCATTCACATCGTTAGCTAATGAACTAATCAAATTTGACAAGAAATGGGCCTGAACATTTTGAAGTTCTCAGGAAGAATTTTGGAAATATGCAGTTACCATCTACTATAGGTGAAGACAAAGCTTACCCTAAATTTAAGTATGATTAATATAGCTAATGCCAGTGTGAAGTCTTCACAATTACCAAAATGTTTAAAGACTTTGCATCTGGGACAGTGTTACTAGTTTTGAGGGGGGTGAGGGGTACGAACAAAAAGGTTTGAGGCCTTAATTAAAAATCAATTTTTAAATATTGTTTATTATACCTTATCCTTTTTTATTCTTGTATATGTCTTGTATGTGCTTGTAACATTAGGTCAAGAGTATATGTTTTATAAGTAATGCAGGTTACATTGGAGCTGATACTAAAACTTTCTTTACTAGTAGGGTGTAAGATCAAAAACGTTTGTAGACAATTATTTTAAACAAAGGTCAGTTTTCCAGATGGGTAAAGAGAAGAACATACCAGGCAAAGAGAAGAGGTTATGTAATGCCAGAAGTGTATGTAGCAAGGTATTCAGAGAGCTGGAGGTAGTTTGAAATTATGCATAGAAGATTAGCATATAAGCTACAGACCTAGTGAAAATAAGGGAAAACAGTATCAGATAATAGAGGCGTAGTTAGGTAAATTATATTAATTCCATATTATGCAACCAGTAACAATGTAAAGACTAATAGCAACTCAGAAACAATACTAATTGAAAAATATAGAACTGCAGATTGTATGTTACCATATTTCCAGTTCTGCTAAATATACATTTGGATCAAGATTAAAAAGGAAGACAGAAATTGGAATAATTTTGCTAATATATTAACATATTTAGTTGTAGAAAAAATATTAACTTTAAATGTTTTCATTTAATATTTTTACAATAAATTTGTTTGGCTTTAAAGGAAATTCATTCCCAAACTAATTCATTTCTTCACTGTGATTCACATATTCCTCAGAAAGCCTCTCATTGCATGGGATTCTTAACTAAGACTCCAAATTTCTCAGCAAAGCTATCCAACATTTTGGATAACATTTTTATTGATAATCTTTTGTAATGTGAGTTAAATTAATAAAACTAGCCAATATCTACTAAGTACATACTGTATGCAAGACATCTGTTAGACACCTGATATAAAGAGGTGCATCAGTCACATGAGTGGCTCTATGCCCTTAGGGAGATTATCTTCTAGGGAAACATACACATGGAAAGTTAAATAAATAATTATTTTAAATCACATTTTGAATCCATAAAAAATTTATGAGGCAGAACATGATTTGCTCAAACTAACTAACTGCTCATGCTGTCCTATTTATAATAGGTGAGTGGAAAACACTTCAATCTAAAGTGGATCTTAAAGGATGAGTACTAGGATTTGAAGATGAAGAAAAGAGAGAAGAAGTAAATTATTTTCCACCACTTCATTTCCAACCCACCAGACAAACCCCCTTAGTAAACTCTGAGGTGGGTGGAGCTAATAGAGCAACTAAGGGCAATGTGAGTCTGTTCTTCTGACTTCAGAAAAACCAGTTTGGCTAGAACAGAAAGTTGATAGAGAAGACTAATGGAAGATAAGGTTTAAAAAGGTAGTTTGAGGCCAGATTTGACAGAGCTTTGAATGTTACACCAAGAAATCTGGGCTTTGTCTTGTAGACAGTGGAAAATTATGGGAGGTATTTTAGCGATATAAGACATTGTCACTGTAGGAAAGCCTCTGAGGAAACACACTTATGTGGTTGCTGAAATGTGCCCAGAATCCAAAGACACAGCATACTTGGTCATGCTTGTTCCAACCAATGAGGTGTGCCCAAATGGGAAAGTAATGGGTGACTACCCAAAAAGAAGAAGGACCATGTTTAAAATATTGCCACTGTGAAGTAGACTCTGGTTGTATTAAAAGTTTCATATCAAGTCTTTGACAGATCATATATAAATAATCTTACCATCCAAAGGAGTGTACTATCTAAGATAAAAGGAAAACAAACCCGTGATGAATCCTTTAGGTTTTTTTATGCTTATAACATATGCCCTTCTAAGAGGGCAGAACTATGTTGTTAATATATTATTACTGATTAGATTATTTTGAAATGTGAAAATATTATTTTAGTCCATTCCTATTAGCATTTTTTGAGAAGAGCTTTTTTAGATCAGTTCACATGAATTGAATTAAAACAGTATGTGTTGATTGAATACTTTGACTTAAACATAATTCTTTACAACAAATTTAGGTAATTCAGCCTTGTTTTATGTGCATTAAAATGTAACAGTTATATGCCTGAGAAGTTCTCAGTCAGAAAAAAAGTTCGAGAACTCATTAGCCAGAACCAAATCAGAAATGGTCAAGATTTTCTTCCTCACATGGAAATAGGACTCACATTTCAGAATAAAATAAAAATCTTTAGGCCTTTATATAACAATGTTGTGGCAAATGTGAAAGCTACAAGAAAAGTGGCATTCTGTTTCTTAGCTATTGAATATCTAAACTCGGTGGGGGAAAAACTTGAAAAAAAAATTTTTTTTAAGTCCCATGGATTATCCAAAAAGAAATTCCAGAATGAGAGAGGGCCTGTCTCCCTCATTTGGTTACGGCCATCAAGATGGCCATCATTGCTCTGATTTCATTGCTGTAGGATGGATTTCTGAAAGGGAATGGGAGAGAAAGCACAAAGCCCCAAGGATTGTGTGTTCCTGTGTGACATTCTGACCAGATAGTAGTAGAAAGTACCAGATATCAGACCAGAAAGGATTTTTGTGGGAGAGGATTTATAATTCAGTTTTGTAAATCCATTAATATTTCACCATGCCTATTGTTGATATTTTTATAATTTATATTGTGTATTTATTATTAGTGTCTAGTACTTGAAATAAAAGTAATAATTTAGGAAAAATAACCACTGGTTCCCTAAATAATCTCACCACTCTTTCAGGAGCATTTGGGAGTCTCAGGAAAGTACTAACTCAGACAGTTTGTAGACCACTATTTTAAACAAAGGTCAGTTTTCCAGATGGGTAAAGAGAAGAATATACAGGCAAAGAGAAGAGGTTATGCAATGCCAGAAATGTATGTAGCGAGGTATTCAGAGAGCTGGAGGTAGTTTGAAATTATGCATAGAAGATTAGCATATAAGATACAGACCTAGAGAAAATAAGGGAAAACAGTATCAGATAATAGAGGTGTAGTTAGGTAAATTATATGAAGTCCATAATTATGCAGCCAGTAAAAACTTGGGTTTTTTTTTTTTCCAAAAGAACAAGTCTGAAACAGTTGAGCAGATCCTCGAATCAGTATTCTACTTTCTCTAACCATTTTCTGAGAATTTGAATAGTTTTCCCATTTAGTCTTCTTATCAAAAGTGATCCAGTTGTCCTCATTTTTATCATTAAACTCTTCGGCTGTGGTACTATAAATTTTATAAATGTTGCTGGTCTGTGTTGGAAAACACTAAAAGAGCCAATATTGAATATCCTGATTCCACTAGGAAGTGCTTATTGTGTGTCTCTGTGTGCCCAGAACTATGCCAGATATGGTGGGAAACACATTTGCTTGCAGCAGATTGAGAAAACTGCTGTATATGTTTTAAAACCTAACTATGGTCTGTTTATCTGCATTTTTAAAATATTTTCAAGGTCAAAAGGGTATGGGCCCTTTCAGAATTAAAAATAAATCTTTTACAGAGCCAAGTCAGCTGGAACTCTAAGTAAGTAAACTATTCTGTGGAGGTTAAGCTTTTAATCTGGCATGAGAGGAGTTAAAGCGAAGTACTTCTTAGCATCACAGAAGCCATCAAGTAAAAAAAAAATCAACAGGAGTCACCCAAAAAGGACATCCATATGGTTTGCCTTTATATCTTTCTTCTCACGTAAATGAAACTACATGGAGATGTAAAGCATTTCTCTTGATCTCAGTTGATGTTGTACACATAGTAGGAACTCAAAAAAATGTTTGCAAAATGAGCTATATGATTGCACTTGGAAAGTGAAACTTAATTATAATTATTAAAATTACAATTTTATAAAATATCTGTGTATGGACAAGGACTCAGAGGAAATAACAGTTTGATTCATTTGTTGGTTTTCTGAATGTTTTTTTCTTACATTTAAAGTGTTTCCATTGCTGTCGCTACAATATAATTTGAGTATCATTTTTTTAATTAAATGCATTCAAGTATAACAGAGAAGCACAGTAGGACAAAGCTCTGTCCACCACTGGGGTTCAAACATCTCTTGGCATATCTAGCAAATTGGTGAGTTTAGGCAGCCAAGAGGTGATTTGCCTAAGGGTTTTGTTAGAAAGACTGTTAAGAATTGTGGGTACCACTGACAAGGGAGTTTAGCTAGGCTACTTTTCAGTCTGTTTGCACTGCTAAAGTGCGCTAGGCTAGTGTCCCAATTGGTCAGTGCCCATGTCATGCTATATCTTAGATGTCACTCTTGGATTGAGGGGATAAGGTCTTACCTATCTGGAAGATTCATTCTCTCTAAGACAGCTTCATGAACTCCTCTTGGAAAGTACCATAAGCAGAAATAGGAGCGCATTAAAATCGTTATTTTATCACAAAATATAATCCATAGGTGACTGATTAGGGCTTGTTTCCACTTCTGCAGGAAATGTGACATAATTTTGTAGTATTGAAGTCTCCAGAAAACACAGAAGCATTTTAAGTCATTTAGGGCCACAATGGAGATCATGAAAATGACCAGTAGAAGGTGGTGATAACCTGGTTTAAGGGGCTGGCTCAACGATTAGTACCAGAGATGTTCAAAGACAACAGAAACTTCAGCAACAGATATCCACATGCCACAGATAAGTCTTGTTCTTGAACCCGTGTAAACCCCTGTCTCAGGGCTCTTAGAAATTATGGGCAGAGGATTTTGCAAGGAGCTGGAGGTCCCGTATCAGCAGGCAAAGGCAGGAGCCAATGAAATATGGATTATAAAACCATTAGTAAAAAGTTCATAATTATGGGTTTTAGTTCATAAAGAATATGAGATGTGAGAAGTGAATCTGCTATTCCTTCACTCAGTGGTCCCCATTCCCACATGCTTATTTGTGTGAGCATTTCAGGAAATTGAGGGTACTGATAGTTCTTAAAAATACGGGGCATATTTTTTGTATAACATGACCCATAAGTGGAAATTAAATACAATTCTTCATCTGATGTTCAACCAAAGAAACAACAATATCTTCCAATCCTGGGAGAAAAATAGCTGGGCTGAATTTATTGATATTTAAGGTCTTTTAAAGGATAATTTTGGATGTATGTGATTTGCACCTAAAATACTGTTCTTAGAACCTAAACTTTGCCAAAGAGGCAACTCCAGGGTTTCACCTTTCATATGGTGCTTAATAGTTTGCAAAGAACACTATAGTAGGTATGCTCTGAAGAGGCAAGAGAAGTCTCTCATGAAATGAGGGTAGTTTATAAGGTGACATCCTTTCTTTAAAAAAAAAAAATTTCATGGGCCTTCTTTTTCTCTTTGGCCTATTCCTTTATGTGTTGTAGTGACTGGTGTTTAATAATTGCACAGAGATAAACAGATGCCTTGGAAACCAATACACTCAGAGTGTAGAACAATGTTTATGGCATTTGATATACAAATGGGAGATTTTTTTAAAGGAAAGGTATACATACAGGGTCCCACCAGATTTGAAATATGGTTACAAATGGAATTTAATTAGTGAACAAACACTGAGCATCTATTATGTGCAAAGTATTGTTCTTAATGAAAGTGAATCAAAAAAGAATATAAGACATGATCAGTACCCTTAATAATTTTTAATCTAAAAAGGGATAAGATATAGACTAGGTATCTTGAGGGTCCTCAACAGATATTTGTTTAATGAATGATCAGATGGATGACTATAAGAGATTACTATTGGTCCAAGGTAGCATATGATATATACTAAGAAAATGAGGAAATGTGTGTATATGTCTGTGTAAAAAAAAAAGACTGAAAAATGTAGAGTCATAATTATGAAGGTGAGGTCAGGTTGCAAAGCAATTTTGAATAGATAAAAAAATATAATTAAGCAAAGGAAATCAGGGATTAGAGGTAGATAAGAGTACACTACGAGGATATGGGCATACTAATGTTTATCTTAGAGGCAAAACTGTCCTGACTCCAGTGGTATCTTGGAGGAACAACTTGAGCGAGATGATCGCTCAGGAAGCTAAAAGCTGGCACAGAGACAAGTATTCTTCTAAGTTAAGTTTTGCATTACTTGCTAATACGATGGAAAATTGAGTAGTAGTTTGGAATTTCCCTGATGAAGAAAGCACAAATTAAACTGAGATAATTCACACAGATTTTGTACATTTGCAGGGACAGTGGTAGTCATAGGATTTTGGCAAAAATACATGAAAATTTATCTCCAAAGTGAATGAGTCAAAACTTGAAATTTTAGAAACTGGCTGAAACCTCATCAAGCAATCTAATAGATTTTTTTTCCTTTGGGAAGTGGTTCATAACCCAGTGAATTTGGGGACAAACTTTAGTGCTCTTGCCAGGTGGCCATTTAGAAGACCAGTCCCTTTCCTTGAACTTTACTGTTGAGGCTATAACCTATTGGCATCCAAATGACAACTTATGAAAGAGGCCTCATCATGCTCCCAAGAGAAACAACCTGTTCCCTGCCAAAATTAGGATTACCTTGCTTTAGGAAGAGGATGCATACTATGCTGGCAGCCAAATGATGATTTGCCAAAAATATCACTCCATCGTGAACAACAAAGAAGCCTCACATAACCCGGAAGGGAGAGAGTATTAGAGATGGCCATCTAGACAGTTGATGAAGGACTTGCTGAAGGCTGTGCTGAAGGCAATAGTAATAACTGGGCATCGTACTAATTTAATGACCTGGCAAATTAGAAACCACCTTGGTAAAGGTAAATCCATGGGTGGGGTTTTTAAGCCCTAAGTGTTAAAGGCCTAAGGATAGGCATAGCAAAAATGAGTACCCGTGACACCATCTATTCCATTTCTATACCCATGGCCAACATGGACAATAGGTAACTCAGTCTCAGGGTCCTTCTCTACTAACACAGCACTTTAAGAAGACACGATTATCAATGGGAATTGTCAGGTCATTTAAAACCTATTTCCTTGCCTATGGATTGCTCCCATGTGACAGATGCCTACTCCATCTTCAGATGAGAAGATAATGGCCCTGAAAAACACTTGGCTATGGAAGGGGCTCTCATCTGAGTCACTCAGGAGAATGGCTAGGAAGTCAGGAATCCCATCTACCATTCAGCTGACCCCAGGAGGTAGACTTCCATGTGTCACTACTCATGGCCCACTGCCCAAGAGTACCTCTGAGTAGCCATCGGCTGAGTGAATCTTTCCATAATGAAATTCTAATGCAGCCAGGTTGCCTAACAGAATTTGGTTAGTTGCTTCTTGGCCTTGGCTTAGAACTGTTTCCATTGTTGGAAAATACTTGGTATTTGAGGTGGATGAAATGAGACAGCACCTGTGAAAACTGTTTGGAAATTTTAAAGGCCTGTACTCATGCAGGGGTATGGGTGAGGATGATTACCGGAGGACTGCATGAAGTCAAGCCCTGCATTTTTCCTCAGGCTTACAAGTTTTTATTTAATTGACTCTTTCCAATAAGACCAGAGTTAACCTTTTCCCTTGTGGGAGGCGAAAATAATGAGATATTTGTCTTGACTTTGCATCATTGTGTATGTGTGACATCCCTAAATCCACTCCTACATGCTAGTCAGATTTATCTCTCACACCACTTTCATCACGTCACCCAGCTTCTCAGGAACCTAAATTGATTCCCCTGTCCATTATAGAAAATTCAAGCTCTTCAGTCATGCATTCAAAGTCCTCCTTCAGCTACCCACCCCTGCCCCTCACACACCAGTTGCCACCACCTTTCCAATCTCACCTCTTTTTGCTTCACATCGCAGAAGCAGGTACCATTGGAGTTGGCAGTCATCAAAAAGGTGATGCTCATCCAATCCTTGAATTTTCATAGTTGGGGAAACTCAAGTCCAGAGAGGTGAGGTGATATTTCCCAGGCCACACATAGCTCTCCCACTGTGGCCATGTTTTCCATTCCCCACACAACTTGTTCCTTTGGTCCTACACACCAGGACAGGAGGAGTAGAACTGGTGTCCAGGGAACAGTGTGGTATGGGACAAATGATGCATGAAGCAATAATGAGAATTAAAAACTCAATGCTCTTGCAACATACTGTGTTTGCAACAAATGACCTTTACATAGAATGTGCTACCCTCTTAATAGGGAATTCATTAAAGTTGGGAATTAATCTGTAAACTTCGGAAGGGAAAATTGTGACAATTGTCTTTTATCTAAATAGAAGAAATGGTTCAGGGCTAGAAATGACTAATATCATGTTTAGGCATCCCTGGGGAATGGCCCATTGGATTATTATTGTTTGCCAAGATTTTGCTCTGAATTGAAGCTAGCAAGGTCATTCCAAGGGTAACCATATTGGGGAACCTTAGTACAATGACCCTGTTACAACTTGCCCGACTAGAAGCTAGGAAACCACACCTTCTTTAGAAGGTTTAGGTGGTTAGTGATTTAAAACCTTACTGATTATCACGAATGGCAGGAAGAAGAAAAAAGTGAAGGAAAAGCCTTGATTATAAGAATATTGTTAAAGAAAATGAAAGGAAGTTTTGTAAAAGTTAAAATACATAATGCAATTCAAGATGAGACTGATCACTTTCCACATCTGCTTTGAAGAGTAGATAAGAATACTTCTAATTTGTGTATTAAGTATTTGAATATAAATTATTCCATATAAAGTGTTTGAGGGGTTTTTTTTATAAGTTTTCTTTAGTATTTAAATCATCACCATGGAACTTTAAAAAATAAATATCATTTTTATATATACATAAACTATAGTACTTATTCAGATTATTAAAAATTTCAACAAATGGAGCCTGAATTAATGAAGTTTTAATATACCTACAAGTAAGTATATTAGTATTTAACTTATTAAGTATTAAGTGTATTAATTTTAAGTACTTTTCAGACTTCAGCACTTAAAAAAATATCCCTATTGCACTAGGACCTGCCTATAACAAAGCTCAAAGGAGCAGACTTTGTCCTCTACTCCACAAAATAGAAAATGGTTGTTTGTTTTAATACAAATATGCACTTTACAATCCCCCACGCCAACACACACAGATATGCATGCATGCATGTATGTACACACACACATAAATCCTCAAGTAATTGACTCTTCAGGAAGATGCTTCATTCCATTCTTGGATTGCCTTTATCCTGGCACATGGCAGAGGTGCACCCAGAGCCCTCCATAACCCAGAGTTCATTAACTTCATTGATTCAGGCTCCATTTATTTGAAATTGTTAGTAGTCCAAATAAGTACTTAGTCTCTGTGTATGTGAAAATGATGAGAGATATTTTATTTTTTTAATTCCATGGTGATGATTTAAATACTAAAGAAAACATAAAAAACAGCCTCCAGCAAGGTGTGCTTGATCTATATTTAGGAAAGACTTTAGAGGTCACATCATCCAATTTGAATGGGGAAAAGCAACTGCACTTTGCATAAGCAAAAGCTCAATAAATGTTTGTTAAATTGAGTTTGTTGACCATTGAAATAATAACTCTTTGTAACTGAAAAGGTCTATGCAAATATAATGTAGTAATAATATGAAGATCAATATTAGGCATTCAGTCAGTTTGGTATGTAAGTCTTTGAAGCCCAAGGCTCAGGAGAAGTGGCAAAATACGCTTTGACTTCCTCCTCTTCCTCTTAGGTGGTCTTCAGTTTCTTCTGTTTTCTCTAACCGCAGCAGTGAACACCATTCTTTTGCTTGAGATCAGAGTAACTCTGCCTCCTTTCAATTCTTTGTTAACATTACACCAATTCTCGAAGAGCAAGGGCTGAGAGAGCTATCTCTTCCTGATTTTTGCTCGTTCCTCCAAAAAGATTGAAAATCCTTTTGCTTGTCTTGACATTTTGGGTGTCACTTGATACATTCTTGGCTTTGTCTTCCTGGGCATACTAGATGTAGAACTATGTAGTGTTCTCCTACTTCTCCTGGGTTAAATGCACGTCAGACCTCAGAGCCTCTGTGTTTATCATGTCCCCAACCTTTCACAGATGGAGCCCCATATAACCTCCACCTGCGGGCCCCAGCCTGTCTGAGCCCGTGAGTCAGTTCTCCCTAAGGCTAGAGGAGTATCAGCAGCCTCAGCCCCATCAGTCTGAAATTAGGCCTGCTGCCCATAGAGTGCTAGCAATGAAGAACTGGGGCCTGCGAGGCTTTGGAGTAACAGCATCTCCAGTGTGTGTTGGCCTCAGCCATGTAACTGGGAGGCAGCAGGGTGCAGTGGAAAGAGCAATAGCTAAGGAGCCGGGCAGACCTGGAAAGCTGTTAGTCTCCCTATTCTGACCTTAGCTGTATGACCTTGGGTGAGTTACTGAACTTTTCCAAACCATCTGTTTCTTTACCTGTAAAGGAGAGGTTGTCTCTAATGCCCATCACCTACAGGAGTTTTTGCTGGTAACCATATTCAGTTTTTCCATTATTACACTATTTTCCTATTCAATACAAATAGAGGCTTCTTTCTTAAAGTTATATCTCTAATTTTGCTTGATAGGATGATGGAAACTTTACCATATATAAAATCAATCATCTGCCTTCTTTTTGTAATTTCTGTCTTTTCATACCCCTAAATGATACATTTAAACCAAAAATCTATTGGAGGGGAGGAATGTCTAATCATAATCATAATAATTGCTAATTTACAGTGAGGGTTAACTATATGGTAGGTACTGACCTAGGTGCTTGACATGGATTGTACTTAATCTTTGCAACAATATTTTGAAGTAGATACTATTGATATTGCCATTGTCTAGGTGAGGAAACTGAGGCATGAAGATGGTAGGCAACATGCCCAGGGCCACATACCTAGTGAGGAGAGAGGGATACAGCAGAGACTGGGAGAGAGAGTTCTTAGTTAAACCAGTAGGTTAATCTTTTTCCTACTTCAAGCAGTGGTCATATCTAATTCACTCCTGATAATAATGATCACATGTATTACCTGGTGCTGTATTCATTTATTTGTTGAATATCTGCAGGGTGCAGAGCAAGACAAGGAGATTTGCACCTTGAAGTATTATAGAAGAAGGGAGGTATGGTCCCTGCCCTCAAAAAAATCAAAAACTAATAGGGAAGCCGACTGAGAAATAGTGAATGCCAATATAAGTAAAAGACAGTAAGAGCTTTTATAGTGCTACAAGCTAAATGCCACTGGGCCCAGAGAGGGAACAATGCTTTCCATAAAGTTTATCTTTGAGTTGAGCCTTGATGAACAAGGAGGATTCTGAGAGGCAGAGAAGTGAGAGAAAGACATTCCAGGCACAGGAACCACATGGGTAAATACTCACACTGAGTCACTATTGACTCACTAACCTCAGTGCAGGGCTTGTTCCTGGAATAGCAAGCAGTTTGGGGTTTCTAAACCTTAGGGTATTTGCAAGGAAGTCCTAATTTGGTAGATGATAGTAGAAGGCAGGGTCATAAAATCTTGGAGTTGAAGAGTCCCTTAAGGTCATCTAAGCCAATAACCCATCCTATGTCTAAATCTCTTCTAAAACCTTCATGCCAAGTGGTCATCAAAGCTAGGCTCACATGTTCATAGCAACAGATGCCATTATCTCATAGGGTAGCTGATCTCATCACTTTCTGAAATTACACTACTCATTTATTTATTTGTTTATTCAATTAATGTCTCTATCAGACTAGAATTCAAGTTCCACAAGGGTAGGAACTATCTTGCCTGCCAGGTATCCTCAGTGCCTAACACAGAGTAGGCATACAATAAATATTCATTAAAATGAATGCATTCCATCTCAGGATAACTCCATTTATTTAAAAAAAAGATTTGTAGATTTATAAATCCACAAAACAGTCTTTTACATTTGCAGAGACATTTGTAAAATCTGCCTTGTATTTTCTCCAAGTTACATATCTCCAGTTGGTTAACAAGTCCTCATGAGATATAACTTTGGGATCCTTCACTATCCTGATTACTCTTTCAAATTTCCTTTTGTCTCTATTTCTTTTAATGTTCTTCTGCAATAACAGACGGCAGTATTCCAACTTCATGGCATCCTTTAACTAGAGAGGTCTGATCATCTCTCTTGTTCTAGGTCTCACAGTGTAACCCAAGATGGCATTTTGTTGAGGCCTACTTCACATCGTTGCCTCCTGTGTCTCTAATTGTCAGATAACCACCCTCCTTCCCACTTCCTCTACCCCCTGCTATGTTCTACTGCTTCCTAACATCTCTCCTGTCTTGACTTGTACAGATAGAGTTTGAAAGCCAAGCCCAAGACCTCACATTTAGGGGGCTATTAAAATAATTTAGGACAAAAGACACAAGGTACTGAACTAGCACAGTGTGGCCAGAAAGGAAGAAACAAAAAGAGAAACACACTCAAGGCATGATCAACAGAACTTGCAACTCACTGATTTAGTGACTGATAGCTCACTGTCACAATGGATGCCTCTCTCTCCAGACTGCTTGTGAATTAGGACTCAATTCCCAGCTTCTCCCTACCTCACTGCCTCTGAAGCAAGCACACCACATAGTCTTTTAGTCTTTTATATGTATTTTTCCTAGTTACAATATTTGCACATACTAGAAAAAGTCAAATGTAGCAAGGTTTCTAGCCCGCATGATTGAGAGAACGGTGGTCCCATTAACAGAGTTAGGAAATCCAGGGATAGACTTTAAGGTGATAATGAAGCATTTGGTTTGGGACATGTTGAATTTGAGGATATCTAGAAGCAGTTGGACAACTTTTTTTAGTACTATGGATTTTGAGCACAAAGCTGAAATATGGATTTGTGAGTCAGCAATGGAGATACTTGCAGCTTTCCCAGACAATGAGAATGTTGAAAATCATCTGGACTGACAAAAAGACATGGCTAAGAACAAAACCTTTAACACTGGCCTCCTACAATGGGTACTTGGAGGAAGAATTTCCCAGAAAGCGAGAGAGGTATGCTCAGAGGGTATAAGGAAAACTTGATGAATTTAATGTCGAGTCGGCCAAAGCTGCAGATTATTGCAGAAAGAAGATAAAATCAGTCACATCAAACACAGCAAAAAGCTCCCAGAGAACAAAAATTCTTAAGATGTTACTGAGTTTGTCAATGAAGAGGTAGTCTGATAACCTTGAGGAGAATAATTCCAGTGAAGTTGGAGCTCAGCGGCAAGTTGTTAAGAAATAAGGTGAGTAAACTGTAACAATGAAGTCAAAGCTGCAAATGTAGACTATTTTGAGAAGCTGTCTTACAATACATGTAAGATAAAAAGAAACAAATCCATATGAGCTTCATATGATCCACACATTCTAAGATATAATATGAGGTTAACTACCATTTCACAGTAATTTCCAACTGGATTCAGAATTAGGCACTTTATAGGCCTTATGACTGTATCAGGTTTCAGCAGATCTCACTATATTAAAAAGAAAAATGGAAATAGATTTTTATGGATAGATTTCATTGAATTTAAATGGGGTTACATGTATTTTCTTGCCCCACCCCCGGTTCCCTCTTAGGTGTCCGACTATTAGATGTCCAACAATTTTCTCTGAATTCAGTTCTCACCTAATTCTGTCCCAGCTGGATGGCAGGTCAAGCGCTTTGGACTTTAACCCAATGTCAGTTCTGTTGAAATTATCACTAGGTCTAATGAATTTCTGGATCTCTTCTATATTGTCTTCTGAAGCCCTGGTCTTGACTGCACATAGACTCGTAGGATGTCAACTCTGGAAGTGGCTTAATAGTTTTCCTTGTCCATCTCTCTCTATTGCATAGGTGAATAAACTGAGGCCCACAGTGGGGAGATGACTTGTTCAAGTAAGCATTATTACAGCATGACTGTAGCATGGTCTTTAGAGTCAGAGCTAGGATTGAATCCTGGATTCATTATTACCTACTTTTATGACATTAGGCTAGGCTCTTCACTTCCTGAGCCTCAGTTTTCCCATCCGAAAATGGGGCTACTGATCATCACACCTGCTTCATACAGTTGCTGTGTGACTGAGTAGCATGTGAAGCATCTAGTCAGTACCTGGCACATGGTAGAAGCCCATAGCAAGATGTTGATCGTCTCCCCTTTGGGCAAGTTTCCGTAGCTAATGTGACGAAACAAAACTCAAGCAAACCCAGGTCTTCTAACTTCCAAGCTGGCATCCTTTTCATACATAGGGGTCTTCAAATTAAAGTACCCCTGGAGGTTGTGAAGATTTTCTAAGGGATACAGGGGCAGGGACCGTTTCAAGAGAGCTGATTTCCAGATCCTCAAGTTCCGTCTGAACTGTTCCCTAAAATTGCCCTGAGTATGCACCTGCAGTTGAGAGTCTCATTTTCCTCCTCACATTTCAATGATTTTTCTGCTTTGTAGAAGACAGACATTTCAAACCAAAGTTGCACATCACCCTGAAGTGTTGAATCTCCAAAGCAACAAACAAAGGCACTTTATGGCAATTCCTTTAGTCAGAATACTATAAAATGCATCTCAAATCTCATTTAGATGTGCAGTTCCAATAAAGTTTTACTTTTTAGGTTTAGTAAGATTATTAAAATTTGTGATAATGTAGTCTGTTTGCTCAGTTGGGCAATTCCAATAATTGTTTCAGTGCTCAATGTAAAAGCAACTTTTCAATACTTAGAGCTTTATGGTCACAAGAAAGTTTTTAAACGTTTAGTTCACACACATAGATATTTTTGCTGAAGAATGATAGGGTGGTTGATAAAAGACTTCCAAATATAGAAATATTCAAAAAAAAGATACACACACACACAAGCAACAAATCCCCAGGGCTCTAGGTCCTCTTCCTTTGACCCCACATCCTCTCCTTTGCCCTTTAGGAGTATATCTTTTGCTCCCAGCCCTATAAGTTTACACTTAACCCTTTTCAGCCCCAATGCTTCCCCTCCCACCCAACTCCATACACACACACTTGCCCATTTTCTTCGAACTTTCTATTCCCTGCAACGCTGTTGAAGTTGCTCCAGCCGTTAGGAAACTGTTGGCTCCCTCCTTCATCTGTTGCTCCAACAGTAATTCTGAACTTCCAGCATGCATCAGAATCACCTAGAGGGCTTCTTAAAACACAGATTACTGGGTCCCACCTCTAGAGTTTCAGATCTAGTATTTTGGGAACGAGGTCAGAAAATTTGCATTTTTAACAGTGCCAGGTGTTGCTGATGCTGCTGGTTTGGGGACCTCACTTTGAGAACCACTGCTCTATGCTAATGTCTGGTCAGCTCCCCAGACGTCATGTGGCCTAAATGGCAGGTACTATCATATCCAAAGTTAAGAGTGACACCAAAAGAGATATACCAGACAGAAGCGTATGAGGTTTCTCAAGCAGATTTCTTGTACAATCTAAAATTTCTTCAGGATTGGATTGAGTTAGGGCAGAATTCAGAGCAAAAATGCCACAAATAAGAGAACATTGACGAAGTGTCATAGCATCCACCAAAAAAAAAAAAAAAAGAGGAACTTGCTTTCATGGTGGATCTCCTATATACCAGGCATTTTTCTAGGCCAATTCTCACGTGCTATCTCATTTAATCCTCACACCATTTTTGCAATCTGATTATTATTATTATTTATTAAGTGTTATATTATTTATATACTATATGTTACACATAAATAACATTTATTATTTATTCTCTTTACCCATAAGAAAACTGAAGAGCTGAAAGGTTAAGTCCATTAGAAATTGTCCTTTAAACTATTCACTAATTTCAGGTGACCATACAGAAGAATGAAACAATCATCAGTTTGTCAACCTGCTACTACAAGCAAGTAAATACATCAAGAAAATTATGTGAAATCATTTAAGGAATCAATAAAAAAAAAAACAGGCAGATTTTATTAAAGGATAAACAGTGGGTCTTATCCAGGTCATTCATCAATCAACAGAGAACAGAAGAGAATCTGGCATCTCTTACCATCCACTGCCCTTTATTGATTTAACAAAGAGGCATTGGATTCCATGAACCATAACTCAGTTCTTTCAACACTATTAGAAAAAAGAAACCACCAATAATAGTGTATTATTTTAAAACGCAACATATATAAAACACAAAAGAGCATTAGATTATAGAATATTCCAGTATCCAAGAGAATGGGCTGATAAAACCTAATAACTAGAGAATGTTTCCCATTGCATGGAGAATTTGCATAGTGGTGTTTGTGTGTGTGTGGTGTGCTCTCATATCATTATTATTATCAATTTCTGGAATCCAATACAAAATTACCAGGCATGCAAAAAGGCAGGATATCTTATTTATTTAAAGACGAATAAATCAAAACCAACCCAGAACTGACATAGATTTTATAATTATTGGATAGAAATATTAAAATGGTATTCCATAGGCTCAAAAATTTAAGTAGATATATGGAAGTTATATATTTAAAAAGATTAAATCAAGCTTTTATTTTTTTATTATTTTTAAAGATATTATTTATTTGAGAGAGAGTAAGGGAGCACAAATGGGGGGGAGGGACAGAGAGAGAGGGAGAAGCAGACCCCCCACTGAGCAGGGATTTCCTCCTCCCCCCTCCCCCCCCAGGGTTTGATCCCCAGACCCCAGGATCATGACCTGAGCTGAAGGCAGATGCTTAACCGACTGAGCCACCCAGGTGTCCCTCAAATCAAACTTTTAAAGATCAAAAGTATAACGTGTGAGATGAAAAATACAATGGGTGTGATTAAAAGCTGATTAGATATTGCCAAAGAAAAGATTTTGAATTTAAAGACATAGCAATAGCAGCTGTCCAAAATTAAACAAAGAGAGAAAAGAGAACTGAAAAAACATGATGGAGCATCAGTGAGCTGTGGGACAATTTAATAGCAATTGCACTTCCTGAAGGAGAGAAGGGGGATGAACAGAAAAATATTTGAAGAAATAGTGGCCAAAATTACTCCAAATTTGATGAAAACTATAAATCCACTGGTCCAAAAAGCTTGGCAAATCCTAAGCACAAGACACATAAAGACACATAATAAACTGTTCAAAACCAGTGATTAAGAGAAAAACTTAAAATACATCAGACATATTATATAGAAACAAAGATAAGGATTCCAAATTCCTTGTTGGAAACAATACAAGTGAAAAGAGAGTGTAACAACATCTTTAAGGTACTGAAAGGTATCTGTCAACCTAGAATTCTCCATCAGGGAAAATATCTTTCAAAAGCAAAGGTGGATTTACACTGCTGGTGGGAATGCAAACTGGTGCAGCCACTCTGGAAAACTGCAGGGCCTCAGAAAGTTAAAGATAGAGCTACCCTATGATACAGCAATTGCATTACTAAGTAGTTACCCAAAGCATACAAAAGTACTGATTCAAAGGGATACATGCTCCCTGATTTTTATAGCAGCATTATCAACAACGGCCAAATTATGGAAAGAACCCAGATACCCACTGACTGATGAATGGATAAAGATGTGGTATACGTGTACAATGGAATATTAGCCATCAGAAAGAATGAAATCTTGCCATTTGCAATGACATGGATGGAGCAAGAGAGTATTATGCTAAGCGAAATAAGTCAGAGAAAGACAAATATCATATGATTTCACTCATATGTGCAATTTAAGAAACAAAACAAATGAACATATGGGGGAAAAGAGGTAAACAAGGGAACAGACTCTTAACTGTAGAGAACAAACTGAGGGTTGCTGGAGGGCAAGTGGACGGGGAAGGGCAGAGAAAGGATAGGTTAAATGCGTGATAGGTTCAGGAGGGCATTGACTGTGATGAGCACGGGGTGTTGTATGTAAGTGACGAATCACTAAATTCTACATCTAAAACTAATATTACACTGTATGTTAACTAGCTGGAGTTTAAATAAAAACTTGACTACAAAAACAAAGGTGGAGTAAATAATTTTTCATACATACAAAAGCTGAAGTTGGAAGAATTTGTCATTGGCACACCCTCACTGTAAGAAATAAAATTTCTATTTCAACCTTTCCAATCCAAAAGCCTTTTGTTTCTTTTTCTTGTTTTATTGCACTGGGTAGAAGCTCCAGTAGAAATGTTGAATACAGAACAGACATCCTTATCTTGCTCCTGATCCTTGTAAATAGTCCTTTTATCAGATTCTCTTTAGTCATCCACTTTGAATGTACCGTTTCCTATAAGGATCATACCAATTTTTTTCCCTAGTGGAAGGCAAACAAGAATCTGAGGATAGAAATTGCAGAAGACAAAACATGACTTGACATTAAAAAACAGAATAAAAACAAAAACAAAAAGATACTTTCTAGCATGAGAACCATTAAGACACGGAAATGATTGAAATGAGAAAATACCTTTCTCGAAGTTCCAGAGGCACACATGTTATAAATAGCGTGTCATGATTTTCATCGTACATGGGAAAAGAAACCAGTTGACTTCTGCAGTTTCTGTTGTTTCCTCACGGTTGTGATGATCCTGTGATAATCTGAGGCAATGTGATGTTGTCTCAAAGAAGGGAAATTATAAACAAAATATGTATTTAAATGTTTAGGTACATTATGTATTTATGTACAGTGTTAAACATAGGCAATCCAATATACCACTATTTTTTCCCGTGCTTTCTATAGTTAATTAAAGCCAAGAATTTCTGTAGCTTTTTTCTTCAACTTATTAACTAGATTCCATCTTTCTTTTAAAAGACTTTATTTTTTATAGAGCAGTTTAGGTTCACAGTAAAATTGAGAGGAAGATCTAGAAAATTTCCATATATTCCCTACCTCCGCACATGTATAGCCACCCCCCCCCCATTATCAACATCCCCCAGCAGAGTGGTACATTTGTTATAACTGATGAAACTACACTGACACACCATACTCACCCAAAGGCCATAGTTTACATTAGCGTGCACTCTTGGTGTTGTATAATCTATGCATTTGGATATACCCCTATTTTTTACAGAAATGTGTTCAAACTGTGCTTAAAATGCCCTCTTGAAATTATTTTCAGGGAGTCTTTAGAAGCCAATTCATTGTAAATTCTCAATGTTTCATTGCTCAATAAAGAAGTTCCATTGCACAAAGTGTTGTACCTGCTAGGATTCACGAAGCTTGCTGGAAGAAATTCTAGTGTTCTGATGGTACTGGGTGTGTTTGTTTATTTGCTTTGGTGGGTGTCTCTCTGACCTCTTTAGGTCAGTGGGAAAAGAACAAAGGCCTCTCCTCTTCCTGATTACACCACCAGGAAGCCCCAGGTAGCTGAAATGAGAATGCTTTAAGATACAGGAATAGATACATTCCCGTAGAGAAAATAGGACAAACAACCAATTAAGCTCTGAACACCAGAGGAAAGACCAACCTAACAGCCCTGGAAACCAAAGCAGTAAAGTGAATGAGGCCTGCATAAGATTTGTAGTGAGTGTCAAACCTAAATCTGGGTTGACATCCCAGATAATTTGGTAATAATTAATAATGGATGAAATTCAGGTAGACTGGGATTCCATTTGTACCTAATTGTTCGCATTTTCTTATTTAAGAAATAATACATGCAAAGGTATAAAATTAAAAGTCAATCTACCCTTTTACTTAATCACTGTAACCTTAATCAACCAAGTCTGGTACCCACAGGCAACTATCGTCACCAGTTTCTGATGTCTCCTTCCAGAGCTAATCTATGAATATACAAGATGGGGGTGGTGGGGGGTGGGGTGGGGTAATAACTGCAACACAGTGGACACACTGTTCTCTACCTCACATTTATCTTTTAACAATGTATCTCTGAGAAATGTCCTATTTGTACATAGAGTTCTGCTCCATTTTTTTAAACAGCAGCGTAGTTGCCATTGTGTGGAAATACAATTATTTATTGACCAGTCTGAAAATGATGGATATTTAGATCGTTTCTAGTCTGTTGCTAGCATTTTTCTGCTTTTTAAAAAAGTGTGTGCCTTAATGATGCCTTTTAATGAATGTGCTCAATAAAATGGATCAGCTAGGAAATAATACTTCATACCTATCAAATTAGCTAAAATAGAAGGTTAGAATACTTTATTAAACGGACTATGGAAAAACTGATTGGTTCTAAGAATATATACATATTTGTATACATATTTGTTGAAGTATCATTGCAATTATTCTCAAACATTGCCATTCATCAGAATTTCTTCAGAGTTTTCTCTCAAAACACAGACACTTGGGTTACTTCCCAGAAATTCTGATTTGGAAAGACTGAGTTAAGTTCTCTATACCTAGAAGCAGGGTTGAAAGAACCACTCTACCATCCTAACTCCAGGCTCATGTGCACATATTGGCAGCTACCGACAATCTGAAATTAGTTCTTAGAAAAGATGGCCTTTATTGACCATGCCTCACAAATTCAGCCTTAGTAAGGGATGATATACCTCACTCTCCTGCTATTACACATTAAAATTTTTTATGGAAAAAACACAAAGAGTTGATGTGTAGTAACACAAAAAAAATTTTATGAAAAAAAAACACAAAGAATTGATCTCTTGACATAAATCTCAGTTGTTAATTATCTCTGCAGAAGTATAATATATACTTTTAATGCCTATATACACAATAGCTTGGTTCTTTTTCTACTTAGCTATATTTCAGTGCACATTTAGATACACAAATACATCATGAAGTTATTACTTTAATTGTTCTGTGCTTACATTGTTTTACCTTATATTTTCCAAAACCAGTCCTTGAGACAGGGCAATTGGGTTGTGCCCAGTTTATCCCTATTATAAATGGTACAGATATAAATATCATTATTCACAAACTTTTTTTGTTTTAAATTATTTCCTTATGCATTACTAAAAGAAGCAATTGTACATGAAAGGAATAAACAGTTCTAATAATTTTGCCTGTAGAGATTGGTGTAGAGACAGATTCTAAGTCACTGTGCTCTGCAGAATGGACCAGGAGGCCTGCCTTCCCATAAGCCCCTCCAGCAAGGGCTCTTATTCCTTTCATTT
This sequence comes from Ursus americanus, assembly GCF_024610735.1. Taxonomy (NCBI): domain Eukaryota; kingdom Metazoa; phylum Chordata; class Mammalia; order Carnivora; family Ursidae; genus Ursus; species Ursus americanus. The sequence goes on along the minus strand of NC_142130.1, from coordinate 37,466,412 downwards.
TAATCGAATAAGTGTTGTTTTATTTCATATCTAAAGAATTTATTGAAATATTTATCAAAATCGTTTTATTTGTTTCTTATAAATTTATTAAAATGGATTCATTCATTCATTATAATGGCTTAAGCTGACTGTTGCACCAGACTGCCTGGGTTCAAATTCTTGCTCTAACAATGACTTTCAGTAAGTTACTTACTTTTGTTGTGCCTCAGTACTGTGTGTGTAAAATGGCAACAACGAGGGGCACCTGGATGGCTCAGTCAGTTATGCGTCTACCTTCAACTCAGATCATGATCCTGGGGTCCTGGGATTGAGCCCCATATTAGGCTTCCTGCTCAGTGGGGAGCCAGCTTCTCCCTCTCCCTCTGCCGCTTCCCCTGCTTGTGCACTCGCTCTCACTCTGTCAAATAAATAAATAAAATTTTAAAAAATGGCAACAATGACGGCACCTACCTCAAAACCATTTTGTGAAGATTAAATAAGTTAGCTCCTTAGAACTGTTGCTGGTATTTGGTAAGCACCATTTAACAGCAGACCATTGTGAGTGTCCATGAATGCCAGGAACAGTGCTAGACTCCAGAAAGAAACTTGTAAATGCCCCAGACACAGAAACAGTTTCTATGCTCATGAAGCTCACAGACTATTGGGGACACAAGCAATTCCAATATACATAACAGGCATGTGAGAAGGGCACATGGGAAATTCTTCTAACCTGAATATTTGATTTTTACATTAGAGAAGCTACACAAATATTCTGAAATGTTGGTTTGAGGTTATATTTTTTTTCTCATGTGAACTGTTTAGTCACTGGCATAGTCTACTTGCCCATGGAGTCTAAGTATTTATTACTGACGTGTAGATCTATGTTTTTCAATTTATAAAAGCAACACTTATCCAGCTCTATACATTCTGGCATGCTCCATCCTCAGAGACACGGATTTGCTGTTCTTTCTGCCTGGAAAGCGCTTCTCCCAGGACCACGTGGCCGGTTCCCTCTCCTCTTTCAAGTCTGTTCAAATGCCACCTTCTGTGGCAGGGCTTCCCTATCACCCTACTTAAAATTGCAAACTTCACCTCCCAGGACTCTATTCTCCTTCCCTGATTTATTTTTATCCTTTGTACATTTCACTTCTGTACTAGAAAACTTACTTATTTTATTTTCAGTCTCCACCATTAGAGCATAAGACCCACAGGAATTTTGTCTATTTTATTCTTCACTAGATCCCTAATATTTAAAATAGTGTCCAGCATTCAGTAGGTGCTCAACAAATATTTGTTGAGTAGATAAATTGTCATTTACACAAATGACATGAATATCATGACATATGTATCATTCTGGAACTTAAGTTCTCACTGGACGATACATCTTAGGTATCTTTTCACGTTAGTACTATACATCTTCCTCATTCTTTTTAATGACTGTATAATTGTCCAAAGTAGCATAAGCCATAGTCTTTTTTAGCTTTTCATTAACAGACATTTGAATCATTTCCAATTTGTTTCTATCACAAACACTGCTGCACTAACATATCTATCTTTATACAATTATGGTTTTCTTGTAGGAGTTGAATATTGAGTTTTGTCCATTATGTTTATTGCAAATATTTTTCTATTGCTTACATTTTTTATGTTCCCCATGTGGTAAAAACTTCAAACTGAAAATGAAAGTAAATCTCCCTCTCCATCTTCCCAGTTCTTGTTTCTCACATATCTCAGACATAGTGCATATAACAAGCTACGTAACTGAAGCAAAAGTTTCATGAAATATATTTCTCCTTACTACATTCAGTTTACTTTGATATCTTCTGTTCTGTTCTATGAATTTCATTAGAAAAATGCTTATAGAGACCCTTTAAATTGATTTTAAATCACTAGTTCATTGAGACCCGCCTTATGAAAAGCTCTGCCGTCTTTTTCCCTACCCTGTGTTGAACTAGTCTATGGAAGCAGGCACCTGTTTGAGTTTCCTTGTTTGGCAAGCTGGTAGCCTATCAGAACTGGAGATCTCCCTTGAACCCTAGCTCAATTAAGTAAGGTCTAGCTTACTTTTCCCAAGAGTTGAGACCCAGCCACCCTACCTGCCAAAAATGAACAGATGGTCTCGAACTAAGCCACTGCTACAGATGGCAACTACCTGACTTTGAATGTCACTGTCTGCTGCCATGCCTTGTCCACCAGATTGATATTAGCTCCGCTCATACCCCATCTGCCTTGTTAAATAGGGATATCATTTTAAGACTGTTGGCTCACTTCCATGTTGATACTTAAGGGAGTTCACTCTGTCGGATGGAACTGTTTGTAGGTATTGCTAATACTTCAAGTCAGGAAAGGACAGAATCATAACTTTCAAAGTTTTGTTTATTCAAATCCCTGCCCAGCCTGAGTTTGGAGGTATAGGGGGAAAATGGAAAAGTGTTGCTAGGATCCAAATAGAGTTGGGGCTCTGGCGAAATGGACTAGATTCAGGACAGAGCTCTAGGCAAGCAGGATGAGGTCAAGTACAGATGGATACACATGGTACGTTGGAGTATGCAGTAGCATAGTGGACACTTGGCTTGCTGATGCCCAACTGAGACTCACAACAAACGACAACACTGTATATTTAGGCCCCTCCAGCTGGTGGGGCTAGTCTCCTGTCTTGGTCAAGATCAGCTCAAGAACATGGTGACCCTAAGCCCATAGGTTAGGAACATCCATGCCTATAGCTGAAAGTGCTAGGGCATTGCAGGGACTCATAGGAAATAATCAAGAAGAAAGACTCCTTTACTCCTACATTAAATCCAGCTGAGAGCACAATTCGTCTTGTTGGCATTTGACTCAGGACCTGTGAGGAGATCATATTGGGTAAATAATTCAAATGCAAATTGATATGACCAGGACTTGAGCAGATCAGATCAGATAAGCAGATTTTTCTCAATTAGGAAAAGAAGGAAACACTTTTAAAAAGAAACATGTTCTATTCCCGGAAAGGGTTTCCTGAAGGGTGGGCTTATTCACTCACTCACCCAACCATTCATTCATGTATTACGTGGGACACACTTCCCAATGGCTGCCTGTCTTCAGTCATTCCTGCACGGTCAGATGTGTGCATTCCCCTATTTTCTCTGTTTCTTTGGCTGTCACAGGCAGAGGGGCAGGTTTAAGGTACTTGTACAACTGAAATATGCAATTTCTTAGGCAAAATTGTTTGACTTTAGTGTCAGTGGGGCCCTGATGACCAATGAAAAGTGTTCTAGAAGTTGGTTCTACATGACAAGTGAAGGGTCCCTTTCTGCAAATAGCAGCACCCAATAACTCATAGATGTTTTGACATTTCAATCTTTCTTTCTATCCTTCCTTTAAGAATTGGAACAATTCTTGCCACCCTATAAAAGGGGAAAAATCAGTGGGTATAGTTTTAAAAATCATGCTAATATGGGTAAACCCTATTTAGTTGTTAATGGATTACATATGGTCATAGTTACTACACTTAAAAAATATAAATTTTTGGTGTAGACAACTGCAAAGAGGAAAACCAAATTTTCCTCATAAATTTCCCAGATTGTCTCTGTTGATATAATATGGAGATTTTGATAATTTTTTTTCCTGTTACTTTCCTTTTCCAGGCTTGCCAGAATTATAGGGTATTCATTGGTACAAGGAGAAATGGTACCTTGACCCAATTCTTGGCACCAGGTTCAGGGACCATGGATCCTGAGCTGGATCAGCAGCAGGACCCAAAACACCAAATCACAAATCGGGAGCTGGCTAAGATAAGGCAATGGGACAATTAAAGGTGGAAATTCTGTGAGGAAAGGGTGGGATTAAGGTGGTCCTGGGGTACTTGGGCGGCTCGGTTGGTTAAGTGTCTGACTTTTGGTTTTGGCTCAGGTCATGGTCTCAGGGTTGTGAAATTGAGCCTTGTGTTGGGCTCTGTGCTGGGCATGGAGCCTGCTTTAGATTCTCTCTCTCCCTCTGCCTCCCCACCACTCCCACCTCCCTCCCCCACCTAAAATAAATGGTGGTCCAGGGCCAGAATTAAGATATCATAGAAGATGTCAGGCCCAAGAAAGGACAAACTATGGGAATCAAGATCTGAGGGAAACTCTTAGATCTAAGCAGGAAGTAGTGCAAAGAGACCAAGGAGGAAAACCTGAGTGGGTGTCATAGAACCAGATGACATGGTCCAAGAGAGGTATGCCATGGCAGAGCTCATCCTCCTGAGGGTGGATGTCTGTTGGTCCAGAAAGCCTGGGGCTCTGCAGGCAACTGCTGCTACCACACTCAGTCAGGTGGTGGTCACTGTGGCTAGTGGAATCCAGGACCCCCTGACTCTATGAAATGATAATGGTAGACTCATAATAGGCAAGTCAGGATCATTAAGAATGGCTAGGGGGTCAGTCCATATTCTTCAGTCTCTGAGGCCTGGGTAAGGTTAAAGGCCAGGATGGCAAGAATAGCAGCTGTGTTACAAGCAATTTGAGTTGAGTTTTCTGTTATTGCATCCAAAACACCCAAACTAACTCTGTGTGTGTGTGTGTGTGTGTGTGTGTGTGTGTGTGTTTAAAGATTTTATTTATTTATTCGACAGAGATAGAGACAGCCAGTGAGAGAGGGAACACAAGCAGAGGGAGTGGGAGAGGAAGAAGCAGGCTCATAGCAGAAGAGCCTGATGTGGGGCTCGATCCCAGATCGCTGGGATCACGCCCTGAGCCGAAGGCAGACGCTTAACTGCTGTGCCACCCAGGCGCCCCATGTGTGTGTGTTTTAATGTATATAGATGTATAAAACAAATTCGGAATGGCTATAGACACAATGTTAAAAGTTGTTATCATGGGGCACCTAGGTGGCTCAGTCTTTAAGCATCTGCCTTCGGCTCAGGTCATGATCCCAGGGTTCTGGGATCGAGACTCGCATTAGGCTCCCTTTTCAGCGGGAAACCTGCTTCTCCCTCTCCCACTCCGCCTGCTTGTGTTCCTTCTCTCCCTGTCTCTCTCTCCATCAAATAAATAAAATCTTTTTTTAAAAAAAGTTATCATAAAGGAAATTATGAGTGATTTTATTTTTTGCCTTGTCTATATTTTCTTTTCTTTTTTAATTTCAACAATGGACTTGTCATATCAGCCAAAGTTCTTGAAAGCTTGAAGCTGACCAAGGCTGATTCAGATGGAAGAGGAGCTTATTGAGAAGATATTTGGAACTCACAAGACCATTTTTGGCAATCTATAAAGACAAGCTTGGAAGGAAGGCAGTTACCAGGGAGCCCAAACCTCACCTTGTCCTTACCAGAACCATTCTGCTGCTGTTGCATTAACCCCTGGCCATGACTGCCACTAACCCCTGGCCACCACAGCTCACAGTGCTGTCCAGTTTTAATTGATGGAGACCACTGCTGCTGACCTGGAAACTCTTCCGCCTTCTCCTGTCTCCAAATGGATATCAGACTCTTTTTGACTATAGCCCCTGCTTCAAAGTTCAGGGAGTTCACACCTGTTTGACCTAGCTTAGGATATTTTCCCATGCCCAAGGACAAAGGAGCTAGAAAGTGAGAATCTTAACTTACAGCTTCTATAGTGGAAGGCAAATTATGCTCCTGCCAAGACTCATAGGTAGGCAAAATAAAAATTAAAAATTTCCTTTACTGGGGCACCTGGGTGTCTCAGTCTGTTAAGCGTCTGCCTTTGGCTCAGGTCATGATCCCAGGGTCCTGGATTCAAGCCCCACATCGGGCTCCCTGCTTAGTGGGAGGCTTGCTTCTCCCTCTCCCACTCCACCTGCTTCTGTTCCCTCTCTCGCTGTATCTCTCTGTCAAATAAATAAAATCTTTTTTAAAAATTTACTTTCATAAAATTTTTGAAAAAGTAGTAAAGTAAAACAAAACAAAAGAACCCGATACATACCCAACCCAACCCAACCAAACCAAAATAAAAGTTTAACATAAATGGAGTCCTTTAATAAAGATCACTAATTTTTTAAGTAAGAAAAATGGATGCACACATTTCTGACATATCTGAGGAAAAAATTTTATGAAGCCATCTGATTTTATGTACCTTTCATATTTGAAACACATTTATCTTGTATTATATGGTTTTCTAGCCAAAAGATCGATTCAGAATACCTGCCATTTTTTCAATCTCTTTGATGAATTAAATGTGACTAGAAGCTATTTATTCTAATGTACCAACAGGTAAATTAGATACAGTAAATTACGTATAGTCTAATGGTCTGGTAAATTAGATATAGTCTGAAGTTTTAAGAAGCTGAACTTCCTATAAGCATGGTTAGTGGAATAACAAAGTGCTTCTTCATGCATATATTTTTTGTTATTAAATATAGAATTTTTTAGATTGTCAAGAATAATATGTACTCGATGCCACGTTTACTAGCATTAGCAATAACTATATTTAAACAAGCAATTTGTAGGAGAAGAAAGGGATAAAGAAAGGGGGGTAATCAGAAGGGGGAATGATGCATGAGAGACTATGGACTCTGAGAAACAAACTGAGGGCTTCAGAGGGGAGGGGAATGGGGGAATGGGATAGGCTGGTGATGGGTAGTAAGGAGGGCACGTATTGCATGGTGCACTGGGTGTTATACGCAACTAATGAATCATGGAACTTTACATTAAAAACCAGGGATGTACTGTATGGTGACTAACATAATCTAATAAAAAGTATTATTATAATAAAAAAAAAGCAAGACTCAAAGAAATCCAAAGAGTTAGGTACGATTAATTATATTTGTCTTTATCTCCTTCAGATTTTCTCTCCTACATTTTCTGAATACAAGGACCAGAACAATTTTCTTTAAAATGTCAATTTCATCATGTTATTTACATGCACAACATATTTCAGTATTTCTCTGTGCCTTCAGCAAAACTCCAGATTCCTGAGCTGGCATTAAGGTTTCTCTTCAATGTGGTGGCCCCCAAATCTATCCTTCCAGTTGCATCTACTACTGTTTCCCCACATGAACCTACAGTTAAAGCCAAATGGGTCACTGAGCAAGCCTTGTGCTTTCTTGCCTCTGTGCCTGTGTTTTTACCATCTTCCCCACATAAAAAACCCTCCCCAGCTCTTATTACCCATAATCAATTTTACTTCTCTCTAATAAAGAGTTCTCATGTTCTGTATGAAACATCCGCTTTCCTAGCCTGGTTGAGCCAATCCTTTGAACTCCTATAAAAAAAACCATCCAACTTTCCAGTTCTTAATGGAGATGTCAGGTTGTGGGGGGTGTCACCATTTGTTATCACTAATCATTTAAACAGGAGATCATACATTTTAAAATAACCAATTAGAGGAAACAATTTTAAGATTCTCTCCCACATTAACACCACCGTCTATCACTTCAGTCTTGATAGGCTTTCTTGGTGGGGAGCTACTTCTATGGCACTGGTGATTACACACAACCAAGGGTCTGCCTAGGAGTGTGTCCACTTATATGATTCTAAGCTCAGAACGTCATCATTCACTCAGCCTGTCTGTTAGCCCAATACTCATGGGTCATGTGGGTGAACCAGAGTCTTGTGAGAACATTGAGAGCCTCATGCAGGGATGAAGGGGAAAGGAGGACCTTTGAGATGACTCTAAATCTATAATGAGCCTGGTAGGACCCTATGGGGTGGAGATGTTGGGGAATGAATTACACTTTGGGTGTAGAGACATGTAGCAGGTTAACATGTAACATGTAACCTTGTTTGGGAAAGCACAAGAGATCATCCTCATCTCTACTCCTGCTTAGTTAGAGACGCCCAGAAATAGTTGGGTGGAATTTGAGAGTGATCAGATTTTCCAGAATTGAAGGTGACAGCAGAGCCAGGGAAATGCCATTTTTACCATTACTGACTATTTTATTTCAGACAGGTGTGGCCTGGGACAACAGGGGTTATATTCAGATATGTTTGTCATTTTAAGGCTCACAAAAATGATAGATAAAAATAGTTGTATTTAGGTGAAGGGGTTATAGGTAATTTTTGTGGTAATAGTTTAACAACAAATACTGTTATTATTAAACTGTTACCACAAAATTAAGAAATATTAAAAATATGAAAATGTTAAACTGTTATAAAATTTATGGATATATATATATATGGTCAAAGGAACACATGTGTTCACACTGGTCCAGGACCAATTTCTTTTTTTTTTTTTTTTAAGATTTTATTTATTTATGTGACAGAGAGACAGCCAGCCAGAGAGGGAACACAGCAGGGGAGAGGGAGAGGAAGAAGCAGGCTCCCAGCCGAGGAGCCCAATGTGGGACTCGATCCCGGAATGCCAGGATCACACCCTGAGCCGAAGGCAGACGCTTAACGACTGCGCTACCCAGGCGCCCCCAGGACCAATTTCTGACTGGTCACTTCATGGCTCAACGACAGCTGCCACGCTAGGGACTGTTGGCCCCTTCTGATTCTGTTAGGAAAAGCCAATGTGGTTGGAGACAGAGGAAGAAAGGGTTCTTTTAGGACCTGAGTTGGGAGAAGTGAGGCAAGGAGTCACCGCCTGCACATCAAGGAAAAGATAAACAAGAAACTAAGTGATACAAGCTTTCTAGAGACCGAGGTCAACGTGTGATAAGATCGAGCAGCAGATGGAATAGTCTTCAGTTCCAACCCCATGCCATGTTTTCCTCCTTTGATCTCGTTTTCTTCCATTTCTACTTTTTATCTTTATTAAAGTTCATGAAAGCATGTTTCATTTCTTTGCCTTACTTGGTTCTGTTTTTTGGAACTTTCTTAGGACAGCTCATTTTCTGCCTGCTTCCCAAGTGCCAGTTCTTGCTTTATTATCAGGTGCTAACTGGGGGATCCTGAACCCCACACAATCCCCTATAGGCCCCCCGGAGATTTCTCCACATTGGCTGTCTATCCCCCAGGCTGCCACCTGCTGTCTTGCCTTGTGGTAGTTCATCATCAATTCCTATCATCCCTGAGAACGTGCTCTGCTCTGACCATAACTCATCTGACCTTAGGAACTGTGTCCTGCTCCAAATACAGAAGGCACAGTGTGGCTGAAGACAGGCCCAGGCCGTCCTCCCTGGGCTTACTGCACTGTAGAGGTTTTCTGGCATTCACCATAATTTAGATGGGGGCCTCTTCAGACTTCATGAGTATGAAGCAAGTCTGGTCATTATCACGTGACTCCCTCACTCCCACCCTAGTGGCTTGCTACTTCTCAGATTTATCTGCTGCAGTTACTAAGAAAACCTCACCTGGACTGTAGTCGTTCTTCAGAGCCTATGCGAAAGCCTTCATTTTGTCTTTACTTGGTCTGTACACTACCCCAGGTATCATGATCTAGTTATTACTGGGGAATCTTCTGAGACCCTGACAAAGACCTTGATCTGGGGTCCAGGTTTCCATCAGTGGGGGCTTTATGTTTAACTCCCAGTATCTTGAGGAAGTGTCAGGGCTGTTTAATGCCCCAACATTGCCAAATAATGGACTTTCTGTTAAACTCTTAAGGCATGAAGAATTTGACTGATCCCACTGTGACCCTGACTTTTCTGCGACCAGCCAGAACACTCCAGAGTTTACAAAGATTTCCACACTCCCATGAAATACTGTGGCCTCCAGGTATGTTATAGATCAGTCTTCTCACACTTTAATGTGCATGTGAATCACCTGGGGATTTGGTGAGAATGTAGACTCTGACTCAGCAGATCTGGGCGGGGTCTGAGATTCTGCATTTCTAGCAAGTTCCCAGGTAATGCTCATACTGCTGGTCCCAGGACTACACTTTGGCTGCATGACTTTGAAGGAAGCAGAGGAAAAACATTCCAGGACATAATTCCAAATTATTGTCCTTCTGTGGATATAAGTTTCTTGCAGCTGGAAAGGAAGTTACCTTTAAGGCTAATGAAAATGGCCTTAATCCACTTGGCCCTTGTAATCTCCTCCCAGACAAATAACATTTCTTTGTGAGAAAGCAGAGATAAGGGAACTGGTTAGAGTCCAAGAGGAATCCAGACATCTGTCAGTATTTGTACCCCACTGCACATATACTCCCTCAAATACTCACCTAAACATACTCATTCCTCACCCACCCACCTAGTGATGTCGACGGTGATTCAGCTCTTTGGGTCCTAGGACAGGGCAGAAGAGAGGATGTGAAATTGCTCAGTGACTGGAAAATGGTTAGTTTTGGATGGCTGGGACTTTCAGAGAAGGGTTCTTTTCTCTTCAATCTCTACCTGCTGTCCAGGTGGTAGTTGGCAGCTTGCTGGGCTGGGCACTGTGGGAATCAGAAATAAATACATAAAACCTTATCCCGGCTCTCTAGACACTTGCCATCTAATGAGGAAGACACATGCGGGCAAATAACAATGGAATGATGTATTAACTCTTTAGTAGTTGTACGACAAATATGGTTTGAACATATGTGGTAAGAGGGTGAGGCTGAAGTTTGGGAAAACATGGGCAAGGCTTCACAGAAGAGTGGCATGGGAGTGAGGACTTTTCCAGCTGAAGGAGGCATGGCAGGGTAGTCTAACCAGAGTATCCTGACAGGTTTCCTTGAGGGAAAGCCTGGGAAGGAAGAGCATCCCCAAAGAGGAGTTCCCAGGACCAAGGTTTTCCAAAGCACACAACACAAGAAAGGTGATTGAAAGTGAGGCAAAGGCTCTTGCTTAATATTAGATAAATGTTTGGTCAGATGGAGTTCCTGCTGAGGTATGAGGGAAAACCCTCTTATCAGTTTTAATGTTTCTCTGAGTTTTTTGTAAGCATCCCTAGTAAAGGTAAAGGTAGATAAGAAACAGTTGTTGGGTATTTATGAGCTTCTCAAAGGTCTCTGCACCAGAAAGACATCAAAAAGCTCTGGGGACAGGCCTGTTGTCTAGGGTCAGCTGCAACAGGGCAAAGGGACATAATTGCCATCTAGTGGCCCAGACCCACGAGTGGGAGCTCCCTTCCAGGCATCCATAGTTTCTTTCTTTTCTTGGACTTTTAGAAAAACTTATTGAGGTATAATTGACATACTCAGGTGTACAACATAATGACTGACCTTTGTATACATTGCAAAATGGTTACCACAAGTCTAGTTATCAACTGTCACTTTACAAAGTTAATACAATACCATTGACTATATTCCCTCTGCTGTACATTGCATCCCCATGACTTTTTATTTAATAACTGGAATTTTGTACTTCTCAATCCCCTTCCCCATTTTGCCTACCCCCCTCAACCCTCCTCCCTTCTGGCCACTACCAATCTGTTCTCTGTATCTGTGAGTCTGGGTTTTGTTTTGTTTTGTTCTTTAGACTCCACTTGTAAGTGAAATAATGCAGTACTTGTCTTTCTCTGATTTATTTTACTTAGCATAATACCCTCAAGGTCCATCCATGTTGCAAATGGTAAGATTTCATTCTTTTTTATGGCTGGGTAGTATTTCATTGCGTGTGTATATGTGTGTGTTTGTGTGTGTACATAATAATATGTATATTCATCCATCCATCAATGGATGAATGGATAAAGAAAAAAAAGAGACTTCTTTACCCATTCATCCTTTGATAGACACCTAGGTTGTTTCCTTATCTTGGCTATTGTAAATAATGCTGCAATGAACACAGGGATGCATGTATCTTTTTAAACTAATGTTTTCATTTTCTTCAGATAGATACCCAGTAGTGGAATTGCTGGATCATATGGTAGCTCAATTTTTAATTTTTTGAGGAAACTCCATACTGTTTTCCATAGTGGCTACACCAAGTTACATAGCCACTAACGGTGCATGAAGGTTGCCTTTTCTCCACATCTTTGCTAATACTTGTTATTTCTTGTCTTTTTTATTCTAGTTATTCTGACAGGTGTGAGGTGATATCTCATTGTGGTTCTGATTTGCATTTTCCTGATGATTAGGGATGTTGAACATCTTCTCATGTTCCATAGGTCATCTGTATATTTTCTTCAGAAAAAATGTCTCTTGAGATCCTCTGTCCTTTTTCTTTCTTTTTTAAAAATTTATTTATTTGAGAGAGAGAGAGAAAGAGGGTGGGGGGTGCGCAGAAGGAGTGGGAGGGAAAGTCTAAAGGAGACCCTGCACCGAGCATGGAACCCAACATAGGGCTTGATGTGGGGCTTGATCTCACGACCCTGAGATCTTGACCTGAGCTGAAACCAAGAATCAGACGTTTAAGTGACTGTGCCAGGAGCCCCTCCTCTGTCCTTTTAAAAATTGGATTATTGGGGTTTTTTTTTGTTTTTTTTTTGGTTATCGTATTGAGTTGTATGAGTTCGTTATATACTTTGGATATAAAAACCTTAGCAGATGTATGATTTGAAAGTATCTTCTCCTGTTAAGTAGGTTGTCTTTTTGTTTTGTTGATGGTTTCCTTCACTGTGCAGCTTTTTAATCTGATGTAGTCCCAGTTGTTTATTTTTGCTTTCATTTCCCTTGTCTTTGGAACCAGATCCAAAAAGTATTGGTATGACCAATGTCAAGGAGCTTACTGTCTATGTTTTCTTCTAGGTGTTTATAATTTCAGTACAATCCTTTCAGGTATGGAACCATCATGGATGGCTTCTACAAGCCATTTAGTATAACCTCTTCCACCCTCTTCCAGGTCCTGGTGCCTCTGTTTGCTTCCTGGAGAACATTTGTCCAATGATAAAAATGTCAAATGGGCAGTATTACTCAAAAAATTAATTCATACAAAAGTGTAAAGAATTACTCAGAAAATGCCTGTGCCTGCTGCTGCTCCTGTGTCTAATTTGGTAGAGGAGAGGAGCGGATGGAGGAATGGTGGAGAGCAGGAAGAGCAGGGGTGGAGGTCGGGGAGTGGGCTGTCCCTGAGAGACAAGAAACAAATACAGGAAGAGGTGGCCAGTCAGCAGCCGCCTTCGAGTTTACTTGTTTACCTTCTCCTGGGAAGGAGCAAACAGAGACTGCTCAAGATATTATTTTTAGAGCTATTTTCAAGCAGTGTGGCTAGAAAGGGCTGTGGTATTAGCTGGCTATAAAGAATGTTGAGCATGCTTAGCTTTCTTAGAGAAGGACTTTTTTTCTAGGTGCACCCACATGTTAAATTAAATGCTCTCAAGAAAGAAATCCTGTATCTGTGCCCCTTGAATGATGTGGGGGGCTCTCTGGCGCCCTAAGGGGTCTCATATGGCTTTCTTCTGGCGTCGGTTTTTCTGCTGGACTCCACTTCTCTGGGGTTCCTTGAGATTTGACAAATTCTTACATTACTCAGAGAGAGCCCAAGGGCTCCTTCAAGGTGTGAAGAGGTATTTTCAGATGAGGAGGCTGATGTATGGTGGGGCAGAACCATTACAGAGCAGGTGAGAGGGAGATTAGAATGAGTCCACAGTGGAGAGGGAGTCAGAAGGGGCAGGAACCAGGTTTCGTAATCAGACAGACCCTGTTCTCATCCTGGCTTCTTCTGAGCTGTTCGACAATTTAGGCAAGTTAGCTCTGGCCTCAGTTTCCTTTTCCATAAAATGGATATAAAAACAGTTAATGTTATTGTGAAGATTTTTAAAGGCAATAAAGAATGTAAAGCACAGAGTCTGGCTCCTCTGAGGTGCCAGTCATTCCCTTTGAATGCCTACCCTGGAATCTCCCTTCTAATTATCCCATTTCCTTCACCCTGCCTCCTCACCTCCCTTGGAAGGGTACCTCAGTCTCCAGTGTTGCTCAAAGATCGCCCTCTTCTAGAAGGAGCAGTTCCCATTTGACGTGGGACAAAACCAGAATGAGAATACGGAAAGGATGAAGCTTTGGAGAGCCTGTGGGTAGATGGCTTTTTTTTTTTTTTCAGAATACCTGGGCTTCCCTTTGAATCACTTCCTCCCTCCCATGCTCAGGGGCTGTAAGGGGCCCATTGCCAAAAGTCCAGGGGTGAGTGGCTCAGGGTGCTGCTGCTCTGAGTCTGAGCAGGAGAGAGAGAGATGCTCTTCCCCTGGGCACGAATTCTTTGGTGCCCCTTTACAAAGGGCTCTATTCACCTTTGAGTGTTAAAACCTCAAATGTCTAGGTTAAGCATCTAGGCCTGAGGGGAAATGTCCTGGGGAGACTCTCAGCTGCTTTTGGCTTGGGCTGAGATTTGGGTAAAGTACCGGACTCTTTTTTTTAAATTTGATAAAATATAAATAACATAAAATCTACCATTTTAACCATCATTAAGTGTAAAATTAAGCAGCAGTAAGTGCATTCATATTGTTGTGCAACCGTCACCACCATCTATTTCCAGAATTTTCTCATCCTCTCATACTGAAATTCCATACCCATTAAATAAGAACCCCCCATTTCCCTCTATCCCTAAACCCTGGTAACACTATTCTACTTTCTGCTCTATGAATTTGGCTATTCTGGGTACCGTATGTCTGTGGAATCATATCATATTTGTCCTTTTGTGTCTGTGCAGGCCTCTTTTAAAGGGAAAAAATTATATATTACAGGTTTACTCTATCACCTATTCTGATGTTGCTTGTGCACACACACACACACACACACATGTGTAAATGTAGGTGTGAATCTTGTGCTCTATTTACAGCTTACACAATTAGAAAACCAAATTATCAAGCTGACCCTAAAAATCCACAAAACCCTATATGATTAAATTTAATGTGAGAGATGATGTTTTGCCAAAACAAAACCCCCCAAATTAGTTAATAATTGAAAGACTTTTGGTTCTGGCTATATATTTAATTTTTTTTTCTGCATTTTGACTTCAGTTGTTTTAATCCAGAGAATAAACTGTTTGCACAAGTGTGTTATAGAAAATGTCACTAGTAACATCACAGCTTGGTTTGATAGCACAAGATAATCAGACCACACACTTACCCATAAGATGACAGCAAGCAATTCTTGAAGACCAACTTTAATGAAGTGTTTCTAGATAATAATGTAAAATTATCTTTTCTTAGAGATAAGATTAACATGGTGATGTTATTAAAATCTGAATTACAGGGGCATCTAATCTAATTCTTATTAGAGTTGGGAATGGAAAAATCCTTTATTGCAATTATCTACTTCTTGCTGCTGATGAACTGCTGCAAGTTGGTAACCACAAAGATAAGCTCTAAGCAGTAGATTCTGAATGGGGGATCACCTGCTTTGGCCAGGTCCTCTTGAATACAGCATGCTTATAAAACTGTTCCAGTTGTCTATTGCTATGAAACAAGCAATCACAAAATTTGTGGCTTGAAACAACACTTGTATTGCTCACAAATCTATGATTTGGGCAGAGCTCAGTAGGGATGGCTCGTCTCTGCTCTACTAGGACTTACCTGAGGTGGCTTGAAGAATGGGAGCGAGAATCATCTAATGCAGAGGCCGGTAAAGTTTTTCTCTAAAAAACCAGATAGTACATTATTTTCACCCTTGTAGACCACATAGTTTGTTGTAACTACTAAACTCTGTCATCGTAGCAAAAAAGAAGCCATAGACAAATAAATGGGCATGGTAGTGTTCCAATAAAACTATTATAAAAATGGGCAATAGGTCAGGTTTGGCAGTTCAGAAACTGCTAACCCTTGATCTAAAAGCTTGCTTGCTGACATGTCTGGCAGTTGACACCAGCTGCTCACTGGGACCTTGTCTGGATCTTCCAGCCAGAATACTTAGATGTGGTCTCTTCATGGGTCCTGAGCTTTTTTGCAACATAAAGCTATGTTCCACGGGCAAGTGTTCAGACAGAAAGAACCTGGAGAAAGCTCTATCTTTTTTATAACTTAGCCTGAGAAGTCATGCGGCATCACTTCTACCACGCTGAGGTCAAAGGGGATGATATACACTCTACCTCTTGAAGAGATAGTGACAAGGTTCTGAAGAAGCATGTAGGACTAGGAATATTGCTGAGCCCATTTTTGGATAACACAGTCTTCCACGTTTACCATTTGCCGTGTGAAGACTTGTTCTCCAACTACTTTTTACATTCAAACCATCTCAAAATCCTCCCTTATACACACCAGACCTTGATGCCATTGAAGCTTTGCTTGCGCAAACCTTCACAAAGCACAGCCTTAGGTACTGAAATTTCACAGAGCATTCTAAAACCGTCATCCAGATGATCAAGAACATGCTAAGAATTATTTTTATATTATCATTCAAATAAAAAGCCAAATTTAAAAAATCTTAGAGAGACCTTGCGATTCTCTGAAAACATTTTCTTCATTTGAGAGACACTAACGTAAATCTTTGGCTAGAGTGGAAAACCAATTCCTCCCAGCTTTCACATGGTCTAGTCCAACTTCCTGGAGTGAAGGTTGAAAGTCCTGTAATCGTAAGCTATGTGCATTTGCTGCAAGAGTCCTCTCCCCAGAGCTCCCTTGGGAAGCTGTAGTTCAAGGATTTGGTCTTGGCCATCTCTGTGTCTTTCGCTCAGAGGCACTGCTGACAGCCCCGATTTAATGGTTTTTAACTGTTTTCAGCTGCCCTGTGGCTCTTCTGCAGCCTTTTCACAGCAGTATGAGGAAAAGATTCTCTTCTTTCTTCAGTATTTAGAATTCTGGTTGACCTGTCTTACCTTTTCTATCATCTTCCAAAAGCCTTTCTTAGGGTTTGGTTTGGTGTCCCACCTGGAGGACTGGATACCTGATGCAGGATACCAGTGGGTAGAAGAGAAAGCACGGGAACCCTTTCCTGCTTAACCATCTGGTTTCTCGTTCTAGGTTTTCTGAATAGATCTTAAGAATGCCATCCACTCTGATAAAGCCTTGCTGAGTGAGATCCTCATTCGACATTTTTAGTGATGGAAGGGGCCTTGGGAAGCATGTCTTCAGGTAAGGAATACCTGCATTCAGAGACTCTGTGGTGGCTAGACTGAATTACCCTATCTGATCTGTACGGAATAGTGTAAGCACACGAGAGGCCTCAAGGAGTCAATGACTGTAAGGCAGGATGGTGCTAAGAGCTCACCCCTCTCACATCCAACATGTCTTCTTTCCAGGTTGTTGGATGCTGAGCTTTTTCACAGTTGGTCCAGGGACTGAGGGCAAGGGCCCAATTGGTATGCGGCTGGGGAGACCTTTTTACTGAGCTATTGAAAGGAAACAGCAACATATCTCTGAGGTGGGGAGACACTTGCTTAAAGCTATTTTGCTGTTTCTGTTGCATTTGTTACTGAGGAGCTGAGCTGTGGGCCCTCCTTTTTTCCTGCACATCCATAAGGGGTCTCTATCTTAAGATGCTTTCCCTCTCCTGCTGTTCATTCCTCCACTGAGAGCCAGACCTTCTTTCTGTGACTCATGCAGTTGCTGTAGAGATAATTCTGATGGCAGAGGCAGAGGCCATTGATTTGAGAGGAGGAAAGCAAGCCTCCTCTCATCATGCAAATACCCCTAATTAAGAAATCCAGAGAGAGATACTGTGTCATGGAAACATAATTTCCTTTGACTCAGAGAGTTTCAGGAATTGCTGCAGCCTATCAACCTATTTTGATTTCCTGGGTTAAATGGCTTCACCCTTTGCCCTGAGTTTTCTTGAACGAAAGTGAATTCAATCCAACATTGGTGAATTATCTTCTCTGTGCCAGGCATGGTCTTAGTAACTTGAGAAATAGGTATGAACAACAGAGTTCCTGCCCTCAAGGAGGTTACAATTGATTAAAATAATTAAGTGGTAAACCCCAATGGTATGCAGATCTTGATAGAAAGGTAAAATTTGGACACTGTTACGAGCTGAACTGTGTTCCTCAAAAATTCATATGTTCAAGTCCTAACCCCCAGTACCTCAAGTGTGACTTTATCTGGACATAGAGTTTTTTGTTGTTGTTGTTGTTTTTTTTTTTACAAAGGGAATTAAGTTATAAAGTAAGGTCATTAGGATGTACACTAGGGAGAGAAGTCTGGAAGAGATCCCTCACAGCCCGTAGAAGGAATCAATCCTGCTGACATCCTGAGTTTGGACTTACAGCCTCCAGACTATGAGACAAAAAGTTCTGTTCTTTAAGCTCCCCAGTCCATAGTACTTTGTTATGATGGCTCTAGCAAAATAGTATAAACACTCAGTGGCCCCCTTTCCACTGTTGTACGATCTGGTGGAAAACCCTGGGTGGATAGAAATTAAATGTTTGTAGAGTTTGAATTTGCTAGACATTTGATAAATTCATTCATTTATTCATTCCCCATCTCTTTACTCTGGTTTATTTTTATTACACTTTATCTGGGAAATTATTTTATCTTTTGTTTATTTGTTTACTGGTTCTCCACCTGCTTTTTGATAGATGTGTAATATGTATTTGTTGAAGAAAAATTTATCCCTACTCATTCTCTTTACTCTCTCCCTCTCCATTCAATATTCAAGCACCTTTTATGTCCATTCCATGTTCACCCCTGTCAGAACAAAAAGAAGTTCAAAGAATGGCTGTTGACTCAGGGGTGCTGGATCATAACTGTTACAGAGGGAAGGTGCAGTGGGCCAAAGTGTACAGGAAAAGGCTCATGGAGGAGAAGGAATCTATGCTTGAGATGAAAGAAAAGCCCAGGAGAGAGTATAGGGGAGTCCAGAATGTTCATATTCCATCAGCCTTCCTTAACACCTGGGAGCTGTGTTTAGGGAAGAGTGGGATTGCTCCAGACCAGAGGCTGGGCAAGGCATGGGGATGGAGATGATGGATAGAAGTTGGAGCTTCCTTCTGGCATCCCAGGAGGCCGGAGCCAAAGCCCAGTGGTTCTCAACTCTGGTTGCACATGAAAATCACCTTGTGAACTTAAAAAAAAAATGTTAATATAAAGACCCTACCTTGATCTGGGATGTCCTGGAAACTGTAGGCAGGGCTTCAGAGAGAAGAAATCCCTTTAGGATGGGGATTGACAACAATGGCTTATAGTGCAGGACCCACGCTGCTCTGCCCAGTCATGAGACTCTTGTAGTTCTGGAGTGATATAGGGATAACTGCTGGAAATTAGACATCTGGCTGCATTCCACTGGTATGGCCTCCTTTTCCTGATGGTAAAAGTGCCTGCTTGTGACATCAGAATATGTTGACAGATCTGTATCCTGTTTCCGCTTCTGTGCTATATTTTATGGTGGGAGCAGTAGCAACAGTAGCCAAAATAACCTGGTCTCCTTCTTTTTAGGACCCTTATGCTTCCTGAAGGTGTTCATAGGAACCACCTAGAGAAGTAGTTTTTGTTGTTGCTGGTTTTTATTTATTTTGAAGATGTTGGGGGGATCCAGAGTTTTAGGGATCTCACAACTTGGGTCCTGTTAGCTTAATTTCATCCAGCATTACTGTAAGGCCCTATCCTAATGCTTGGCCTATATAGTGGACTTTCACTCATGACACAGCAGAGATCCTCTGAAATGCTAAACTCCAGGTTCAGAATGAAAGAAAAATACTGCCGTATTTCTTTTCATTTGCATACTCTTGAGCAAACAGAAAGGGAGGAACAGAAAGAGAGTTGGTCAGTCTTTAAAAACCTAGAAATGTTTGGGATCTACCAGGCAACAGGTACTGTGCAAGATATTGTGGACATGAAATGATAAATTAGACGTTGCTCTTGCCTTCCAGTCTCTGATAATTTAGTTGGAGGGGCAAGAAATGAACATGTGAAAAGTTAACAATAAAGGATTTCTATAACAGCTCCGAACAATAGAATTGTTGTCAGGGGCATCACAGGAGTATATAATTTATCACCAAAAGAATTCTGAGGCCAGTTGGAACTGGCCAGAAGAAAGTGAGGTCACTTCAGGCCAGGGTAGTCAGGATGAGGGAGAGATGGGTTGGTGTGAACAAAAGTTAGAGCCTGTAGTAGTGTTGGCATGCTCTGGAAACAGGCGGAAACCCATTTGGCAGAAGCAAGGAGAAGAGTTTTAGGCGAGTGGAGAATGAGGGAGGGCAGAACTCCATAATGGAGGGCCTTGAACCCCAAACCAAGATGAGATTTCATCTTGAAGAAGTGGGAGAATGAAAGCTTTTCAGCAAAATGGACTTGAGTTGAAGAGATTCTATGGCCGTCCCCGAGCCTCAGCAGAAGACCTATGGTCTGCAGTGTTTCTAGTCATCATGGGATCTTTTGGAACCCTTGTCCAACTTCATCGTTTTGTGCCACTTAAAGGACACGGTGCTTGAGAAAAAACTTCCAGCTTGAAGGACTGGCCATAACTTTTTTAAATAAGGGAATTACTTCTTTTCAGTATCAAGTGTATGTGGCATTGAACTTAGGGGGCGGGAGTGACCAGGTAGCTTTAGAAAGCTCCCTTCCAGCCTCCACAACACTGTTCAATGACTCAGCAATGGAGGTTTTGCAATAGGCTTATAGAACTAGATCAGCTTGCTTTTCCTAAGGAAACCTTAGTGTCCTAAGAAAACCTCAGCCTGGGCCCCTGCCCTGCCAGGTTGAAATGCCTTCTGTCTTCTGGTAGCACGCCTGTAGCACATGCTCTGGAACTAGTGTCAGGGAATCCAAAAACGGCCTTGGAATCAAGTCAGATTTCAGTTCAAGCTCTCCCTCTGCCTCTAACCACTTGTGTGACGTTGGGCTAGTTACCTGACCTCTTCCAGTTACAATTTCCTCATCTGTAAAACAGAAACAATAACTACTTCATGGGGTGGTTATAGGTCTTAAGTGAGACAAGGATTAAGTGACACACAGTAAGTATTTTTTCTATTACAAAGTCCATAATATTTCTATCAAGGAAATTAGTTGTGTCTTTTGGCTCCCCCCAAAACAAAATCAGATTTCCTGACTTTCCACCTACACCTTTTCTTCTAGGCCTGCCCTAAAATTTGTGCCCTACAGGTGGCTCTGCTCCCCAAAGTGTGCCTGACCTAGAAGGGGTTCAAGGAGAAATTACTGTTGCCCAAGAAGTGGGCTGAACCAGAGGGTAATCCTCGCTTTGCCAGATCTATTTAGAAGACCCTTCCCTCTGGAACAAATTGAACACAAAGAAGGGGGATTTGGGTATAAAGCAAGAAAACAGGATTTCTAATTGTAAATCTGTGTTTCCCAAACAACTTTCCAAGACACATGCTTCTATATAATGTTTACTCTGCGCCAGGCACAGTTCAACCACTTTACAAGCATTAATTCATCGAATCCTCATAACAACTGTATGAGGTAGGTGTTATTATCCCAGTTTACAGTTGGGGGAACTGAGCCACAAAGAAGTTATGCAACTTGCTGAAAGTCACACAGACACACAGGTGACTTTGAGCTCTGGCATTGCCATGGGGAAAACTATTGTACAAAAACTAGTGGGGAAGAGAGCTCATCTAAAATGCCTTCTTTTGACAAAGCTTTCAGGTGTTGTAACAAGGGATTTAAACTCAGGTGAATCAACAACACTGTCATCCATGATGAGATACCTGAGCCTTGCTTCCCAGGTGACCTCAGCTCTTGGGAGTGGCATCACTGGGGTCCTCCTTGAGACAGTTCTGGCTAGGCTGCTCTTCTTTTCTTGATCTATTTCTTTTGATAAACATCTGTCATGCATCAGCCATGCACTGGGCACAGTGCTAGGTGCTGGGGACACCAAGGTAATTATAAACAAGTTGTAGACTCACGGCCTCGTGGGGAAAGTCGAGAAATGAAACGATGGTCACATACATACTGAAGAAAGGGCTCTACAAGGGTATCCCTGCCTTTCTTCACAGAAGTGAGCCTCACTTTCTCTAATTCAGAACTGGAGCCAACACATTCATTTACAAGAGAAGTAACTGCCACAGTCTGTCCGCTGACAAAGCCAAGCAGGATGCCTTTTGTTCTCTGTCTTCCTCCCTCCTTCACCACATCTCCCACTCTCTGTTCTTTGATCTTGTCCTCCTTCCCTTCTTTTTTCCTCTTTTTGCTTTTCTCTTCATTATCTGCAGACCTTTCCAGGGCCTCTCCCAAGCACTTATTCTCTGAGCCTACCTGTCTTTTTAGTATATTTAGACATCCAAAGTAAGTCAAAGAATGAAAAGGGTTGGGAATCACCGACCCAGATCTTGTCAAGTTCATAACCGGTTATTTTGTCTTGTTACACTGGCATTTCCTGCCTCTTTGTGACCTCAATAGTGAGTTGAACATCCCAGGTTGCTCCCTTATTCAAATGCAGTGTGGCTGGGATTGCTAAGATGAGGAACATTTCAGGGAGAAAGAGATCAGAGTGGGTACCAGAGGTGAGGAAGAGCCAAGTCTGAGTACAAAGAGTAACGTCTCTCCTTGTTTTCAGGCCCCAAATGCCATCTCTGCACTAGACCTCCCTTGACAAAGCCCAGCTGCTGTTACTGGGAAAAGTGTAGCAGCCAGAGGATACAGAGAAAGTGCTTCATTTGGGGCTCTGAGAAAGGGGACTAAGGAAGCTGATGGTGAGAAAAATGAACAGACTGTCCTCCTACTAATGCTGCTTGTTCCTCAGTAACAAGCCTGTGAAGAAAGCATCTTTAAGAGAAGACCTTAATCACACTTTCCTGCTTCTCTTCCATTAACTCTATCATTTCATCCTCCTTCTCCCTAAGAGACTTAAAGTACTGTAATTTTCAGAATTCAGTTATTTCTGGGTCTTCTAGTGATATTGTTTCTTGCTTTTAATTCATTGGAAAGCAGTGAAACCAGATGGCTCTGCCTCCCTTTCTGAGGCTTTGCTAGCCCCAGAACTTGTTCCCTGCCTTCCTTTGTTTCATCCACTTACCTGTCCAGAAATCCAACCATCAAACATTTATTGTGCTTATACTTTGTGCAGAGCTCTCTGGAGAACACAAAGATGGAGAAGACAAACTCAGTGCTTTCAGGAGGAGGAGACACATCTGTGCAGGAGACACATCTAAATATAATAAAAATAAATACAGATACAGAAGAGATTTTGTGGAACTTGCATTGACTTTTCTCTTTACCATTTTAGAAGTGATATGGCTCTTTAAAACAAGCCTCCTACATTCTGATGCTTTTTTCTCTGCTATGAGCTCCAGGAAGGCCAAGTTAATCCTTTCAGGAAAGAGAGTTTTGCCGCAGGCCAGGAGAAAGGAATGGACTTTGGGATCAGGATGGACACCTTCAACCCAAAGATTTTAATCAGCAGGACAAGATATGCTTGGGTCAGAATCAGGCCTGGCTCCGTGGCAGACCTTAAAACCAAGAGAGACAGACATAACCCAGAGCACAGTAGTAGATGCAATGTTTCCTTTTTCAGGATTCCTTTGAATAAGTTACTGTCCTTTCTCCTAGAGCATAATGGTCAAGAGCATCCAAAAGTCATGATACACTCATCCCTTTAAGAATTTCATCACTGGATTAGCTGGTTTGAGGTAACAGATCTAGGAAAGGAGCTGGTGAGGAGTGGGGGTGGGTACACTGAGTGAACAATAGATTTGGAGACAGTATTTGAGGCAGGCAGTCATGATATTTGTCACATAGGTGTGTTTTTTTTTTTAAGATTTATTTATTTGAGAGAGAGAGAGAGAGAGAGAGAGAGAACTTGAGTGAACGTGATGGCGGGAGGAGCAGAGGGAAAGGGAGAGAACCTTCAAGCAGAGGCCCTGCTGAGCGTGAGCCCAACTTGGGGCTTGATCTTACGACCCATGAGACCATGACCTGAGCTGAAACCAGAGTCGGATGCTTAACCAACTGAATCACCCAGACACCCCATGGCACATAGTTTTTAAACCAAATGATAAACGAGGAAAATTCAGGGTCGATTCTTCATCTCTTCAATCAAGTCTATCAAAGGTTACAAAGTCATTCTAGGTAAAATGGATAATAGAAGCCTCTATATAACTGAGTTCAAAACATGGACCCCAAAATATCCTTCTATATTTAGCTAGGGGATCAGTCCATTTTATTTGGGGGTGTTCAGACTCTACCTGAGTCTTGAAGGATGAGTAATTCACAAGGTGCACAAAGTTGAGAAAGAGATTCTAGAGAGAAGAGGGATGGAGATGTGAAAGTGTCGAGATGGTGGGGCTGAGGTATAGCTGCAGAGAGAGGAAGAAGCTAGAAGTGCCAGGTTTAGAGCCTGCATAGTCCACATTAATGAATGGGAGGCTGCTTGAAGCTGAAGGAGGTGAGGCCAGCTACAGGACCCCCTGCCATGGGTGGGAAGAGTGGAGGGTCTCCTGAGTTTTCTCGATCCACTGGGGCGGGTGTTTCTGGGATAGGAAGCTGCACAGGGAGGGCACGGAAGAATCTGTTACAAAGGCAAGTTTGGTAGAAGATATACTTGGAAGCCAGGGTGAGCCAGTGGCAACGTTGACAGCTGCTTTGTGTCCACTCCCTGGGTGTGTTCCTCTCCTCCGCCGCACGAGACCACAATTTCTAAAGAGACTTGCTTTGGGAGCCCTTTCTGGTTTATTAAGGTGTCACCTGGACAGCATACAAACAGCACAAGTGGAAACTACAAACCCACAGACAGAATAAATTATGACATTTGCATTTAAAAGTAAACGGTAGAGGAATCCGTGCTCCAGGAGGGCTTCCCAGTCCAGTGTCTGGAGATTCACGAAGTGTCGGCAGCCCTGAGAGTTCAGGACCAATCTTCTGCGAGACATTGGGAGCCCATCGACCCCCTGCAAGCATATCTAATGAGGCCCAAACTCCTGCACACAAACATGGATACACAAAGACGAACACACAGGGAGTGGGAGGTGGGGTGGGGGACGGCCTGTAAACAACAATCGCTTAAAGCAAAATGGACCCCGTTGCGCTTTCCCTGTGGTACCAGGGGTGGTTACGTTCAGGCCCTGGCTCTTCACCAACTCCCCGGCTCCCTTGAGAGGTGTGAATGGGCGCCTGAGGCAGTGGGGTGGTGGGGGGCTGCTGCCTGAGGCCAGGAACCCAGTTCTGTTACCCGCAGGGTGAGCACTACCTTGGTCTACTGTCTGGCCTGCCCAGCCCTGCTGGCCACTCCCAGGAGAATGAATGAAGAGATGTGCCCTCAGGGAAATCTACCGCCTTGGGAGTCCCGTGAACTGTGGGCAAGTCCTATGTGGGCCACTCTCTAGCAGTGTGATATCTGGGGAAGTTACCTCAGTTCTCTAAGCCTCAAATTCCCCATGTTCCCCATCTGTGAAATGGGAACAAGAGTGCCTACTTCACAGGGTTATCATAAGGAATTACTGAAATTTTATATTGCCAAGTACCATGCTAGACTCAAGCGAAATATTCAAAACCTATTTTCTTTTCCTGCCTTCTCCCCCATTTCTTCCTTTATATTTCCCCATTTTCTATTTCCAGGTTTATGTAGTTGTATGTTATCCCAATGGCACCAAAATCACCTCTTGACAAACAGGGCCTCTCCTACCCCATCAGAAATTGCCAGTGTGTGCTTTTCCCACCCTCCGCCCCCTCCCAGTACAAAACTGTACCACTGGAAGAGTCAAAGAGATGGGCCACAGTCTGGGCCTCCGGTGTCATCTGAGCTCAAGAATGAGACCTGGGGAGACTATGGGTACATGGAGACCTGACAGTCTCAGGGATGCTGGTGAGATGCCATAATGGCAGAAAGACATGTGCACCAAACAGTGGTGTACAGGTGATTCTGAGCTGAGTCTGGTCAGAAGCTGGAAATGAGGGGGGGTGGTGTTCACAAACTTCAGCAGAAATACAACCACCCCCTACCAAGAGTGGGGCGCACAAGAATGTAAGAGACTATCTTCCTAGCAGGTCTGTCCACCAGAAGGCCAGTTTGATGGGTCACCGTCTACAACTCTGGTTCTGCAGAAACTCTCTTTCTATCTCTCCATCTGTATGTCTGCAAAGTTATCCACCTGGTATATATTAAGAGTTTTGTAGAATACAGACTGACCAGGACGGAAGACCCTCTGTGCTCATTTAGCACCTTTTATCTAAAAGTTATTTTTTATGGTCACTCAACCAGAGTCTTTTTTAGGAATGCTGTGAGGTAGTAACAAGACAGGCAATACCCCTCTTTTGATAGATTGAGAAGAGCTCAAGGTAGCACAGTGCTCAAGTGAGCATAGCTGAAACATGGTAAAGGCTTGATTAGTTCAGGGCACCGATCTGTTTCCTGAAGGCCAGAACTGGCCTTCCACCTAGAGGCCTTGGTATGGCTTGTCCTGAACCAACCTCTATATCCAGACCCACTCTGCTGCTTTTCACACCAGTGTGGGTTTCAAGTCATCTTTGAAGTTCACGATAGGCTTTGAGTGGGCCCACAGCTTCTCCCAGGAAGCCAGCCCGCCAGCAGGGTCAGGGTCGCTGTCTGATGAGCCACTGTCACTGGAATCAGAGGAGCTCTGGAAGCAGATTTCACAGTAGGGCCGGTGGCAGTGGCAGAAGAACTCGTCTGAGCTGCTGGACTCAGTGTCAAGGTAGTTGCATGGAGAGGACATGGAGGGACAGTGTGGGAATCCCAGGGGCAGCAGCAGCTGCTGCTCAGGAACGTCTGGTGAGGCTCTGGATAGGTGTGGGGCAGTGGGACACGGTGCCCGGTCAGAGCCAGAAGGCTGGTGGGAAAATGCTGCATGGCTCCCTGTGGCCCCCTGGGGCTCTGTCTGGCTTTGTTTGCTGACCTCCATGGTGCCCAGCTTGACTTGAGGATCTGGGGGTAGTGAAGTCTTCCTGGAAGAGGGTTTTGGGACTCTGGAATCAGCAGTTTGGGGATCCAGGCAGGCACTGTCCCTATTGTGCACATTTAGCCGCCCACTGTGTGCCCCAGAAACAGTCTTATTTGCACGATGCCCCACATATGAAGGTATAGAGCCTGGGAAATGTGAGCGAGCCCGCAGTGCTGCCCGCCTTCTCCTCACCATATATGGGCTGAAGCCCAGCTCCTTGGAGAGGGGAATCTTCTGGGGGCTGTGGGTAGAATTGCTCTTCCAGGGCTGCTGGGGATAGGACAGGGAAGAGGGGAGGGGAGCCTCAGTGCCCAGGCCCAGATCTTGTAGGACTTCCTGAAGCTTCTCCCTGATCATTGAATTGACCCTTGACAGCCGCTTTTGGGGCTCCTCTGAGTTCTCCAGCTGCTCCTGTCTCTGGGGAATGGGGCCTTCTCCCCCTGGTATGAGACTCTGGTGGGGGTTCATGGGTACTTGGTCTCGCCTTTCTGCACCTCGGCTTTGATCAGGCCATGGCTTCTGGCTGCAGCCCAAATTTAAATGCTCAGAAACATCTTTCAAGCTAGAAATTTTCTCCTTCTGCCCTGGGGAGGAGCTGGTGTCCTTCACAGCCCACACCAGGCTTTGTACACTTGAGGAGGGCACTGAGGTGCTCTGGGAGCCAACCGGGGCAACCACACTGGTACCATTCTGAGAGTCAGAGAGGCATTCCGAAGGCCCTTGAGCTACCAGGCTGTGGGCAGAGGCTGCAACCAGGATGTTCTTGCTGTGGGAAGAGGCAGGAGGGACAGCCCACTCTGGGGGATCGAAGGTGCACTCGGCTGACATCAGCCTCACTAGCTTCTCTTTGGCGTTGTTTACTTGTTCCTGCAGGCTTTCAATCATAGCATTTTTCTGTAAAATAAAAGCGAAACCATCAATAAAGGATGCCTCTGAGGGTTTTTACATTGTTTCCCATGGTGGAGAAAGCGTGGCATCGGAACCTTGCTCTAAATTCCTGTTCCTCCGCATATTGGCTGGTGATCGCAGGCTCTGAGGATGTGAGTGAGGTGCTTAGCACAATACTGACACATGGTGCTCAATAAAGGTTAGCCATGATTTATTGTTGGGTGATCTTAATCCCCCCTTCCATCCCCAGAGCGTGTGGCTTTGTCTGTGAGAAGGGAGGTCAACAGCATTAGCTGTTTGCTGGCTGTACAGCCCCCTCTCCCCTTTCCTCAGAGCTCAGAGGGTCACGCCGCTCTGCGGGACACCACCCTGGATGTTTGAGATGGCCCAACTCGGGGTTTGTCACACTTTCGCAAATCACAGATGAGTTTCAGGCACATCTCCAGGGGATGAATGAGTGAGGAAATACGTATTTTGCCTCTTGCTAAACAGACTAGAACATTTGGGAAGAACAGAGAGAAGAGTGGAGATTCCTGCACCAAAGAGACAAGACCCGAGCTGGGGTTTGGGAAGGGTGCAACAAGATTCTCAGGTTGGCGTCATCACCTCCCCTGGCTGGACCTCGGGGGCGGGCGCCAAAGCTACCATGTGGAGACATTAGCTGTCGGTAGCTCCTAAAGAAGTGGAGAAACTTTTGTTATTCTTGTTATTGGCATAGTTGGGACTGAAACTCTGATCACTTGATTGAGTCGCTCCAGCATGGAGCCCAGGAGATGACTGAGCTCCGAGACAGTTTTGCTGTGGAGCAGCCTACCTGCTTCACGGCTCTGAGCTGACCAACGCTGTACCCGGGAGGCTGGCAGGTGAGGGCTGCAGGGGGGTGCCTGTCCTAACTGCAAGATTAGGGGGCACGAAGTAGGAGGAAGGGGTGGTGGTGGGTGTGCCCTGAGCATCCACTGGTGGTACAGCTGGTGACTGTCTAGCTCGGAACTTACGTCCACCTTCTGAGAGTTCTGATATTCAAAAGTAGTGGAGCCCAAAGGAGAAGAGATGGTCTTGGGGCAGATGATACAGGGTCCAGGGTTCGGGGTTAATAACACAAATTGCCTTCTAGGAAGTGCTTGTCCAAATACCAAAATGCTGCCTCTTTGTGGTCATCCTCTCTAGAAGCTGAGGATGACCATCTGGACATCCACTTATTGCGCCCAAGAAATAAAAGAATGTTTTCCTTCTTTAGGCTACCTGAAATAAGTCACCTGTGGACTGAACCTGTGGTTTTTTTCCTCAAGTTGATATGGGGGTGTTGCCCAGAAGTGACCCTTTAAGTAAACTAGTCCAGCAATAGTCCTCAGGCAGCGACTCCGAGCAGATCTCCTGTTCGCTCTTTATAAGCAGCAGGGTGATTTTCCGAATATTGGCACTCCAGGCTCATCCTGGCTTAGTCTTCTTTTATCATCAAGAGAGAGTCCAGGACCAGTGAGTAACTGGTGAATAAGCGGAAGGGACTTGCCTCTGAGCTCCCGCCTCCCCATGTCCCTTTGCTCACCTGCAGAGTGGTGAGGCCGGGGCGTTGCCGGGGAAGTGTAGATGACTCAAGGACTCACCAGGAGCAGAGTGGATGAGTAACACGACGACATTCATTCGGGCTCTTTATGATATCTGGGTGGTGCCTGATATCTTCCTGAGGATCTCATGGGCGTGACTGAGCTGGCTGCACAGGAGGGACCCCAACCCTCTTCTTCCTCACCAGCCCCTCCTCCCGAAGCCCCCCTGCACGTTCTCATAGGCTTCACGAGGTCTCCGCGGCCCCACAGAGTTAGGAGGAAACCACCAGCTGACGACAACTACCCAGCAAGTAAACTCCGAGTGCTGACTTTTTGTGCCCCAAATCCCTCTGAGTGTAGAAAAATAGGGTAAACATTGAGTTGGGAAGAATACTTTTCTCCCAGCAAACCAAACATCTGAAGCTGACTGGTGACGAATTTAGAAATGTCAGCCTAAACAGTAAATTTCCCTTGTTCCAGAAAAGGAAATGGGACCCTGTCTTCACCGTGGCTGCATACTAATTAAAGGCGTGGTGTGAGGCGTTGCCATTGTAAACCAAAATCCGACCTACCGTGGCAGCTACATTTAAATGAGCTTATTAATTATTACTTTTGGTACATTCGGGGAAGCAAAACATCCATTGGTGTGTTTTATAAGGTGCAGGCCATAAGAGGAAATGGAGTCACCCTCTTGTAGGTGAGTTCCCTCTGCTGCAGAGTGTACGAGGGAGTGTACAGGTCTTCAACCTCTGGGAAGGTTCTGCCTGCTGGCCTTCCCACAGCCTGGTGAGTCAGTGATGCATGCTGCTCAAACAGCCTCTGGGGGACCTCTGGCCAGAGGGTCAAGCGGGGTGAGAGTAAGAAGATGGACTGCAAGTCAGAGGAGACAGAGGGGCTGTGGAAGGGGCTGCATGAAGGGACCTGCAACGGAGGAGCTGGAGTCAGGGGCTGTGCACAGATGGAAGCAGGAGGGCTACTTGTGTTTATGTGCCAGGCAGTGCTGGTACTGGAGACTCAGATACGGGAAGCTCTCTAGGCCTGTGGAGGAGCCCAGGACAGGCTGCTTGTTCTCAGGCCTGTTCTGGGAAAGATGTTCCAGGTGTAGGGCACCGGGAGGAGGCCAGGATTTACTGCCTTTGCATCTGCTCTCTATTAGGGCCCTTCCTCCGCAGACTCAAAGCATCTTTTTGGATAGAGCAGATTCAGTTACTGCGTGGGAAACAGGGTAGCGTGGCAGAAATACAAAAAGCACGTCACAAATTACCATAAGGCTAAAGAGTCAGGCCACTTGGCTGTTCCAGCATTAGCTGATTGTGAATAAAAACCATCCTGGCTGTTCTCGCCAAGTTTCCAGCCTTCTGTTCAGCTGGAAAAAAAAAATACTTCTTTGAAGACTTCACCGAGTATCAAAGGCAATGCAACTTACTCTCTTGACAGGTAGGAAGAAATCTGGCTTTGAAATCAGGTCCTGAACGCTTCATGAATAGTAAAGAAATGGAGAAATATTACTCCGGTGGATTAAACAGCTCCAGACGGAGGGTGTGGTGTGAGGGAATAGAGGAGCACAGGCAGTGGGGGCCTGGGGCAGTTAATCCCTTCCCTGGTTGTGTCCCGTAGGTCCCCACCACACCATTGTCTCGCATAGGGACAACTGATACCCAGGTGTCAGGACAGTTTCAAACAAGTGCAGTTTCCCACATAGCACCTACTCAGGTGTGTTCTGTACTGAAAAAGAATGAAATATAATTTAGTTAGTGTGAAAAACTGATTCCTCTGAATCCTGTGTCTCCTTTCTGAGGCAGTGCAGCCTGAAGCTTTTCCAGGTGCTTTCTTCGAGCCCACAGCACACTGCCCAACTCTGGGACAGGTGCCAACTCTGGCTCAAGAACAGAAGAAAAAGGGGCTTGAGGTTGGCCCAGTTCTCCCCTGGCACTACTATGATCTTCAGAGGCCGTATTAAGCCCTCCACCCCATTTTGGACACTTTCTGGGTTGGTAGGATGATTGAAATCTCTAGTTCAAACCTGGAAAGGACAAGAATGGGCCCCGTAAGATCTTGGAAATGAGCGCACTACTTTAAGTAAAGACAATATATCATACATAAGAAGCTAGGATCCACTACTGCTCAAGGGCTTTACAACACTGTTCCCCCTGCTTGGAATGCTTTTCCCTGCACCTGGTCAATTTGTACTTAACCTTCAGCTCTCAGCTCAGAGAGTCTTTTCTGACCATTCTCGCCTTCACTACCCATTATTCTGTCTTACCACACTGATTTCTTCCTTCATAATTCTTTTTTTTTAAGATTTTATTTATTTTTGTGAGAGAGAGAGCACGCGCACGCACACACACAAGTGAGGGGGGAGGGGCAGAGGGAGCGGGAGAAGCAGACTCCCTGCTGAGCAGGGAGCCCAATGGGGGGGGGCTCGATCCCAGGACCCTGGGATCATGACCTGAGCCAAAGGCAGACGCTTGACTGACTGAGCCACCTAGGCGCCCCTTCCTTCATAATTCTTACCACAGTTTAGAATTATACATTTACTTGACCAACATCTATTTCCTCCAGTAGACTGTGGGCTCCGTGAGGTAAGGACTGTATTTGTTTTGTTCATCAGCACTTTGCATAATGCCTAGTACACACGTGGCCAGTGAATGAATGCAGTGCGTGAGGTCAGCAATGGGAGGGTCCCTGGAGAAATGCTGACCCTTTTTGCCCAGGGCTGAGAGAAGTGGGAGTGGCTAAGAAGTGGGGGAATGGAAGAATAAGAAAGAATGTTAGCCATGAGACATCTGGGGTCTACCACTGCATGACTGGAGTTCTTGCTGACAGAGAATCCACCAGGCAGGGGTCTAGCTTACTTCTGTGAGGAGTCTGTCCATGGAGTTTCTCTCTCCTCCAGCGTGGCAATTCTGCTCCTCACCATACGGGGTATGGAAGCTTTTGCTGGGAGTGCTGAAATATTTGGCCATGCGTCGGGTTGTTTGGTTTTCCTCTTCAAATGCCTTCCACTGCTTCAGCTGTTAGATAAAAGAACACATGTTATTTATTTAATTAGACTCCCAGAAACACATTCTCTCGCTCTTTTTCAAAAATATTAAGGAATGACAGAGTCACAGATACACACATATAAACTATTCTCTCCTCAAAATGTACTTTACTCTGGGAAGTTCATAAACAGCAGTGACAGAAGGTATAGAGAAGGTTAAGGTCATTCTTAGTTTAAAAAATGCCAAAGGAAGAAGATGACAGGGAGATAAGATAGAATAATCTTAGCTTGACCCCTCTACCTACCCATGGCTGGACAAGGAGAACCAGAGCTGAAGTATGCTTCTAGAGCCATATTCTCAAGCCAGAGTTTAGGAGCTCTCACAGGGTGAAGCAATCTAAACATTGTATGTTTCAAATGAAACTGCTTTTAGCTGTAAGTTGCTGTTCTTAATTATTCCCATTTGTGGAGTAATGGTGTGCTTACTGCTACTGAAAGCCCAGTCCTTGCCGGAGGACTTCTAACCCAAATCAATAATCAAGTCTCGGACACATAGAAAACCACAAATGTCAATAAAGATCGATAGAAATGACAGAACATTAGGTCTGAGAGCTGACTGTCCTTTTTACGTGACAAATGAGGAAAGACTCAGAAGGAGTATGACCTTTCAAAGCCCCACAGCTAGTTAGCAGCACAGCCCCAGCTGTCACCAGGGCCCTGTGCCACACCACATCTCCTCAGCACGGCTGATGAAGACAGAGCCTGGTAACTGTGGGGGGTCCTACAGAGGGTTTTTCAGTAGAAACTGGTTTTGAAAAATAATCTGTGGAAGCTTAGGCTGGTTTAATTTCGTAAGAATGGAATGGAATATAGAACATTCACAAGCAGGGGCATGTTCCTGGGCCTTTGGGATATTGTCTCCATGTGGCGAATGCCAGTAATGCGAAGGCCAGGGGTGGGGGCAGCGGCAGTGCTGGACACGTGTCCTTCTCTCTTAAGGAATTCTCATCATCAGGAGTGCTAGTGAGGTACACTGGCTCTAGGTAGGATGCTGAGGGGTCTGTGGGGAGCCTCACAGGGATCCTGGAATTTATTTGCTTACTAGTCAAACATTTATTAAGCTCTGACTATGGAGTGTAACCCAAATTTGGTAAAGCTGATAAGATTCTAAATTCCCACCACCGACTGCAATACATTCTCACCCAAGACCTCCTGGGTCCTCTGTTGACTCAGCATGAGTCCTTTATGGTACCAGGAGTCTGGGTGATCTGTGCTGGGTCCGGCTAGGACCGTCCCCTCTGGATACCCTTCTCGAAGTCCCCTTCCCCAGGGGGCCATCCGCTCAGCTGGCGACTCAGGAGTTAGGAGCCTGGCACCGCAGGGTCACTCTGTGGTCTTCAGTGGATGGACCCCCAGTGTCCTAGCACTCACCCTAGCAGTGTTGCAGTGTGTCTGTTCCCTCCCAGGGCCCCTCGTTTCCATAGCAGTATAGCTTTTCCTTTCTCTCCCAGCACCCCCAGTCTGAGCCCTCTCTGCAGGGCTGCTGGAAGAACTGCTCAATATTGATGTTAGGGCACCACCGGGGCTACTGGGCTGCCTCGCCCTAAGCTGGAGGGCAGAGCCAGGGTGTCCCTTGACTAAATCCTCCTCCTCCCCTTTGTGGGGATCCTGGTCTTAAAGACTTGACTCTTCTGGCTTTCTGGACCATGGCAATAAACGACCCCCAGGTCACAATTTCAGGACTTCTCCATGGCGCTTCCTCCAGAAGGCAAGCATTTTCTTGTTTTCTCAGCCTCTGGGCTACGTGGGTGTCGTAGGATGAATAATGTTTCCCCAAAGATGTTCTTCCCCTTCTAATCTCTGGAACTTGTGAATCTGTTACCGCACACGGTGAAAGGGAGTCTATAAATGTGACTGAGTTAAGGATTTTGAGAAGGGGAAACTGTTCTCGATTATCTGGGCAAGGCCAATGTCATCGCAAGAATCCTTAAAAGAGGAAGGCAGGAGAGCGAGAAGGAATGTTGACAGTGGAAGCAGAGGTCTGAAAGAGAGAGAGATGAAGATACCACACTGCTGGCTCTGAAGATGGAGGAAGAAGCCATGAGGGAAACAATGAAAGCAGCCTCCAGAAGCTGGGAAAGGCGTGGAAACACATTCTCCCCTAGACCCTCCAGAAGGAACACACACCTAGTGACATCTTGATTTTAGTCAAATAAGGCCCATTTCAGATGTCTGACCTCCAGGGCTGTAAAATAATAAATGTGTATTGTTTTAAGCTACTTGGTTTGTGGTAATTTGTTACAGCAGCAATAGGGTGCTAACACAGTGGGACTGACTCTCAATCTCTACCAGGTAACCAGGGCCTTCAGAAGTTCACCCTGTGTGTTTCTCTCACCTCCTGCCACTCTCCCCTTGCTTCAGCTTGTACTTCAGAAAGTGCAAAGCGCACAAATGTTATGGTGCTCCAAACATACCCTGTTCTGTCTCCTATATGGCTGCCTCTGGTCATGGTGCTCCCCCATTGAAAATGCCACCCACTGTCCTTCCCCACCTGCTCAGTGAACTGTTATTCCTTCCTCAAGACTGGGCCCAAACACCTCATTTTCTGAGAAGGTGTCACTGAGTTCACAGACGGCCTGAGGCACACCTTCCTCAACATTAGGTAACATGCCTTCCTCAGACACTTAAGGCACGTGTTATAATTCCTTTCACATCTGCTCCCTACTAGACTTGGAGGTGGGGCCGTTGTGTTGAACTACATGTTTCCTGCAGTTAATAAGTGATGGAGAGATACAAGAACAAATGAAGGAAGCCTTCCTCTAGAAAGCTAGGGAGCACTGCGACGTATACAGATAATATAAGGCAGAGTAGAAATCCCTTAACACCTTTATGAAGGAACAGATGAAACACTTGGGGAATTCAGAAGAAAAAACCATGTCCTATCTCAGAACCCACCTGCCTCTCAGAGCGAGAGGGATGGAGGGAGGATGTGTATAGAGATGGGTCACGTTCAGGTCACAAAAGCAGAGGCTGGCTCATTGCTGGTGATGACCTCAGTGTTTGGCATAAACACTTAGGCATTTCCTGAGGGCCTGAGTAGAGTGCTGCTTGGCCCACTTGCCTCTTCAGTAATGTCAGCCATTTCACTCAGCTTTCTAGCGCCACCTAGCCGCCCTTGATGTATCTGTGCCTCTGCTTTCATTAGCCCCTCCCATCAGTCCAGTCTGAAGGCTTAGCCACAAGAAGGCAGGCAGTCCACCTCCTGCTGCCTCCCCTCCCCATACAGCTCTCCCCACACACCTTTCCAAATTTGTTCAGCTGTCCTATTTTCCTGGAAGACACAGTGCAGGTCTCACAGGGAGAATCTTTCTTCTACCAAAGGCCACTGAGCCAGAGAGGAAAATCAATTCAGAGGCATACAAAAAACTGACAAGCCTCAGTTACTTTTATATTTTGAAATAGCATTTACCCCCCGAAACCTAAACTACAATAAACTATAACATATCTTTTTTGGTTTTAGATTATGGTCAGTTCAAGAGGAGAAAAAGCATGAGACAGAAAATAGAAGAGGAAAGACAGAGTAAGAGAATGGAAGCTCAAGATGGCTAGGAAGAAAAGGGGGCGTGAGTCAGAGAGAAGGAAAGAGAAAGACCCACACTGTCTGTCCACCCAGTTCCTGTACCCCTTAATTTTTCCATTTTTACTCCCACTTCAACAATCCCAAGTGCTTGTTGCTGAGGTCAAACCTGCAAGTGAGATTCCAAGCTGCACTTTGCCCTGCATGTTTATGTCTGTGTATAGATGGGAGCAAAGCTATATTACCACTGAGGATTCAAACGCCAAGGACAGTGGGAGTCTTCCGTCTGAGGCTCAGGATGTGAAAGGGACAGAGGTGGGTGTGGAGGGGGAAGTTACAAGTAGGGCCACATCATGGAGGTTGCAGATTCACTCAATTTTCAGATACAGGTCTTGTTTAGGTCAGGAAGGCTTTCCTCTAATAGTTCCTAGGTGACTACTTCTGCCCCAAATTATCTTGTTGTCTTTCAGAGACTCTTATTAGCTCTAAATTGTATCCTAGATCTGTTCTCCATATTTTCTTGACTAGTCTCATTTTTTATCCGTCTCCTTGTTTTCTGTTTCCTTGAATTAACTCACTAATTCAGTATTTTGCCATGTCCAATTGCCTATTCGATGCTTTTATTGGGGTTTTAAGTTTAACACAATATTTTTCATCCTTATTCAGTATTTCATGATCTACGATTATGTCCTTTTCATGATGGTTCACTTGAGTTGAAGAGAGGCAATATCCTTTGAATCCTATTGACAAGACAAGTCAGATCTCTTCTAAAAACTAATTTACTTCAGAGGAAGGCAGCTTCTCCAAATCTTCAGAAGTTTGTGGTCCTATTCTTGTAAGCTGCTGAATCTCTTCATAGGTCCTTTCCTCCTCAATTTGTAGTCTTACATGAGAAGAGCTATTGTTTCCTAGTACAGTAAATATACTCGCTTTGTTTTTCACTTGTGGTCACAAGATGGCTCCCATAGCTCCAGGCATCACAAACATAGAATAGGTGATGCCAGCCACACCTCTAGTTTTTTTTTAGGAAAGCAAAAGCTTTCTCATAAGCCTTCCAGGAAACCTTTAGTGTTCAAAACGGTATCACATGGGCACCACTAGCTATAAGGGAGCTTGATAAAGCAAGTGTTGAGTTCTTTCAGCCTATGTAGTGAAGAGGAACAAGGAAGAAAGGGGTTAGCAACAGATGGGTGGGTTACCAATCAACAACATTGGCCACAGAGCCTAAGGGGTGGGCCACACAAAAGGCCCCCGCCCACTCCCCTGCCCACTCCTCTCTGGAAAAGGGAGGAACAGCCCTTTTCTGCTATACCCCAAACAAATAAGCCTCAGCTCTCATGACTTCCTTCCATCTAGTTCTTATAACATAGAGATTCCTCTAGTTTCTAGCAGAGATGCAATACCTATCCATGGATTTTAGTGCTGCTGCTACAGATTTTTCCATATTTGTTCATTCTGTAGAATATTTTAATGAGAATTTATGAAAGGGAAGAAGAGTAAAGGCCTTTGCCTGTGTCACAGCATCGTGCCCCAAAGTGCAGTCATAACCCTCCCTCAGCCAACACTTTAATTATTAGTTAGCTCCCTTGTGAAGTCATTCATAGTCAACGTCAAGCTGCAAAGGGAATCAAGATGGAGTCTAGAGGGGGTAGAGGGATGAGGGAGGCCTCGGGGGGGGGAGAGAAAGAGATCTAGAAGGGAAACAGGACAGAAGCCTAATGCCAAGTTCATTAACTCAGATATATGTGGCTCAGTGGTACCCTAGGGCATTACATGAATAATTTAACAACACTTTCAGAGCCCATGGATTCCTTCTCCTTTCCCTGACTCCCTTTCTTTCTCTTTGCTGTCTGGATATTTCTGCTTCTATCTTCCTCCCTCATTTGATTTTTTTTTCTTAATCCCCATAGTGTGAAACACATTTTTATTTAGTTTTTATTTCTCCTTATTGTAAAAAGAAATGTTCTATATTTTCTTCTAATGAAAAGAAAGAAAAAACATTTTAAATTGCACAAATTTCTGAATGAGTTTTTCTCTGTGAATCTGCAATCTCAAATAGGAAAGAAAGAAGTTCCTTACTCCCAGGCTAGGGAAAGGATAACATTATCAAGGAGATGGGGGTACAGGGGATGCGTGAAGCCGAAGGGAGGGTAGGTGGAAAAGCTGGTCATGAGGCAGCCCTCCACAGGTGGAAACATGCTTCTGTGCCTGCTCAGTCACCCTGGCCTGCCCTCCTTGCTGACGGGGAGCAGAGCTGTCCTCTTCAGAGAAGCAAGGAGGGAAGAACAGAGAGAGCCCACTCATGAGGAACTTGCCTTCCTTCTGACTCTCCAATAAATGGTACCCAAAAGTCTCAGTAGAAAACAGTGAGCAGTTTATCATGTCCAGGGAAGCCTCTGGAATGACAATGAGGACTAGCCTGCCAATTTCTCCCGAGAGCATACCTGGGGAACAAAGATGAAGCAGTTGATCGTGGTTGTGCAAACAAAGATACCTCCAGATGTGAGTCCAAAGACCAGGTTGGGCCAGGAGTGCAAGTATCGGGTGACCACGAAGAGAAGCCCAGCAGCCACTACTACAAGGTTGACCCCAACCATGATGGTTAAAGACTGATTCACAGGAGGAGAGCTGACGTGGTCAGTCAGGCCAGCCAGGTAGGCACCATATAGCAGCAGCAGGCCCTGGAGATAGAGAAGAGAACCAGGGGCTGAGAGAAGTGTAACAACGGGCTCGGTCTTGAAGAGCGGTAGGGTTGGGACCAATTTCCTCACCTTTAAAATAGGGATAATAAGACCCACCCTAAAAGGTTGTTATGAAGATGTACTAAGATAGCACATGGGAAGACCCTAAGGGCAGCCCCTATATCTAGTAGGTGCTAAATAAATGTTATTTTCCTTTCCTTCCCTGGGAATTACCTCATTGGAGGTTAGCAAGTCAGCCATCAGACAGGACTCTACTAGGACAGGATGGTGTAGGTGGGTAGGAGGTCTACAGGACAGGCTGTTGGGCCCTCAGAAGGCATTGGCAATGCCATGCTGTTGGTGGTAAGGACTACCACACCCACTGTGTGGTTTTGCACTACGTGGAGCTGAGGGGCACGTATAAGTGGAAACAGCCTGTGGTCTGCTTGTCAAGCCATGTGCCGCGGCAGGGGCAGCGCCCTGAGGAATGGGCTTTTTTCTTTTTTTTCTCCCTAATTTTCCCAAAGGCACCATCTGCTTGCCAAGCCCTGCACCTGCAAGACTGCATCTGTCTAGAAGGGATGCCTTTTTCTAATTTACACAAAGGATCTCTATAGGCTAGCAGCGGCTCCGTGCCAGTGGGTGTTTATGGGAGATGGAAAAAGAGAACAAAGGCAGGCTGGGACCTAAGCAAGACTGTGGAGCAGGCACAGGCAATAAAGGCTTCATCTATACCCTTCATCCTCTGTGTGACATTCCCTGCCCCCACGACCGGGAACCCGGTGCCCTATTCTTTCCTCTTTCCCATGAATATAAAACTGCTCTCAGATTTCTCACTTGAATTACAGAGAAAATTACTCACA
Organism: Ursus americanus; assembly: GCF_024610735.1. Taxonomy (NCBI): domain Eukaryota; kingdom Metazoa; phylum Chordata; class Mammalia; order Carnivora; family Ursidae; genus Ursus; species Ursus americanus. The sequence continues at coordinate 37,427,461 of NC_142130.1, read as the reverse complement.
GCACTTTAAAGTGCTGCCTCTCTTAGACGGAGCTGCACTGAAATCAAAGAAATCAAAGCTGTAATCAATAATACATAATGTATAGATTTAACATATGTTCGTCTGACTATGTACAAAGTATGTGTTAGGTGCAGGGTAGGCAAAGGTGTTACAAAGAGTAAGTCATGGTTCTGGCTCTCAAGAAGCTCAGTCTGGTTGGGAGATTTAAGGCAAGCACACAAATGTCCATGTTTTGTCATACAGAATGTGAAGATGCCATGAGGACTGAAGTGGGAGTGGGAAGTATAGATATTCAGAGGGAGAACTAATAATGAAAGCAAGGCCAGGGATCAGCAGGGTACCTGCCAGTTACTCTAAATCATACGATCTGCCCAACTCCATCTGCAAGGACAGCCCTAAAGATAATTTTTGGAGCACTGGCTGTGCCTACAGTGGAGGAGTCAGCATGGCAGGGATGCCTTCTGGGCGCCCCTAATGCCCAGTGTCCCAGGAGGGGCCTGAGGGCCAAAGGTGGCCACCCTGAGATCTTCAATGACTAGAAGATACACAAGTCAGGCCAGTGAGGCTTGAGTTTGGGGTAATTGACACCATCAGGTGGCATCTGGCAGACTGGATCCCTAGTAATTTAATCAAAAGTAAATTAAATTTAAAAAAAATTTTTAAGTAAATGAAATTAATTTTATGATTTTGAAATGTTCACATCTCATTCTTTTAAAATGCTTTAACTCCATTAAAACTCTTGCCAAAAGGGAACTACGTATGAATAAAGTCTCTCTACATCCATGACTTGTGTTTGAGTAAATCATATCTAATACTTGTATGTCATTGGCATTCACTGCTGAGAAGTGTGGGGTAGGGCTTGTTGCCAGGCTCGGGTGGGGGGGTCCTGGAAATTAATGTGAAGATTTAAGTCATCCTCAGGAACTGCTCTTTGACCAGGGAGCCCATGAAAGGCTGGCTCAGTCAGTTTCCTGATGCTTAGCACTCTTTTCCCTTTTTCTTTCTTCGTTCTTCAGAAAGATATTACAGTGAAATAAAATGGAAATGGGATTATATAAAAGGCAATGGAGAAAATAAATCAACTTGAGTCACAAAGTGAGCTGCTATGGGCGAAGTGCTGAGTTTCTGTCCTGGGGAGGACATGTTTTTCTATAGGGCTCAAGAAATCGAACTGTCCAGGGGCGCCTGGGTGGCACAGCGGTTAAGCGTCTGCCTTCGGCTCAGGGCGTGATCCCAGCGTTCTGGGATCGAGCCCCACATCAGGCTCTTCCGCTATGAGCCTGCTTCTTCCTCTCCCACTCCCCCTGCTTGTGTTCCCTCTCTCGCTGGCTGTCTCTATCTCTGTCGAATAAATATATAAAATCTTTAAAAAAAAAAAAAGAAATCGAACTGTCCAGGAGGCAGTGGGAGATTAATAATAATAATATCTCACATTTATTGAGCTCTTCCCATGGGCCAGGAGTGGTTGAAAATTCTGATCATGCACTATCTCTTTTGAAATTTAGAACAGTTCTGAGAGGATGTTATCATCCCCATTTTACGTCTGAGGGAACCCAGGCTCAGAGAGGTTAAATGAGGCCCAGGGTCAGCTAAGAAGGGGCTGAATCAGAACTCAAACCCTGTTCTGTCATATTCTGAAGTTCATTTTCTTAACTGTTAGCAAGAAACTAGAGATTAAGAGCTGTTTACTGGCCAGTGTTCTCTCTTAAAAACATTTCTATCAAAGTAATATAATGCACATAGTAAAAAAGCAACATTTCCTTATCCCAGCCCCATTTCCAACAAGCAACCACTTGAACACTTTCCTAGTGGTAAAATGAGTAAAGTTTACCTTTAAAGACCGTATATTTCTACAAAAATTCCTTCTCCTCTGCCAGCCATCAGTCAACCAGGCTTCTCTGTCCTGAGAATCAATAGGTAGTCTCTTACCACTCAGGGTTTGCCTGAGTGAAATTGGCCTGCCCTATACCCCTCACAGCCAGATTTTCTGTTTTTCCTTGCTTAAAACCAGCTAATAGGATAGTTGGTTCTAAGAACCTCCTTTAGTGCCCTGTATAGGTATCCTGTACCTGCTAGAAATAATATCCTACTTTTGCCATCTAACAGAGACAAATGAAGCTAATTGTGGGGGATTCAGGGCAGTATGGGGACACTTTGAGGCAGCTGGAACCACTCAAAGGACACCATGGATGTTGCCGTCTCTCTAAGGGCCAGAGTGAGAAAGGTTGGTGGAAGGCAGTAGGATACCTTGACCCAAATCTTGAAGAAAAACACAAGGAGGGTAATCAGGGCACTCAAGACAACAAATAAAGCTGGATAAAATGTCTCTGCATAATCCCCCTTGCAGGGAGTTGGAGAGAAAGCCAGTATTGCCAAATCAATCAAAAAATCAGACCAAGAAATGGGAGAAAGAGTGGGTGAATTTCACATGATTTAGAGGAAAACTGAATGAGGGGGTCCAAAGAGTTGGAAAAGTGACCCCCAAGACAAATAAAGAGTAGAGAAATAATAAGGGTCATAACTTTAAGATTTATGCATCAACAGAGGTTTCCTCTAATTTCAAGATTCTTTGCAGAAATCACCTCATTAATTCCTCTAATTCCCTTTCCATGGCTATTTTGTTGGTGACAGATAGATTATATTCCAAAGAGATGTGGTTACCAACCTTGCACACCAAAACAAGAGCAATCCAGACATCAGAGTACCGGGAAGCACAGAAGTGTGAGCTGGTCAGAGAGCAGGACACATCTCTCCCTGACACCTAAAAGGGACACAGAGTCAACACTGAGGAAACCCACAATTCTCAGGAATGCACAGGAGATCGTTGGGGACATCTGGAGTGTGAACTTTTCTTCAGCAGGTGATTTCCCCCTTAATAGGTAAAAACTATAACATGTAGGTGACTCCATTGTAATCCAAATGGATGTGACTGTGAGTTAAAGGGAAAGGTGATAAAGTCCGGCTAACATGTGGATGCTCGGTGGTGGCGGGGCTTACTCCCCAGTTATGTGCTTTGCTACCACAGTGACTCAAATTAGTGTATCAGCAAAATTATGAATTATTTCACATCTTGTTTCTGCTATTTGTTAACAGTTGAAACTGTAAATACTAAATCAGCAAAGTCAAGTTTCCACTGTATTCTTCAGCCCCTTGTGAGGCTGGAGACTTACAATACTTCCCATTAATTGAACACTATGTACTAGGCACAGTTGAACCCTTTCCCTGTATTGTTTCCCTTCATCTTCGCCACAACCCTAGGAAATAGGAAGCACTATCATCGCCAATTTACCTGTGAGGAAACCGACACTGCAAGAGGTTTAAATCACTCTCCCAAGGTCACATGGCTGGTAAGTGGGATTTGAATGAGGGCTGACTGACTCCAAAGACCACCTCAAAATACCCCTTTTACTTCTCAATAACTAGGGGAAGTCAACTTCCTGTGGCTGAAAGTTCTCATTATTGATCATGTGAAAGTGGAGATAACCGCCGGGCAGTTCTGGTGTGCTGACATCTCAGTGGATGCTGCTGGAAGACATGTGGAGCAGGGGCAGTGGCCGTGGTAGCACACCCTGCAGACAAGGGCAAGGCATTCACCAAAGCCACAGCTCCCGACTCTCCCTCCTTTTGGGGTCATTTATCTTCTTTTTGGGAGGATGACCGCAGAGCAAGTGCTGCTGAGAGAATGACCACAGAAGCCAGTCCTCCAAGTTTGGGAAGTAGATTATCCAGGGATTGGGCCCCTCACCGTCATACTGACACCAAGAATCTGGAGGCACTGGATGGGATCAGTCAGCACCCACGTCACAAGCAGGATCACATCAGCTATCACCAGGGCTGCCACCAACCCCAGTAGCTGCAGGTCTTTGATTATCTGCAAAAGAGTCAAGGTCATAACTTTCCTTGGCTTGCTGGCTGTACGACACAGGGGCTGGAGAACACTATGTGCTCTGAGCTAAAGGTTCCAGGGTCAGCCCTCCCAGGAGGCTTCACATCCAGCCATCAAAGATGAAACATACACTATAGATGTACAATGGTGTCTATGTCCATGTCATCATCATCACCATTGAACATTTTCATTTGTTTATTTTTTCACAAAGGATTAAGGAGTCTTATAAAATGAACACACTATTATTTCTAGATATGCACATATGAGCATATAGAGAGATATGAAAGTTTTCACATAAAACTGTTAACAACCATTAACTTGGAGGGTGGGATTGAAAGATGAGGGTGGTAGAAGAGAGATTACTAGCATTTTCTTTATACATATACAAATCGTTTGACTCAATGTATTACTTTTGTAACAGCAGAAATAAAACTAATAAAAAATATATTCTGTGGAAGGATGAAAAATGTCAAGGAAAAAAATCAGGAGAATTAGGATGAAAGGTCAGATGAGGAGAGTACATAGCACTCATGAACTGGGGGAAAATGTGGATCTGAGTTGTTGACAACCAATGAAAAGAAGAGAGCATGACTAGTTACATGATTCATGGTGTCTGTAAGATAAAACACATCAGTCATCAGTTGCTTCGTCAAACTGCTTAAAACTAGTGATAATAAGAAAATCTTCAAATCAACCAGCTAGAAGGCACATTATGTGCAGAGGAACAAAGACAAGGATGACATCAGATTTCTTATCAGATAAGGCCATGTTAGAAGACCCTAGAGTGAAAACTTCAAGGTACTGAAAGAAGAAAAGAAAGCCTCAACCTGTAATTCTATATCCAGCAAAAGTAGCTTTCAGAAACAAATAGGGAATAAAGACTTTTCCACATAAACAAAAGCTGAAAGAATTCAGCATTCTCACACCTGCATGAGAATGTTAATATCCTTAAAGCAAAAGAAAAATGATACCAGATGAAAATATAGGTCTATACAAGGAAATAATACCTTCATGGAAAAGTATATGTTGATTTTAATTATTTAAATATCTTCAAAAGATAACCATTCAAACAAAAATGAGTAAAAATTGTGTGGGTCTTATAACATATGTAGAAGTGAAAACAACACAGAGTGGGAGAGGGGGAAATGGAAGCATACTACTGTGAAATACTTATACTGTATGTGAATGCCAATTATAGCATTGTACACAAACACCTCCAGACTCTGAAGAGGAGGGAATGCTTCTTAATTCATTCTATAAGGCTGGTATTATGCTATACCAAAACCAGAAAAAGATTTTATAAGAAAAGAAAGCTATAGAACAACATCCCTTAAGAACATGAGTATACAAGTTATAAACAGAATCTTATGAAAAGGAGTCCAACAATAAAAGGAGAGGATAATACATCATGACCAAGTGGAGTTTAGAAAACAGGGTTGGTTTGAGATTCTAAAATCATTTAATGTAATTCCACCATATGAACAAACTAAAAAAGAAAAAAAATATGATCAATAGACATAGAAAAAGCATTTGACAGATCCCAACATCAATTCTTTAATAAAACCCTCAGCAAAATGGGAATAGAAGGGAACTTCCCCAACTAGATAAAGGATATCTATAATACAACTATAGCTTAGTTTTGAAATACTGAATACTTTCCCCATAAGGTCAAGAAAAATTCAAGGATGTCTGTGCTCGGCATCTGTATTGAACATTGTACTAGTGTTTCCCATCCAACTACTAACCAGGCCTGACCCGGCTTTGTTTCCAAGATCAGATGAGATAGGGTGCGTTCAGGGTGGTATGGCCATAGACTGTACTAGTGTTTCTAGACAGTGCCATCATACAGAAAATTGGAAACTCTTTATTCACAGATAATATGATCATCTATGTAGAAAATCTGATGGATCTACAAAAAATCTGATGGGTCTATAATAAGTAGTTTAGCAAGGTTACAACATACAAGATCAGCATATGAAAATCAATTGTATTTCTATATATTAGCAACAAAAAAATTAGAAAGTGAAATAAAAAACAATAACATATAATCACATAAAAATTAAATACTTAGGAATAAATCTGATAGAAGATGTAAAAGACCTCCACTGAAAACTATATAAAATTGCTGATAAATATTAGAAAAGACCTACGTAAATGAAGAAATATACTGTATTCATGCATTAAAAGATACAACATTGTTAAGAAGTCAATCTTCCACAATTTGATCTATGGAGTCAACACATTCTCAATCAAAATCCCAGAAGAAATTTGTAAAAATTGGCAAACTGACTCAAAAATTCATATGGAAATTCAAAGGACTTAGATCAGCCAAAACACTATTGAAAGAGAAGGACAAGTTGGAGAACTAATACTCACTGAAAAACATCAGTAATCAAGATAATATGGTATTGGTGTCAAAATAAACAAATACATCAATGAGACAGAATCAGGTCCAAAAATAGATCCACATACCTATGGACAACTGATTTTCAACAAAGGTAAAAAATAATTCAGTGAAGAGGACAGACTTTTCAATAAATGGAGCTGGAACAACTGCATTTCAATATGTAAAAAAATTAACTTTGATCCATACATCACATCATATTTTAAAATTAACTCAAAATGGATTATAGGCTTAAATGTAAAAAAAATCTAAAACTCTAAAACTTCAAGAAGTAAGCACAGGAGAAAACCTTTTGAGGCCTTGGATGAGGCAAAAGTTTCTTAGAGCTGATACCAACATGACCCATAAAAAAACAAATTGGTAAACTGGACATTATCAAAATTAGAAATGTCTTCTCTTTGAAAGATACTCTTAAGTGAATGAAAAGAAAGGACACAATTTGGAAGAAAATCTTTGCAAATTATATATATCTGCTGATGGGCTTATATCCAGAATATAAAAAGAACTCTCAAAACTCTATAGTAAGAAAACAAACAACTAAATTTTTTAAAAAGGGTAAAAGATTTGAGCAGATACTTCACCTAAGAAGATATATGGATAGCAAACAACCACGTGAAAAGATTCTCTCTCTCCCTCTGCCCCTTCCCTGGTATGCATGTATTCTCCTCCTCTCTCTTTCAAATCAATCAATCAATCAATCAATCAATCAATCTTTTTTTTTTTTTTAAAGAGTACATACTCCATGATTCCATTTATACAAAATTCTGGAAAATGCAAACTAATCTATAGTGACAGAAAGCATATCAATGGTTGCCTGGGAATAGGGATGGATGTAAGGATTGGACAGGAGAGGGAGATAACAAAGATTCATGAAGAAACTTTGCAGATTATACACCACATCTCATGGGTGTATACATATGCAAAAGTTGTCAAATCGTACACTTTAAATATGTGCAGTTCATTGCATGTCAATTATGCCTCCATAAAGCCATTTTTTTTACAAAGGAATCTGTGTTATAGAAGGATAGATGAACTTCTTGTCCTTTAGTCAATTTTTTTTTCATATTATGGTTATTCACAGCTGAGCTTTTTATAAATATTCTAATGACTGGATAATGTTGCAAAAAAAAAAAAATCATGCCAGAGAAGTAAACTCCAATTGAGTGATATATTGGGTCTGGGTAGGACCTATAGTCAAAGAGTTTGATGATCAGACTTTGAGGTTTGGGCAGGGAACCTGATAAAATGGGGAAATGTGGTCAGGATGACATCTGATGTCAGGGAAATGCAGGTGATCTGGCTGCCACATAGCTTCTAGGGTTGATTCTATCTGCTGAATGGATGTCCTCTTCTTTGCTCACTGCTCCAGGCCCACCTTTCTTAGTGCAGAGAATGGCCTTCTACATGGAAAAGAACTGGGCTCCAGTAAAGGAAATTACTGCTTACTTGCTACTCTTCTCTGTAATCACTGTCCCTCACTCTACTTTTAGCTCACACTTGTGCCAAGCAACAGTTTCTCTGGGCATCTTGTTCTCCCTCACACTGGTTCCAGATGTTGGCCAGCTCACACAATACCAGCAGTACCAGGGTCTGGGGGTACATATGAACTATGTTGAACAGAACTATGTTCAATGACTTATATCTCAAGAGCACTGGCACATAGCCTTCCAGGCTTGGGGACTTAGGAGGCCACACTACTCCAAGATTTGAAATGAGAAGCAATAACTTCAGACTGCCATAAAAGGATCCACCCAGTAATCTGACACAAACTTCTCTAGCTTTTAATCAATAATAAAGCTGCTGTTTGCAATCAAGCAGTATGTACTTGCTGCCTACTCACCACTCTCTTGTCTGGGACCCTCTGAGTAAACACCTTGTAGAGTCGCCAGCTCTTCCCCAAAATGGGGCCAAACACAAGGGAGGTCCCAATGCACAGCATGGATAGTCTTATCTACAGGGGGAAAAGGAGAGAAGCAAGAGGCATGAGAGGGACTTCTGCTGTTCTCCACATGCTGATTTGCAAAGCCCCAGTCCACACAGGGCACCGGGCAGGATGTGGACTGCACTAAGCATTCCAGTGATCACCTCTGAGAGTGTCCATTCCAAAGATAAAGATAGCCACCACCTACAGGAGATGCTGATTTAAAAAAAAAATCAAAAGTTGGACATTTTGTTCAAAACAAAAACTTAAGATTTAACCCACCTGAATGAGAGTTTCCATTGAGCCTCCCACTAAAGCATCTCGATCTTGAATCCCAAAGAGGTAAACACTACTGTAAGTCAGACAACTGCCGAGTAAGGTCACAATGTTCAGATTGGGACTGGACATCTTCACAATCCTAAAATGAATCAGGAAGAAAGAAACTTCCAGTCATGACCCTTTGCCATGGGACTGAACAGAACATTCCCACCAGTATAATCTCCAATGTAACCTCATAGAGAAGGGCCACTGGGAAGAAACCACTTTATAGCCCTGTAAAAAAAATTATTATGATTTATTTACATTTATTTTCAAAAAGCACTAAGTTCTGACATCTCTCGCTTATACAACTCCAAGTCTTTAAAAAAAAAAAAGGCCAACTTCTAAAATACAGGTGGTATCAGAGAAGAGTTAGGACTTTTCCATTAAATTTATAGTTGCTAAGAGACTGCTACATGCAGCCTAGTGAATAAATAACTAGCAGGTAGATACCTAAAGAGATACAGTTTGGAGCCTTTGGAAATGAGCTGTAAGGTAAAGCACTATTTGGAAAAGCTTTGTGATTTTTTCCCCCACAATTTACTCTATTTGATATGTAAATTTGTTTTTCCTTTCTCTGCTTGACCAAAAGAGAAAAAGGAAGCATGGATTGAAAGGAGGACATTTGGTAAGGGTTTTTTGTCAAATAGTTTTAAATGAGTTTACAGAGCAATTCAAAGATTAGAGGGAGGCGTGGACAATCAGAGTGTCAGTGTCCCCTCCTGGGCACCAATGGAAGCTCAGGACAAGGTAAAAACATGTGAATTGGTTAACTTAAGGGGAAAACCACGCTTACTCTGGACAGTGACTGATAACAAGAAGGAATGTCATTGTATTTAAGAGTTTTAGTCTAAATAGTGTATTCTACATAAATTCAATATTTATGTTAATAGTCACTTGATAATTATGCTTAGTTATACTTTTATTTTAAAATAATAACTGAGGAGGAAAGCATTCTTATCTATGTACCTGGGATTACCTGGCTGACCACTTTAAAGTCGAGAGCCAAGGCAAAACCAGCTACTTAGTGCAGCCTACTTTAACGACAGGCAAAGTATTCAGAGGCATTATGCAGTTTGGCAGTGCTAGACTTGCAAACATCATAACCAACAATGGCCCAGCTTGATTACTTTGTGGCTGTAGCATAATTACATCCACACACACACAAATACTAAGCCACTGCGCTGGGACTCAGGCCCCAAGCACAGATAATGTAGGCCAGTAAGTGCAGCAGAGATTTACCTTGTCTTGGAGCAAAAACCTTGATTTTTTATCTTCCTCTAAAAATGAGAACAAGTTTCATGGATTCTCCTTATAAAAAGGGGATAACAATAATACATCCCTCTCCCCCGCTGCCGGAGAGTTGTAAGGATTCAGGGAGGTAACATAGCAAAGTGTGGGGCACAGCGCCTGGTGCAGAGTAAGTACGTAGCCAACATTAGCTAGTGATATTATTAATCTCACCATCTTCAGACTTTAGCAACCTCTGAACCACCTTTTCCTCTCCTGTTTCTTTTCTTTTTTTCTTTCCTTTTCTTTTCTAAAGATTCGTTTTAGAGAGAAAGCACATGTGCGAGCAAGTGGGGGGAGGGGCACAGGGAGAGAATCCTCAAGCCGACTCCCCGCTGAGTGGGGAGCCCAACCTGGGGCTGAATCTCACGACCCATTAGATTATGACATGAATTGAAACCAAGAGTCAGCATTCAACCAACTGCAGCACCCAGGCACCCCACCTCTCGTTTATTACCTATACCCAATCAATTGCCAGTTTCTTTCACTTGTTATTTGGAAATCTCTCTGAGTTGTCTCTTACTCTCCATTCCTGCTACTGTATGCATCCAGGATACAATCATGTTAGGACCAATGCAAGTGGAGTCAAGTGTGACAGATGGGATTCCTGGCTCTGCCAATCACAGCTGTGGGACTTTGGGCAAGTCACTTAACTGCTCTAGCTTTCTGTTTCCTCATCTGTGTAGATAATATTACCTTTCATAACCACCCCACAAATTATTGCAAAGATCAAATGAGATGTGCAGCAAAACTCTTTGAAAACTAACGTGATGCAAAAGTATTAATTTTTAGATTTTTGGTGTAACCTCTAGCTCTCTGTAACACCAGTTTTTTTCCTGTCCTAATGAATTCTGTATACTTTCAGACTCAATTTCTTAAAATACTATCTTCGTCACTTAGGAAGAGAACTATATGTATACAGATCAATTTTGTTTACCTTAAGTATCCACATTTCAAATCTAGCCCTATCCTCCCTATCTACTCATTCATCTGTCTCCTCAGTCAGCAGGTCTTCAAATTGTAATTTATGGAGAGTAATCTTCACTAATTTGTCTCTTCCCATAAGAAGGGGAGTTATGGGGTGAATACTCACTGCAAAGTAAGAACAGTGTTAACCAGCAGCTTCACAATGCATTTTTTAAGTAAAGTAATACCTTAGACAGACCAGTGCTGACACTGCTTTAGAAAAAGGGGGCGCTGCTGACCTGGAACTGGCTACTTGGTGCAGTCAGAAGCTTGTGCAGTGGTACAACCACTGGGTGGATCTTGCAGGACAAATAACTGAGGCTGTTCTTCCCCATGGCTATGCACAAGCATGAGCCATGAATATCTGATGATGACCTCCTTGCCAAGCAGCTGCCCGAGTTTCACAGCTACACGTCTGTGTTGTCCAGATCATTGATGGGTACGTTTCTTTCTTAATTATTCTCTGGGGCCATTTTATTTGAACACCACTCTATAATCAGATCTTCTTTGTGTTATTCAATACTGCATGCAGCCCTGATTTAGAATGTCTCCCCCTCCTGATTTGGAGGAACTCAGTTTAGTTATTTTTATTTTTATTTAAATAATTATTTATTTAATAAATAAATATTTATTTAAATATTTTTATTTAAATTATTTTTTATTAACATATAATACATTATTTATTTCAAGGTCAGTTTAGTTATTTTTGACAAAATATACATTACATAGTCTTCACATCTCAGAAGTTGATGCAAATTCATTTTCTAAATGGACATGTTGTGGACTTATATATATATATTTTTATATTTTTCATAAAAAATTTTACTTAAAACTTGCATCAGAAAAAAAAATGGATGGAAGATGATTTACCTATTTTGTTTGGTGAAGTTAACACCTGTGAAGTCACTGAAAGGTGAATCATCTCCTATTCAGCAGATGAATTATGTATGTCTGGGGAATGTCTTTGCTACTTGAATAGGAATTCAACCACCAATGTCACTTACATTTTTCTGTTGAACTAAAAGATGAAACCTACACATGTTGAATATTTTAATCAACCACAAACACATAATTTCCATAAAGCAAGAAGATTTCAATATTATATACTTAATTACAAATATTCAGTCCCATTGAGATCACCTATGTTGTGTTTATAAAGAGATAAAAGCTTGGACTGGGTTATGAGCTCTCAGAAACAAGGTGGATTTTTTTTAAGGATTATATAGCTATCTCATCTTTTTCTCTTCATTTATTAATTGGCAGTGTAAGACAAGAGCTTTCCTGATTTTTCTCTTCTCAAGTAAGCCTCAATATAAATAGATAAATATCCATCTATATCTATAGACCTGTATAAACCTGGATTATCATTTCAAAAGTCTTTAACGAATTCTGATGCTTACATGACGTCCATCAGCTCACAGGTATGAAAAGGTTTTAAAATCTTCATCAAATACCGGTTTCTGAACTTAGAGGTTTATTATACTGGCTATGGAGGACTGACTGGTCATCCTATTGTTTCTTCGTAATTCTGGTTATGAACTGAATTTGGAAACATGGCTTGCAAATAGGGTTGAGGGTACTTCTAGTGGCTATTAGAAAATTTTCCTAAGATGTCACAGGGACATGGTTTCAAAAATGCTATATGGGGGTCACTAAGATTTAAACATATCTAAAACCAAGTACAAATGTCTTTCTAAAAAGATTTTTAATAAAACACTTAAGATTAAGTTGTGAGTTAATCAGATTTCTTTTTCAATCCACTGCTTTTGATCCATGCTACAGTGAGATTATAAATCTACCTCAGCTGGATATGTTCCAAACAGCTTTATCATAATGTTGTCTCATGTGTTTCAGCAAATAGTGATCATTTTGCTGCTTTGCTTATATCTAATGTTTTAGGTTCAAAATCTAAACCCAATTCAAATTCCGTACACCTCAAAGCAATATTTGTGTGACTTCTAACCATATATATTTTAACTCTGTATCATAATGGTGAGAGCAGCTTGACTCTGTTCCCTCCTCTCCTGTCTGGGCCACCATCCTAGGAGACCGTCCTGAGAGATTTCATTACCTTTTCAACCTCCAGAGTTCTAACTTCTTTTATCATAATGACTTCACTTTATTCCACTTTTAGATAACCACCCCAGGGTCTCGCATTGGATGTTATGATCATTCAGAGTGATTCCAGTTCAGAAATTTTGAAAACCAATATTCCCCTCTTTGATCCAATGCCATCCAAATCGAACTCTTAGTCTTCTCCTTGGGACCTGTTCTTTTCACATTCTTCCCCAGTTCAGATAATGGCAATTCCATCTTTCTACTTAGTTGGACCAAAAATCTTGAATTCATCCTTGACTCTGGCTCACCAGCCACATCCAGTCTGTCATGAAATCCTATTGGCTCTATCCTTGAAATACACCCGGAGTCACACCTTAACCACCTCTTGCCGCCACCACTCTGATCAAAGTCTGACTTTGCACTTCTCATTTGGATTACTACAATAGCCTCCTAACTGATCTCCCTGCTTCTACTCTGGACCCTTCCTAAGTCCACTTTCAACATAGCAGTCATAGCAATCCATTAAAGGTAAATCAGAGCATGTCACTTCTCTGTTCAGAAGCCTGCAGTGCCTTTCCATTTTCTCAGAGGAAAACTCAGTCTTCACCAGAGTGTGTAAGGCTTATATATTTGGTCCTCATTATCTTTCTATCTAATTTCCTACTTCTTCCTCTTGCCCACTCCACTCCACACAGGCCTCCTTGCTATTCCTTGAAAATGTCAGGCACTCACACGCTTCAAGGCTTTGAAGTGGCTGTTCTCCCTGTCTAGAATATTCTGATTCATACATTTGCATGGCTCATTCCCTCTATCCTTTTATGTCCTTGTTCAAAAGTTACCCTTTCAATCAGGGCTACCACCCCATTTAAAATCACACTCTTTCTCAAAATTCCAAATCCTTCTTATCTTGTTCTATTCTATCTCCACCCACCACAGTACTTATTACTTTCTAAGTTATTATATAATTTACATGTTTATTATTATTTATTGTCTTCTTCTCCCAATTAGAATTGTTCATGATGTACTCCCAGCACTAGAACACTACTTAGGATATTGAAAGCACTCAGTAAAGTGGTGCCTGGGTAGCTCAGGGGTTAAGTGTCTGACTTCAGCTTAGGTGATGATCTCAGGGTCCTGGGATCAAGCCCTGCATTGGGCTCTGTGCTCAGCAGAGAGTCCGCTTCTGCCTCTCCCTCTGCCACTTCTGCTGCTCATGCTCTCTCTCTCAAATAAATAAATAAAATCTTTTAAAAAAGAAAGCACTCAGTAAATACTTGACGAGTGAATGAGTAAGGCCCCTAACCTCCAGTCTTCTCATATGCTCACTTCTTTTTTTTTTTTTTTTTTTTAAAGATTTTATCTACCTATGTGACAGAGAGACAGCCAGCGAGAGAGGGAACACAAGCAGGGGGAGTGGGAGAGGAAAAAGCAGGCTCCCAGCGGAGGAGCCTGATGTGGGGCTCGATCCTGGAACGCCAGGATCACGCCCTGAGCCGAAGGCAGACGCTTTAACCACTGCGCTACCCAGGCGCCCCTCATATGCTCACTTCTAACACACTTGCTCATTGACAGCCTGCAGACCTCCAGTTCCCTGGCTCTTCAGCTGACTCACAGTCTGTCAGTCTCTCTTCCTTTCTGTACCCAATGTGAAGCCTCTGGTTGGTCATCTGAACTGTTCTCTCAGCAACACCACTTCCTTTTCCAAACAAGCTCTTTTGCTGCATCTGCCTGACAAAACTCCCATCGAAATTTTAATCCATTGTCTGCCTTTATATCCAAGCAGCTGAGTGTTGGGGGAGAAATTTTTTATGACCTTACAGACTGTTGCCACCAAAATCAATGGCCTCGAACATTAATTAGCAGGCTTAGTGTACCACCAATTAATCTTTTTATTTGTTCTATGAGGTATGCTTCATATTTTCTTTGTGGGTGACCCACCTCACTGGATTCAAAGAAATGAGTATGTATTTGTCTGGATGATGCCCTCAGTCTAGGTTTGGTGCCCTCTTCTATGGCTTTATAACATGCCAGGGTATATGTGCGTCACTACAATTGTCATGTTATATTACCAGCTTTTTATATTTGTCTTGCTAGACAGTTTCTACCCCTCAAAAGCCAGGCTGTTTTTTATTCATCTGCATCTCAGCTCCTAGCACAGTCTTTGCAAAATGGCAAGCGTACCATAACCATTTGTTGAATGAATGAATGAATTCGTTAATAGATAAGAACGAACCATCACTTCTTTTTTTTTTTTTTTTAAGATTTTATTTATTTATTTGACAGAGACAGCCAGCGAGAGAGGGAACACAAGCAGGGGGAGTGGGAGAGGAAGAAGCAGGCTCCTAGCAGAGAAGCCTGATGTGGGGCTCGATCCCAGAACGCTGGGATCACACCCTGAGCTGAAGGCAGATGCTTAACGACTGCGCCGCCCAGGCGTCCCTCACTTCTTCTTTCTTTGTCCTCTTTCTTAATCCCATTTTTCCTTGGCAATGCTTTCCTCTGTTAGGCAGAAGGATGAGGCTCTCATCCTTCCAAAAGGGTGCCAAATGGCTCTAAAGCAGCAGAGATCTCTGACAGTCAGAGAGAAAGTCAAGAGTTGGCTAGATGTCTGCGTGTTAAGACAAAAGGGGTATATTCTGGGTTATGGTAGGAGTTTTAGGAAGCCCCTCCTGGAATGGCATTATTGAACACGAAGGGGCCAAGATATTTTGGGTGCTGTGGACTTCCAAAGACACTGGGTTTCGACAAATCTCCACACCCTAAACTGTCACTGAAAAGCCTTGTTGTTCAGGTGATCCACCCCTTTGCTTCCCCACTCAGCATGGTGCTGGGGGAGTCTAAAAATAAGTGAGAGAAAGAATTCTAACAGATTGCTGGTGAAGCTTCTCTTTGTCTCTATGAAAGTGCAGCGTCTTGGGGATGTGTATATTCATATATGCACACACACATATGTGTTTACTTGTCTCCAATGAAATCAGGCCACTTGAAAGATTCCTTTCCATTGGCTGAATTCTTCCTGGAGAATTCCCCCAGGGAATGCTTTTGTCCAATATGTCTCTTACATCATGTGTCGAGGGCTATGGAGGCCCAGGGATATGATGACAGCCCTTGTCAAGCAGTTGATGGATGAGCCCTCATCTTCATGACCACACAGATTACAGTCTCAGCTGACATCTGCTCAGAGGTTAACAACATGCATCCCATTTCCTGACTTCAGAAAATCTGCTGATCTTGGACTGATTTGCTGCTTGCAGCTAAGCTAGGACGTATGCATTCTCTTTACATCCTTGCAGCTACTAAATTATGTTCTGTAGTGAGCTAAAACACTCAGTCCTGCCTCTTGTCCAGGGTGGGCCAGGCCTCTCTAAATGTGCCTGCCCTAAGTGCTTGTATAGCTTTGTTTTACATGGAGAGAGCAGGCTCCTACCACTATTCTGTCAGTTCAGGCCTGCAGCTGCTGAAGCTGGAGATGGACTGGAAGAACAAAGACATTCCGCCTGCAGGATAGCTAGATGATTAGCAGTGGTTGGACTTGATGACATCTACTTTCCTTTCCAGCTCTCCCCTTCTCAACTTATTGCAGAGGCAAGGTTATTTTTTTTTTTTTTGCTACTGCTGGCTTATTAATAAGCCAGTCTTACTTTGTATTTCTGCCTCTCTACCTTAAGCAGGAACAACAGGCTGACCTAGTTATCAGAATTGCTTTAGAATTCACACCTCAATCAGTCAATCAGTCGATCAATCGATTAATCACCAAAGCATTTAGCTATTAAGTGCAAAAGAAAACTTGCTGGGGCACCTGGGTGTCTCAGTCGGTTAAGTGTCTGCCTTCGGCTCAGGTTAAGACCCCAGGGTCCGGCGTTGAGCCCTGCATCGGGCTCCCTGCTCAGAGGGAGCCTGCTTCTCCCTCTCCCACTCCCCCTGCTTGTGCTCTTTCTCTCTCTCTCTCAAATAAACAAATAAAATCTTAAAAGAGAGAGAAAAAAAAAAGAAAACTTGCTAACGATCCTGGCCCAAAGTTCCCCTTTAGTAGATGACCTCAGTGTTTCCATGTTTTATTAGTTATTATATTTTTAATGATCTTCCTATGTCAAACATTAATTCAACAATTCCTAAATATCTATTTGTTAAAGTATTAAGCACTGGAGATAGGAAGGCAAATGAGGTATAATTTCTGTCCTCAGCTCATCTGGACACCACCTCCCTAGTTTCTAAATTTTTTACTGCAAAGACAATTTTCTTATTCTTCCTTTTCTCTTTTAGAATAGAATAAAATTTTAATTTAATATTAGCAGTTGTTTTCTCAATATCACTGGGCCACTTAATAAAATCTATGTATATGAATGTATGCTCATTATAAATATTTATATGTGAAAATGCAAATAAATTTTCAGAGAACAAATTTCAGAATATATAGCTCTCCTAGACTATACAAATAGACCAA
The DNA here is from genome assembly GCF_024610735.1 of Ursus americanus. NCBI lineage: Eukaryota > Metazoa > Chordata > Mammalia > Carnivora > Ursidae > Ursus > Ursus americanus. The sequence goes on along the minus strand of NC_142130.1, from coordinate 37,410,174 downwards.
AGGATCACTTTCAAAAAATGTATTCTTGCAAATATTTTTAAAGTTGAAATGTGGAAATTTAGATATAAGACCAAATGCCCATTACTTCATTTTACCAGCTCACACTTAGGACAGTAGTGAAAAAGCATACTGATAGATTCAAGATAAGCTGGTGATGAGAGGGGGGGAAAAGCCCCAAAGGGTACCCATACTAGAAAGGAGCTTGTATGGTTTTAATTAGGAGTATTATGACCACATTCCACATCAATTTAAAAAAATTATTTCTAAATATATTTTTGCCATGTCTCATGCAATTATATTTTAAATGTGTTTTAAAACGCCAGGGGGGGGAAACACTAGAAACATGAAAATCTTCTCCTCTCACATAACCTAGAGTGTAGCCATGTGTTTGAATTTATGAAACAGTGATTTCAACTTCCTTTCTCCCCTTAGCTCCAGGGAAAGGCCTTGAGCAGTCCCTAGCAGGAGACGCATAGCACTTCCCAGAGGGCACAGCAGACGCCCTGATTTTAAGTAGAGCATAAAGCACAGGCACATTTGGCCCCATGAAACATCCAATCACAGGCAGTCTGCTGTAAATCAGAGTATTATCTATTGCCTACCAGGTGACATGTACATCGATGTCTCTGAGGCACAGAGGATTTGCCAGCCATGTTGGGAAGGTTTCCTTTCTCTCCTTCCCCTTCTTTCTGGTTCTCAGGATTGTGGCAGGAGAACTTGGGGCCTTGGTGAGACGGAGAGGAATCCTGAGCAACTACAGCTGCTGGAATCACTCCCCATTGGGCCAGGATCTGGGCATCCTTGACGCTGGGACTGGGTTTACCTAGCTTTGCCCTTTAGGGCCTGACACAGGGCCCTGAACCTGGTGGAAACTTACTGTTTGTTATCCCAGATAGACCGTTAGAGTTAGAAGGCTCTCAGAGGTCCAGTACTTAAAAGGCATAAAAGGGAGACTGCTAGCAAGGCACAAACTGCTTGTTCCCCACCACTCTGCCCCCAGGAATTGCCGAGGACAGGAGATGAGTCTGAGGGTCATGAGGAACACTGCTTAAACCAGGGATTGGGCCCGACCCTCTCATTTTACGATGAAGGGACCCTGCGGGGCAGTTTTACAGCCAGATAGGGACCACAATGGCACAGCTAACGCAGATGCCCTGACTCCTGATTCCCTCCAGTGTTCTTTCACTTCCCCCCTAGGTTACCCTGGCCACCTGGGATCCTGTGTCCATCCTTCTGATAATGAACTTCTGCTAGGCGTCTTCTTGACCCTGGTTTCTAATGTCCTTGGTAGGCCAAGGGTTTTTACCTGCCTCCTCAACTAAGGCTCCTCAAAGCCTCCATTAGGTGGCATTTATTGTCAAGTGGACAGAGAGGAAATCCTGAGTCCTCTGGAGTGCCTTCTGCTGGGCTTTGCCTGCCTTTTCCAATTCTGAGTGCTGAGTGCTGGCCTGGAGCTTGGACATTGTCAGGGCTCCCTTCATGGCTTCTGACTTTACCTCCTGACTGGAACCCCAGACTGCATTCTTGCCACAACAGGCTTTGGGCTCTTGCTTTCCATCATTGCCTAGAGTCTCCAAGTCTTGACTCCAGCATGGCCTGGAAGTGTCTGCCCTAGGCTGTGACAGGAGTTGTGTGTTCTGTCCTGTAATCTGATGTGAAAGGAACAACTATTAGATAATCTGTGTGTGTTTAAGTAGCTTTTGTGGATTAACGCTGAGGTTTACATGATGTAGTGGGAAAAGCGTGGGCTTTGAAATCAGACTGACTAGACTGACGAGCTGTGTATGGTGGGTGATTTACTTAACCATGCTGAGGTGGTTTCTTTATCTAAAAATGGGAAAAATAATATTTATCCTCCTGAGTGCTATAAAGGTCAGAGATAATGTATCTAAAATAAAAAGCACATGAAAGGCCTGTAATAGAAAGTAACAACTATTGGTTTTAAGTTAAATTGTCTGAATGCTAATTTTATGATGAGTTTGAAGTACTGAAGGATCCTGAAGTACCTCTGAATCATAAAAAATCACATGGCAGAATCATTTGAATGCATGTTTTTTCTATTTCTTAGAATACTGACAACGATATGGAATAATATTAAAAAGAGTAGCCAACATTAATTACATATGCATTACTTTTGCTAGGCAGTTGCTGTCTAATGCAATCTTCACAGCATTCTGAGATACGTAGCTTCATTACCCCTACTTTTAAACAGGGAGATGGGGTTCAGCAAAATTCAATAAGGTGATCAAGTCACATGCCTAGTAAGAGTTGGGACTGGGATTGAAGTGGAGTTTGATTCCAGCGCTGGGTTCTTTCACTGTTGACACACTTAACCTTTTGTAAACATTGTCAAGGAGTAACCCTTATCCCCCGCTCTCTGTTTTTCCACTGAGGCCTACTGAGGAAGGGTTTTCCTCCCTCTCTCCCCCGTGGAAAACTGCTGAGGAGGAAGCTTTCACCTTGGGACCCACACTCGCCCAGGTGAGCAGGGGGGAGCACTCGGACTGTAGAGAGGCTAACAGGCCTGGGCCAAGCTCTACCAGTCTCCAAGGCAGGAATCTCCCCTCCTCCCTTCTCCTCCCCCACCTCTACCAGGCAATAAGCTCTCCTCCACTCCCTGGCCCCCATGCTAGCATCATGTCAAGGAGCACTTTCTAATTCAGCTTTCGCCCACAATCCCTGTGCTTCCCTTTCTTCAAAAAACTTTTTATTTTGAAATTATCTGAGACTCATAAGAAGTTGCAAAACAGCTTGACCCTTAACCCAGCTTCCTCCAAACACAACATGTTACATAACTAGATTACGTTATCAAAACCAGGAAATTGACAGTGGTGCAATACTATTAACTAAAGTATAGACTCTATTTGCATTTCACCAGTCTTTACATGTGCTCTTTGTGTGTGCGTGCATACGTGTGTGTGTGTGTGTGTGTAGTTCTATGAAATTTATCATACATACAGATTAATGCAACTACCACCATAATCAGGATGCTTAACTGTTTCATTGTACAAACAAAACTACCCTCAAACTATCCTTTATAGTCACACCCTTCCCCCAACTATAACCTCTGGCAACCACACATCTGTTTTTTATCACTATAAATTCATCTCTTGAGAATACAATATAAGTAGAATCACTCAGTGTGTAACCTCTTGAGATTGGCTTCTCTTATTCAGCATAATGCCCTTGTGACTCATCCACATTGTCGCAATGTATTAATAGCTTGTTCCTTTTTATTGCTGGGTAGTGTTCCATTATATGGACGCACCACAGCTGGTTTATCCACTCACCTGCTAAAGGATGTTTGGGTTGTTTCTATTTTTTGATTATTAAAAATAAAGCTGCTGTAAACATTTGTCTTTGTGTTTTCACTTTTCTAGGAGTAAATACTCAGGAGTACTATTCCTGAATTACATAGTGAACATACGTTTGATTTTATACAAATCTGCCAAACTGTTTTCCAAAGTAACAGTACCATTCTTTTTCCTTTCAAGATTTTATTTAAATTGCAGTTAGTTAACATATAGTGTGGTATTAATTTCAGGGGTAGAATTTAGTGATTCATCAGTTACATATAACACCCAGTGCTCATCACAAGTGCCCTCCTTAATGCCCATCACCCAGTTACCCCACCGCCCACTCACCTCCCTCCATGAACCCTCAGTTCCCTACAATTAGAGACTCTTACGGTTTGCTTCCCTCTCTGTTTTTATCTTATTTTGTTTTTCCTTCCCTTCCCCTATGCTCATGTGTTTTGTTTCTTAAATTCCATATATAAGTAAAATCATATGGTATTTATCTTTCTCTGGCTGACTTATTTTGCTTAACATAATACCCTCTAGTTCCATCCATGTCATTGCAAATGGCAAGATTTCATTCTTTTTTGATGGCTGAGGTAACAGTACCATTCTACATAACCACCAGCAATAGGAGACATTCAGTTTCTCTGCATCCTTGCTGACACTTGGTATGTCAGTATATGTGCTTTTGGCTTGTGTGACACATATAAGCCTTTAAGAGTAAAAATATCATTTGATTATCCAGTTCTGTGTGTTTGTATGCACTCTAACTGGAGCAAATCCTGAAGGGGATGGGTATGTTTTAGGCTCTGAATTCTTATCAAGCATCTCCTACGTGCCAGACCCCATGGCAGGTGATAGGAAATACACAAGATATTGTATTTGACTTTGCAGACGCAATTTGTAGCAGAGGAGGTAGATAAGTGTATAGGTAAATATGATTATGAAACAATGTAGTAAGTATTACAGGTGTATATAAAGTCCAATGAGCATTGATAAAGGAACTGCCTGAGAACAGTGGTTTTTAGATTTTAGAATTGGTAAGAATCACCTGAAGAGCTTGTTAAAATACAAATCTGGTCATCATCTCCTAGAGTTTCAGATTCAGTAGGGTCTATGGTAGGGCCCCAAGAATCTGTATTTTTAACACGTTCCCAGATGATACTGATGCTGTTGCCCCAGGGCCCCCACTTGATGGATAAGAGTTTGTCTTAAAGGACAAAGGGGGGCGCCTGGGTGGCTCAGTCGTTAAGTGCCTGCCTTCGGCTCAGGGCGTGATCCTGGAGTCCTGGGATCGAGCCCCATGTCAGGCTCCTCCGCTGGGAGCCTGCTTCTTCCTCTCCCACTCCCCCTGCCTGTGTTCCCTCTCTCGCTGGCTGTCTCTCTGTCAAATGAATAAATAAAATCTTAAAAAAAAAAAAAAAAGGACAAAGAGGAGTTCGTGAGGTGAAAAACGAGACAAGGAAGAGCATTAACAAAGATGTGGTGATAAAAGTAGTGATTTGCTCAGGAAACAACTACTACCCTGTATTGTGAAAGCACAACCTATTTTAAAGGGAATAAGCAGAAATTGTAAATTAGGGCCAGACTACAAAAGATCCTACTCCTTATCTAAGGAGTTGTAGAAGCAGTAGAAAACCAGGTCTGTGTTTGTGGAAAAAATGCTGGCAAGAGAGCAGTAGCTAACTTGGAAATGGGCTAGACCAGCCAAGGGGCTACCACAATAACCCAGATGGAAAGTAGATGAGGGCTACACAATAGAGATGGGCAGCAGAGGACAGACTGAGAGACATTTGAGAAGCTAACATCTAGGACTTGGTGACTAACTGCATGTGCAGGGAGACAAAGGAATCCAGAATGAGGAGTGGATGGATGGTAGTGCCATTAACTGAGACTGGAACTACACAGAGGTAGTGCAGGACTCATGGTAAGGTTTGAGTCTGGTTTTTGGTCACTGAATCTGAATTGACTAAGGAATGTCCATCTCAGAATGTCATCTGTAAAGTTAGAGAATGGGACTTGAAAGAGGCAGGGCTTGAGGATATGTTGCAAGAGGGATTAAGACCAGGGGAGGGGTATAGCATTAAACCTGAATGTAGATGGAAACTCAGGATAATTATTAACATTAAATGGGTAGATGGAGTGTAGGAGCCAGTGGAAGCAGCTGGCAGGAAGCAGAGAGGTGAGTCAGGACATTCATGTGTGGTAAAGTTCAGGAAAGAGAAGGTTTCAGAGGAGAGGAGCAGAGGAACTGGTTAAGTGTTATAATGCCTGAGGCTAAATAGGATGAAGTCTAAAAAGAGCTCAGTTAATTTAATGACCCGAGCAAGGGGTCATTTCAATGAAATCAGGGCATGAGTTGAAGAATGAATGGGAGATGAGGAAGTGGAGGTGGCTAGTGAAAACTGATCTTTTAAGAGGCTTCGTGGTAAGAGGAGGGAGAGGCATGACCAAGGGAATAATTTCTTCTAGAGGACTTCAGAAATTTCAAGAGGAACACCAACAGTTTCCAGCAACTGGTCAGTGTTCATTTGTCTACCTGACTTGAAATATGCAAAACCCAGAGAACTATTTGATCAGCTTCTTCTGATCCATTTGTAGGGGACAATTTCAGTGTGGTAATCACTCTGGTATCTTTCTCAATAAATTCAGAGGCACATAATTAGTTTAGTCTTATTGTCTTTCGGTCTCTGACCACTCCCTGTGCCCTAGTATTAGCAGCGGAAGATTCTGCTGTTATTCTAGCTTCTCCCTTTTAATCCATTTAAATAATCCCTTTATGTATTTTGGACTCGCTTCAAAGGTGCTTCTCAAAGTCTTTTTTCCTATTTCATACCTAACCTGACAAACTCTGTGGGCTTCCTGCTTTCCTCTGGGGAGCTTTTTACATTCTTTGAGAGATGTCATTTTCCCTCCACTGTGACTGTCACATTTTTAAGTGCTTGGATTTTTTCTCTTTTTTATCCTCTGTTACTCTTTCCCTATACTACCAATAAAGTCTCTTAAAATAGGCTCCAATCTCCTTCTGACTTTCAAAAGCCTAAATTTCAATTTTCTCCTAGTTAATACTCGCATTTTGTCATAGTTTCCTTTTGAACACTGAATAGTTGAGATAAATTGTCTGGGCTTATGGATTTAATTGTGTCATTATTAGTCACATTTACTGGCTCACCCATGGTTAGCTCCTAAGATCTAGTCCTAGTCAATAGGCAAGAACCACAGCCAGGACATATTCTCTGTCATTGGTTTAAAACTTCCGTTTCTAGGAAAAATCCTATTTTAAAAATCCTTATTAAAAAGCTCCCCTCTACCTCTTGACCTGATTAGGCTTTTTACAATTCACATTTAGTTCAATTTATAATACCTGGCATAATTTCTAAGCCTTTAACATTTTTTAAAAAGATTTTTTATTTATTCATTTGAGACAGAGAGATACAGGGAGAGAGAGCATGAGCAGGGGAAGAAGCAAAAAGAGAGGGAGAAGCAGACATCCTGCTGAGCCAGGAGCCCAACTCAGGGCTTGATCCCAGGACCTGATCCCAGGACCAGGGGATCATAACCTGAGTCGAAGACAGACGCTTAACCACCTGAGACACTCAGGAGTCCAGCCTTTAACATTTCTATATTGGTATCATCAGCTTGGTCATCCAGACTGGTCATCCATAACACTGATTTCCAAACATTAGAATCATCTGGAGGATTTTTTTTTTTTTAATGCTGCTGGTGTTCTACCCACAGATATTTTGATTTAACTGGCCTAGGGTGAAGCATGGGTATTAGGATTTTTAAAAGCTCCTGAGCACATATTCTTGTGAACCAACTTGGTGAAATCACTGGTTAAATATATTCCTAAGATAAATAATCCAAGTTTAAAAATCGTCAAAGGATTTGAATGACTATTTCTCCAAAGAAGATATACGAATAGCCAATAAGTACACGAAAAGATGCTCAACATTATTAGCCATCAGAGAAATGCAAACCAAAGCCACAATGATTTGAGTAAAATCAAAACCATAAGACCACTTTATATACATTAAGATGGTGACAATAAAAAAGACAGATAATAGTAAGTGTTGACAATGATGTGGGGAAATTTAAACCTTCATACCTTGTTGGTGAGATTGTAAAAAGATACAGTCACTTTGGAAAACAGCTCAGCACTTATATAACTATCTTATAACCCAACAATTCCACCTGTAGGTATGTATACCCAAGATAAAGGGCAACACATGTACACACAAAAATTTGTACATAAATGTTCATAGTAGCATATTATCCGTAACGGCCAAAAAAGTGGAAACAACCAAATATCTATCATCCGATGAAGGAAAAAACAAAATATGGAATACCCATTTAACAGAACATTATTCAGCCATTAAAATGAATGAAGTACCGCCTCCATGGATGAACCTTGTAATCATTATGCTAAGATAATGCTAAGCGAAAGGAGGCAGACACCAAGGACCACATGTTGTATAATTCCAATTATATGTATTGTCCAGATTAGGCAAATCTATAGAGGCAGAGAGTAGACCAGTAGTTGCCAGAGGCTTGCAGGGAGGAAGGAATGGCGAGAAACTGCTAATGGGTATGTGGTTTCTTTTTTGGAGTAATGAATGGTCTGGAATTAGACAGTGCTGATGACTGCCCACCCTTGTGAATATACTAAAAACTACTGAATTAAATACTTTAAAAACATGAACTTCATGGTATGTGAATTGTATCTCAAAAGAAAAACAGAACATGTATATTCCTATTTTATCTTATGTGTCTAAGAGAGTCTTACCCATAGAGATTTGAGTAAGACTCCCTTTGCCAGTAACATTTCTATTGTACTATTGTTTGTTGTAAGTCTCACACAAAACTAGGCCACCCCCTCCCCTTTCTTCTGAGAACCTAAAGTCCAGGGTAAAGTCTCATATTACAGAATAAAACATCTGACTCTGGTCGTATGAAGAATATAAATAAATTCTAGGGAAGGAAAACTGGAATGGCAGGGTCTTTACTGAATGAGGACAGACTATTCTGTGCCTGGAAAGGGGAAGGCCAATGGAGATGTGAACAAAACCTACTAAATCACTAAGACATCTTGAGTATGGTTGAATGAAATCTTTGAATACTTGAAAGAGAGGATATCAAAGATTCAGATATGCAAATCTGAGACATGAAAAATAAAGTAACAAGCTACAAAACAGGCAGTGATTTAAGAATGATCATTATCTCCTAAGAGATGGTGCAAGCAATAAACAATAGTTTTAAGGAAATGGCTCTATATGAGATTATTTGACCCAAATGAGTTATTACTGATAGGAGTTTTTGTTTTTTTCTCTTTAAAGTTAAACAAAATGTTAATTGTGGTAAAATACAGTAAAATTACATAAATAACAAAAAGTATCATCTTAACCATTTTTGAATGTACAGTTCCTTAGTACTAAGTATATTCACACTGTTTTGCCACCAATCTCCAGAACTTTTTCATTTTGCAAAACAGAAGCTCTATACCCATTAAACCACAATTAACTGAACATTAACTGAAACTCTGTACCTATTAAACATAATTTCCCATTTCTCCCTCTCCCCAGCCTCTGGCAACCATTATTCTATTTTCTATTTCTTTGAGTTTGATACGTTAGACACCTTATATAAGTGGATTCATATAGTATCTATCTTTTGTGATTGGCTTATTTTACTGAGTATAAAGCCCTCGAGGTTCATCCATGCTGTAGCATGTGTTGGAATTTCCTTTCTTTTTAAGGTTGAATAATATTCCATTGTCTGTAGATAGCATGTTCTGTTTATCCATTCACCTGTTGGTGGACACTTGGTTTACTTGTTTCTCTTTTTCTGAGAGGTTGGCCCCATCACTAAGATTGACATCTAGAAGATTAACCTGTCCTCTCTTAATAAGGCACTTGGTACCACTACCAGAAAAAGGAAGACCATCAGAATTGGGGTTCAAATGGTGGCTGAAAAGGGTATGCCAGAGGAGTTTGAATTCAGGAGTCTAGGCAGACTCTTAAGATTAAGACACATAAATGATGCCAAGAGTATCAAAATAAAGAAAGTACTAGTAATTTAGGGATTGAACGTGCAAGGATGTCTAAAACCTGGAGATTATTCTGAGAAAGAGTCAGCAAAGGAGTAAACTGTGAGAGAGAATCTAGCAGGGTAAGAGAGTGCAGAAAAAAGCAGAAGTCCCAGTGAGTGAGGGGTTGGTATCAGAGAGGCGCAGGCTGAGGTACATATCTAAGGCTGAGGTCTTGGATTCTGGCAGTCAGTGGGCCACCAGAAAGGAACAGACTCCAGAGCATGCTGACTTGATAGAGAGAAGGGGTAAAATGAAAATGGATAGACCAGAAATTTATACAGGATTTTAGAGGTAATTCCCAATATCCAAAAGGGTGTGGCTACTTTGATTTCCAATCCAGCTGGTGTCAATATCATCAGGGGTTAGATTTGGTGAGGATGCAGGGATATCTATATAGTGGGGATGCTTGGAGTGTAGAAAGTGTTAAATTATGTTCTGTAGATTGTAGTGGGGTCTGCTATAAAATGAATTTATTTATTTATTTATTTATTTATTTATTTATTTATTTATTTTTTAAAGATTTTATTTATTTATTTATTTAACAGAGATAGAGACAGCCAGCGAGAGAGGGAACACAAGCAGGGGGAGTGGGAGAGGAAGAAGCAGGCTCATAGCAGAGGAGCCTGATGTGGGGCTCGAACCCAGAACGCTGGGATCATGCCCTGAGCCGAAGGCAGACGCTTAACCGCTGTGCCACCCAGGCGCCCCATAAAATGAATTTAATACTAATTTAGAACACTTATTTTTGTGTGCCTAGAGTCAAAGTATGCCCTGATTCTGGGAGTGGGACTAAACTAAAAGTTGGGAGTTAAGGGGGGGCTGGTTGCAAAAAGAAGAGCAGAGAGGTTAGAAGACAGTGCTTTGCAATCATAGGACATCGGTCTAATATGAAATTTCTCAGGATGGGAAATAATTGTTTGGGTTTTACATAAAGAGTATTACCAGTTTTTCTTTTCTCTTTTTCTTCTTCTTTTAAAGAGTTCAGAGTATATAGGTACAGATGTGTAGGAAAAAACATGTTTCTAGAAAATTATATTCATAGATAACCTTCTCTAATTTGCCAGTTCTTCTGTGCTGAGGCATGTTTTCTAGCAAACAAAATACACTAATAAATCTATCAGGGGCAGAAAGGCAGTGGGGGACAGCTGCAGCCACAGCATCCAGGAGTGACAGTGATTAATTCCTACATCTGCTCAGTCAGATAGAAACAAAGGTCAGCGTGCATAGATTAGCACCCTGAGCACCAGCTCCTCCTAACACGCAAACACGAAAGAATAGCATCTTTCACCATTGAAATGGCAAAATTCAAAATGCCTGAAAAATGTGTACCATCTGACATCCCCCCCACCCCAAAAGCAAGCTTTTTAGTGGGCTGGAGATGGAATAAGGCATAGAATAGGATCAGATAACGATTAGTGTCATATTACAGTGTAATCTTGTGAGCATCCAAATTATGTGAGATTTCAATACTCAGCTACATTTATGAAAGCAAAAGAAAACGAAACTTAAGGACAAATCTTGATGAGGTAATTTGGTCAAAGAAAGAAAGGCTATTATGGTGAAGCAGATGAACACATGTGGACATTTGATATTATGTAAATAAGGTATTTGGAAGTCGACTCTGTTCTCATCGTCAAAGTCCCCTGAAGACATTGCCACTTCCTATCCATGATTCCTGCAGTTACAGATACCTGACAGGTTGAGGGTTTTTGTTTTTATTTTTTTTAATAATCTTGGACTAGGAAAGGTACTTTTTAAGTGCAAAAATTATAAATATTTAGTTCAGTTAATTATCACAAAGGATATATCTATGCAACTATCACCAGAATTAAGAAAGAAAACATTATAACATTTTAAAATCTTTACTTACTCCTTCCTTTTCCCCCAAATCAAACCACTATCTTGACTTTCAACACTATACTTTAGTTATGTCTGGTTTTGAACTTTATATAAGGTGAATTATATAGTACATGCTCTTTTGTGGCTGGCTTTTAAATTTGATGTTTGTGAGATTCTTCTGGAACTTGTCATTTTCACTGCTGTATAATAGTCTGTTGTAAGAGTATATCACGACTTATTTATTCCTTCTGCTACTGAAGGACATTTGGGGTGATTCCAAATAATGTTACTGTGAATACTCTTTATACAACTCTTGATACAAATGTGCATACACTTCTCCTGGATATAATTTAGAAGTGGATTTGCTGGCTCACAAGATGTATGTGTTGTTAATTTTAAAAGACATGTCAAATTATTTTCCTAAATGGTTATATCAGTTGGCACTCTCACCATGAGTAGATGAGAATTTCATAACTTCACATCTTTATTTTAACATTACCTTTTAAGTTTTACGCCATAGTTTTATTTGCTTTTTCCCAGCCATAAGCAACCACTCGTCTACCGTCTATCTCTATATGTTTATCTGTTTGGGACGTTTCATATAATTGGAACCATACAATTTACAGTCTTTTGTGACTGCCTTTTTTTCACTTAACATAATGGTTTGAAGATTCACCCATGTTGTAGCATGAATCAGGGTTTTCTTTTTTTTTTTTAATTGTTGAATATTGTTCCATTGTATGGATATACCATTTAATTTATCCATTCATCAGTTGATGGACATCTGGATTGTTTCTGCTTTGGAGCTACTAAGAATGCTGCTATGAACATCCATGTGCAAGTTTTTGTGTGGACATGTATTTCATTTTCTTGAGTATCTCCGTAAGCATCTAATTACTGGTAATATGGTAACTCTGCATTTTACATTTGGAGGAACTGCCAAATTATTTCCCATAGCAGCTGCACCATTTTATATTCTCACCAGCAGTATATGGGGTTCCCATTTCTACACATCCTTGCAAACACTTGTTTTCCTCTGTCTTTTAAAATTTTAGATGTGTTAGGAGGGCATAAAGTAGGATCTCAGTGTGGTTTTGACTTGCATTTCTTTCATGGCTAATGATGTCATACATCTTTTCATGTGCCTATCAGCCCTTTACAGATCTTCTTTGGAGAAATGACTATTCAGATTTTTTGCTCGTTTTAAAATTGGGTTGTCTTTTTTATTATTGAGTTGTAAGCATTCCTTATGCATTCTAGATACAAGTCCCTTATCAAATATATGATTTGAAAATATTTTCTCCCATTCTGTGAGTTCTTTTAGTTTTCTCAATTGGTGTTTTGAAACACAAAATTTTTAATTTTGGTGACATTGAATGTATTTTTCTTTTGTTGCTTGTGCTCTTGGCATCATTTACTGATGTCCTCCTGATAAACAGAAATTTTTATTTTTTTACTATTAGCAATTGTACCATAAAAAAGTCTTATGCAATTCGCCTTTGCATTTTTAGTATACCTATCCATTCTAATCATCAATGTCCAGGATATAAAAGTGAGAATTTTTTTCAGAAACTATTAAAAAATAGTGCTGTCTCTACTGATAAAATGGCATACATCTTCCTTTTAGATGTTTCCTTTTTGGTTTTCTTAGGAAACTCAAAGATAATTTTTAAAACTCTTACTGAAGAAAATATGCATAAAGAAAAGTGTATATATGTGTATAATTCAGTGAATTTTTGAATACTGATGAACCTATGTAACCCGCATACAGGTCAAGAAACAAACATTACCAGTGTTCCAGAAGCCTTCCTTTTGCTCCTTTCTGTCACTGTGCTCCCCTAACTTCCCCCTCAAACTCTAGGGTAACTACGATCTGGACTTCTAACATCACAGATTAAATCTGCATAGTTTTGTACTTCATATAAGTAGAACCATATAGGGTTTCATCTTTATGCTTGGTTTAACTGAACATTATTTTTATGAGTCATCCACATTGTTGCATGTAGTTGTAGACCGTTTATTCTCACGGTTGTATAGTAGGCAATCATTAAATATACCATGATGTCTTTAGACATTAAACTATTGATGGATAGTTGAGTAGTTTCTAGTTTGGGACTATTAGCAATAGTTCTATTCAGAACTATCTAGTACATGTATTTCAGTCATATATATGCACGCAATTTTTGCTAGAACTTCTGTGACATAGGGTATGAATATGTTCAGGTTTAGTAAATTCTGCTGAACAGTTTTTTGAAATGATTGTAACATTGAAACTCCCACAACAATGCATGAGAATTCAGGTTGCTCCCCATCCTTCCCAACACTTGGTTTTGTCAGTCTTTTTTTTTTTTTTTATCATAGACATTCAAGTGAGTACGTAGTGTTATCTCCCTGTGGCTTTACTTTGCATTTCCCTGATGATTAATGAAGTTGAACACTTTCTCATTTATTTATTGGCTACCTGGATATATTCTTTTATAAAGCATCTGTTCATATCTCTTTCTCATTTAAAAACAATTGTGTTCTCTGTGCCTTTCTTTTCTATTCATAGTCCTTTATTCTGGATAAAAATCTTTTGATGATACACGCATTGCAAATATGGTCTCCCATTTACGGCTTGCTTTTTTCCTCTTAGTGGTGTTTTTTAGTGAACATAAGATGTTCTTAACATTTACGTAGGGCAATTTAACAATCGTTTCTTTTATGAATAGTGCATTTTGTTTTCTATTTAAGATGTTTTTCTGTCCCAAGATTATGAAGATATTCGCCTACATTATCTTACTGAAGCTTTATTGTTTGACTTTTGCATTTTAATCTACAGTCCACCAGCAGATGATTCTGTTGAGGCAAGACTGAAGTTGCATTTTTCCCCCATGTGGATAGCCAACTGATCCAGCCCCATTTATTAAAATGTGTTCATACATGCTTCGTTCTGTTTCTGGATTCTCTCTATTCTGCTCCATTGGTCTATTTGTCTATCCTTGCCCCAAAGGCATACTTAGCATGTATGAATCACTAGCTTTTTAATAAATCTTAATATCCCAAAGTAGAAATCCTCCCACCCTGTCCATTTCTTTCCAGGCTATTTTTGGCCCTTTGAAGCTCCATATAAATTTGAGAATCAGCTTGTTGAGTTTCACCAGAAAAGAAAAAAAGTTGGATTTTTATTGCAATTACACTGAATCCATATATCAATCTGGGGAGAAATTACATATATCTTTACAATATTGAGTCTTCTAACCTATAAAAACAATATATCCTTTATTTATTTAGAACTTCTTTAACTTCACTCAAAAATGTTTTATGACTTTCTATGTAGAGATACTGCATATCTTTTCCTACTGTATTAGTAGGGTTCAATCAGAACAGAACCAGTTGGAGATATGGGGATTTGTGCCATTTGGGGGGCTGGTTAAGCCCCCTTAAATTCCACTTTTAGCCCTTTGTATTCTTGAATTAAGGCACCCAAGGAACATGACTTTATTTAAGGGAGTGCTATAGGTAGCTCTTTCAAATGTTAAAGGTCTATTCTCAAAAAGCAGCCAGTTTTCCTGTTAAATTTAAGCCATGTCATGTCATTCCTCAGTTCCAAACCCTATAATGGCTCCCTATAACACTTGGAATAATGCCAAAGTCATTACACTGACCTACAAGACCTTACATGATCTGCCCTTTACCCCCCTTTACCTCTCTGACCTCATCCTTTCCTACTCTTTGCCTCATTTACTCAGTTCCAGCCACACTGGTCCTCATTCCTTCCTCATGGCCTTTGTATATTCTGTTCCCTCTGCCTGGAATGGTTTTCACTTCATGACTTGTTTCTTATGTCTTTCAAGTCTATACTCAAACGTTACCTTCTCAGTGAGTTCTTTCCTGACCAAACTCTAAAATAGCACTACCACCCTGATATTCCCCATGCACTTTCCCTGTTTTACTTTTCTTTCCTGCACTTATCACTAATATTCAATATATTTGACAGTTGATTTGTTTATTGCCTGCTCACCTCTGCAGGAAAGCAAGGTCCATAAGGGAAGGGGTTTTCTGGCTACTTTGTTCTTTGATGCAATCCCAACACCAAGAACAGTACCTGATAGATTGTTGACTAATTCAATAAGTATTTGTTAAAGTAATAGGCACATTTGTAAGAACCTAATTATGAGAAGGCCTTCTAAAAATACAGCACTCTGTGGCCAACAGGGCATCAAAAGCAAACAGATTTTAATGGTATGATAAGACTTAAAGGATAATTTAGAATGAAAGGCCACAACCAGGAGCAATGGGAAACTGAGGCTCTGGATGTCATTCTTTGGGCTCCTGAAGAGACAACCACCATGAGGGAGAGAAAAGAACAATGGAAAGCAATTGCTTACCTATGGCATAATTTTGTATAGAATTGCTACCATATTAAAGTTAAAGGATGAGAACATCCATCTTCTAAGAACTTACCTTTATTGTCATAGTCTATAGTCCATTTAATTTGTTCATTCAGGAAACAAGGAGTATAGTCCAGGCACAATGGAGATACAGAGATGAATAAGATGTGGTCCTAAAGTCAAGGAGCTCATTTTCTGACAGGGGAGACAGTGTTCTCCTCCTTCCAATCTAATAAGCTGTGATGGGTCAATGACGTGCTTAACTGTTAACAGTGGGTATGCAAAAGGGGTGTGTGTCAACTTCATCTAGGGGTCATAGTGACTTAGGTCTGATTACAGGATGGACAAACAGCATCAGAAGGCCATGTAGAAAACACTCCTATCCATTAACCCCGATCCTGCCTCATTAACTTCTTGCTGAATCATTCCTATTCCATCTCCCAGCCAGTACCCAAGAAAACCTCATCTCCATTCCAAATCCTACATCTTGTCACCTTATTTCTGCTTCTCACCTCTTTTCCAGCACCATTCCTGAATGCCAACGGCTTCTGACCTCATGATACACCACTTACTTTTGGCTCTATGCTCAAACCTTTGGAAGTGATGATGGATATGATTTCCCCCTCCCAACTATGAACCTTAGCTTTCTTTTTGGATAAGTTCTTGTAAGATCCGCTCCTTTCTCTGCCTCAGTTCAGTCCTAGGCTCTGCAAACCTATCCCCAAATCAGCTATATGGGTGGTATTTATTCTAGGACTGACTGGCTCTTACTTCTTGGCCAATAACCATCAAACTAAGGATTATACCAGAAAGCTTTGTAGGGCCAAGATTAGTGCAAACTTTCTCATAGCCAACAAGATGCCAACTGCTTTCCTTTCTTCCCTGTCACCTTCCCTTCAGCTCCAATTACACAAACCACAAAGAGGGCAGACCTGAAACAATCAATATGAAAAGAACATAGCTATCCCTGCAGCAAGGCATTAGTTTTTGAAAAGCTATTTTTTAAAAAACCAGAATGTATTTTTTGGATTTGCTCATGTTTTTCCACCTAGGTGATGCATTTGAAGCTCCCAGGAACACTTAAATTACATTTTACACAGAATCCTGAGCACAGGTGTTCAGCTCAGCAAATATTTACTGAGGAAACATCTCTCCCCCAGACAAAGACCAGACTTGTTATGACTCACTATAAAACTGGGGAATTCCTCAGGTTCAGATTCCTCTCATTTAGTGACAGCTCCCCATGGGTTCAAGCCTCCATCGTGGGTCCTGCATCATCCTCATGGGGACTTGGGGGCATGGTAACCAGCACAAATGCAATATAAAGCTGTGACTACTGCTTTTGCCATGAATAATGAAGTACTTTGTCTCTGAGCCCGAGTCTCAAGTCTTTTGCTAGCATCTATAAGATAATAACAGGTTAACTTGTTAACCTGCAAGCAGAGCAAAAGTTCATTCCTACACAATTCTTATTATTCAAATTTCTTGATTTCCCAGGCAGTAAAATACAGGATACTGGGGATTATTGTGCAAATGCCACTTTCATTCTGAGAAATAACAACATGTAAATAACAACTAGTATCTATTCTCATTATCACAAGCGACAGTGAGATAAGTTCTTAGAATAAAAGTTCTTTAATGAACAACTTTAGCTTCATACAGAACTTAGGACATTGCCCTTATTTTATACATTACATAGGAGGCACCAGGAGAAGTTTTGGGTCTGAAGCACCTGCTTTGCTCCAAGTTAAGTGATTATTAAATTGTAAGAGGAATCTAGAAAAAAAATAATGCATTCTCCCATAATAGTGATTAATATCTAACACAGTTACCAGGTGGGTTTCAGGTCACCTAGCAGGGCCCTTTGAAGAAGGACACCAGATATGGTATACTTTTTTCCCTTCATGGGAACCTTCTCAGAAAAATAAGAATGTTTGTAGACTACATTTTGAAATAGCTTTATTGAATATAACTGCCATGCAATAAACTGCATATAATTAAGGTACATGATTTGGTAAGCTTTGATATATGTAAATATCTATGAAATGCCACAATCAAGGTAATGAACATATCCATCACCCCCAAAAGTTTCCACATGTCCCTTTGTAATCCCTCCTTTTTGCTCTTCTGCCACCCCCCACCCACCTGCAGACAACCACTCATCTGATTTCTGTCACTACGGATTAGTTAATAACAGATTAATTTTCTAGAACTTTGTATAACTGGAATTATATAGTATGCAACTTTTTTTGCCTGGCTTCTTTTACACAGCATTAATTACTTTGAGAGTCATCCATGTTGTCCCAAGTATCAATAATTCATTCTTTTTAATGCTGAGTAGTATTTTATTGTATGGATACACCACAACTTGTTTATTCATTCATCTGTTGATGGATATTTGTTCTATTTCCAATCTTTGGCTATTAAAATAAAGTTGATATGAACATTGGTGTATAAGTCTTTGTACAGACATATAGTTTTATTTTTTCTTGAGGACGAAATGGTTGGATCGTAGGGTAGGTGTGTGTGAGCTTTTAAAGAAACTGCCAGACTGTTTTCCAAAGTGATTGTGCCACATAGCAGTGTATACCAACACTTGACTTAGTCAGTTTTTAAAAACTGTAGCCATTGTAATAAGTGTATAGTGGCATTTAATTGTGGTTTGAATTTGCATTTCCCTAGCGGTGCCTGACTGGTCAGTCAGTTAAGTGTCTGCCTTCGGCTCACGTCATGATCTCAGGGTCCTGGGATAGAGCCCCACATTGGGCTCCCGGCTCAGTGGGGAGCCTGTTTCTCCTTCTCCCTCTGTTGCTCCCCCTGCTTGTGCTCTCTCACTCTCAAATAAATAAATAAATAAAATCTTAAATAAATAAATAAAATCTTTTAAAAAAGTCAGCTAGGATTGTGATGGTAATTGGGCTTAGTCTATAGATCAATTAAGAGAGAATTAACAATATTGAGTCTTCCAACCCATGAATACAGTATTTCTCCATTTATTTAGGATTTAATTTCTCTCAGCAGTTTTATAGTTTTCAGCATTTAAGTATTTCACAATATTTGTTAGATTAGCAATGTTTTGTAGTTTTTATTTAGTGTACAAGTATTTAGCATTGTTATATTTATCCCTAAATATTTCATATATTTGATGGTACTATAAATGGCAATGCATTTAAGTTCACTTTTCAGTTGTCTGTTTTCAGTATTTATAAATACAGTTGAGTTTTATACCTTGATCTTGTATAATTCAACATTTCTAAACTCATTTATTAGTTCTAGTTCTTTAAAAATAGATTCTATTGAATTTTCTACATACACAATCAGGTCACCAGAGGGTAAAGCCATTTTAATTCTTCCTTTCTAAACCAGGTGCCTTCTATTTCTTTTTCTTATCTTATTGCACTGACTAAAATCTCCATCGTTGAATAAAAGCGATGAGAGCAGACATCTTGTCTTGTTTCTGATCTTAATGGGAAAGTAATCAGTCTTTTACCACTAAAAATTGGTGTTGGCTATAGTTTTTTTTTTTTCACAGATGCACTTTGTTAGGTTCAAGCAGTTCTCTTCCATTGCTAGTTTGTTGATATTTTATCAGGAATGGATATTGAATCTTGTCAAAATGCTTTTTCTCTTTCTAGAAAGATGATCATTATTTTAAGTTGGTAAATAGGGTGGATTAAATGATTAATCTTTGGATGTTAATTCAACCTTTCATTCCTGGGATAAATCTCACTTTGTCATGATTATCCTTTTGATATTTGGTTGGACTCAATTTGTTAAAATCTTCTTTGGAATTTTGGATCTGTGGTCATGAGGGCTATTAATAGAGTTTTTTTCCTTCTAATGTCTTTATTAGGTTTTGATACCAGGGTAATGCTGTCCTCATAGAATTAATTAGGGAATGCTCCATGATTTTCAGTGTTTCAGAAGATGTTCTTTAAAACTGGTGACATTTCTTCAAAAACACAGGCACAGATCAGCTGGGAGCCTCTAGCTCAGGATCTTGCACAAGGATGCAATCAAGGGGCCAGCATTTCTGCAGTCCTCCAAGGCTCAAATGGGGTAAAATCTGCTTCCGACCTCATTGCTATTAGCAGGCCTCAGAAGATCTGTTTTTAAGTTCATTGACATGGCTGTTAGTAAGCCTCAGTCCTTGCTGGATGCAGACTAGAAATCAGTTGTTCGCTGTGTGGGCCTCTCCACAGGGCAGCTCACAACAAGAAGGTGGCCTCCCTCAGAGTGAGCAAGTGAAAGAGTGAGAGAGATCCAAGAAGGAAGACACAGTCTTTTTGTAACCTTATCCTCAAAGTGATATCACATTAATAAGCATGTCAGTAATTCCAGCCCATATTCAAAGAGAGGGGATTTCCCATGAATGTGACTATCAGGAGGTTGGAATTAATGCAGAACATGTTAGGGACTGCCTGCTAGAGTTGTTCTTAACGTTACCTTATTATCCTTCTAATACCTGTAGAATCTTGGGTGATGTCACCTCTCTTTCCTTATTTGGGTAATTATATATTCTACCCCCCCACCCCCGATCATTTGAAGTAGAGGTTGGTCAATTTTATTGATCTTAATAAAGAACTTTGGTTTCATGGTTTGTTTCTGATTTTGTTGTTGTTGTTCTATTTCATCAAGTTCCACTTTCATCTTTATTATTTCCTTTCTTCTGCTTATTTTGGGACTCAGTTTGCTCTTTTTTGTTGTTTCATAAAGTAGATCTTCCTCCTTTTCTAATATGGGGTTTAGTGCTATCATTTCCCCATAAGTACTGCTTTAATGGCATCTAACAAATTTTGATATGTTATATTTTCATTTTCATTCAGTTGAAAATACTTTCTAGTTTCTCTTTTGATTTCTTCTTTGACCATGAGTTATTTTAAAGTGTTCTATTTAGTTTCCAAATATTTCAAAATTTTCCAGAGTTCTTTCTGTTATGGATTTCTAATTTAATTCTATTGTAGTCAGGGACCATACTCTGTATGAATTGAATCCTTTTAAATTTAATGAGACTTTTTCTATGACCCAGAATATGATCTATCTTGGTAAATGTTCCATGTGTACTTGAAGAGAATGTGTATTCTGCTGGTGTTGGGTGTAGAATTATATAAATGTCAATTAGGTCAAGTTGGTTGATAGCGCTGCTCAGGTCTTCTTTATCTTCACTGATTTTCTCTTATAGACTACATTTTAAAATTTTATCCAAAATGCCATATCTGCAACTGAACTTGAACATTACTATAATATTTATATTTTATTAAAATATTTTTCTTCCTGTGGTGCTACACACACACACACATGAACACATAATCATAAATTTAGAGACCAAAGAACTGAAATTAAATGAACCATCTGTGATGCTGCACCTTCGAACAAAGTTTATTATTTAAGAAAGCACTTTGAAACTGGGTTATTTTATCTTTCCTTGTCTGAACTTGTAAGCTACTTAATTGCAAAATGTGTTTTTATTCACAGTGCCTCTTATTATTTTATTCTTTATGCCAAGTCATGCTCCCACTGCAAGCAAGACAGGCAGCAAAATCTTTAACGGAATGAAAGAAATATAGGTGTTTCTATAACACTGTTTGCACGTGTTCCTGTTCTAACAGGATATATAAATGCTTTAAAAACCTTGCATTCTACAAAATTGTGTATAAAAATAATGGGTTATGGGGAAAATAGTATGGGGCCATAGAATTGAAACATATTTAATGTTGTAACCAAACTACTAATAAAAATAATGATTATCCAATTAAAAAACTGAGCACTCAGCAAATGTCAATTACCACCATTTGTACTCAGGTCACAATTGATTTTTGCAGCCTTAAATCTGCAAGATGTAGGTACTTGAGGGCATTCACTTCCAACAGATAACACTGTCATCCAAATTAAAAATCTGCTCTGGATCTGTGACTTCTTCAACAATCAATTGTTTTTAAACACATGGGAAATATCTTCTCTACTTCTCCATCGACTCCTAGATAGCTTCATAACATAGGAGGTACACCAGTTCTTGAAGCCATTATACCAGCTACTACTTGCACTGCCACAGTAGTGCAATATTCTTAGCTTAAGGCTTCCTTCTTTAACTGTAGGAAGGCTTGCCTCTGAATGCTTTAAACCACTGATGTGCTGGGGGAAAATTACATATGAACCAATGATATTATCTTCTTATTTGCCAATTGGGTATTAATTTGCACTATAGAAATGTGTTGCAGCTGAAAAGACTGTACTCCATAGTTCTCTAACTTTGAAATACATGATTTTCCAGTCATTCTCTTGGCAGCAGCTACCATTGGGATGTAAATATCCTTCTTCCCAGGGTCACTGAAAATATATTTACTGGGTACCTATTATGTCCCACAGTCTTTTCTAAATGCTGGAGACAGTGGTGAGCATGACAGACAAAGTCCCTGTGTTCAAAGACTGTACATTTTGATGGGAGATACAGACAATAAACAGGCAAATCAATAAATATGGTAATATCAGAGAGTTATAATTGCTATGAAGAAAATAAAATAGGGTGATAATATATGGAATGAGATACTGGGGCTGGATGGCCATTCTGTAGACAGGCTACTCTGGATAGAATGATCAGGGAAGGTTTCCCCAAAGAGGTAACATCTGAGCCAAAACCTGTAAGATGAGAAGGAACCAGCCACGGGAAGACTGTCAGGCAGTGGGAACATAAGAGGATAGTAAATAAAAGGCCTTGAGATGGGAGTAGGCTTGGTGAATTTGAGGAACAGAATGAAAAGTGGCTGTGACAGCATCAGAGGTATACTAAGGTTTGACTGCCATGCGTCACGGCCACGCTGAGGTTGACACAGCAGTTCAAGTCACTGCTATTGAACAATTCCATGTTCTCTATGCCTCAAATGGCCAACAGTGCCCCAAAATACCTGCTGACAAATCCAACTGACTGACCCTCACCTGAGTGCCAAACCCAGGTGGTGGAGCACAGGTGATCATCACAAAGTATAAGGTTGGGGTGGGGCCAGGCGATTTTGACCTCTCTGAGGGAGTTGTTGAAATCTGATGTGGGCTCCATCTAGAATTCAGCTGTGGGCCACAAAGAGAGAGCTGCAGCAGGGCTTCTCAGGTGGCAGGCTGGGGCAGTAGGGGCAGGATGATGGTAAAGAGTGTTGGTGTGGGAGAGATGGGGTGGGTCCTGAGGGAAGGATCCAATAGCAGTGAAGGCAGAATTTTGCAAGTTGCTTCAGAAAAAAGTCTTCATTTAGTTTCTTTTGCCAGCCCTGGGAGCCATGGATCCTTACCCTGAGGAGACAGTAACTTTCTTTTCTTTTCTTTCCTTTTTTTTTAAGATTTTATTGATTTAAGAGAGAGTGTGCACGAGAGAGAGCATGAGCTGGGGGAGAGGCAGAGGGAAAGGGAGAAGCAGACCCCCCTGAGCAGGGAGCCCGATGCAGGGCTCTATCCCAGGACCCTGAGATCATGACCTGAGCCAAAGGCAGATGCTTAAATGACTGAGCCAACCAGGCATCCCAAGCCAGTGACTTTCTAACCAGCTAGAACTTATCTAAAAGAACAACAGGATAGTAGGGCTTCACTATTTTTTCAGAAACCTTAGCCCACTTATGCTGCTTCCAAACTGTATCGGCCGTAGACTCTAATGTTGCTTTGGAATACTTCTCTACATGCTCTCTGTTTTTAATACAAATACCTCATTTTCTATGGTGAAAACAGAGAGAGATGGACACAAACCCTAAGAGACTCTTCAGGAAACAAACTGAGGGTTGCTGGAGGGGAGGTGAGTGAGGGGATGGGGTAAATGGGGGGTGGGCATTAAGGAGGGTGCTTGTTGTGATGAGCACTGGGTGTCGTATGCAACTTATGAATCACTAAATTTTACCCTTAAACTAATTTAAAAAAACAAACAAACAAAACCCCCCAAATACCTCATTTTCTCAGAAGGATCATACCTTTCCTTCATTCTCTTGGATATCCTTGTAGTAGTTACCACAATACTGGACTAGATTGTTTTTCCTCAAGAGGAAACTGTACTGCAAGGCCAGGACGATGTCAGGGTAACTTCTCACATAGCTTAATGCCACAGTAGGAGATAAGTTTTAGTGATACCTCCTAATAGTTCATGATGTCAAAAGGATAGTTAACACTCTGGGTTTCATGATTCAGGCGATAGAAGATGAGACACTAGGTATGGGACTGCTTACCTGTTATTCCTGCAGCGAATTGTGAAGCCAAGAAAGAAGACTATGAGAAGAAGTCCACAGCTGAGAAAGGTCCACACAACACCCAGAAGGACAGGAGATAATGAAGAAATGGTCTTACTGCTATAGTGGGAAGAGGTCTGAGAACAGAATAAAGAGCTGTTAGGAATGAAGGCTCTTTTATAGATCAAACACAAACTGCCCCATCATCCCCAAAGCTGGGTAATATGTGGCCTGCATGAGCATTTCCTCCCCCTCCCCCTTCCCCCTCCCCTTTTCCTTCTCCTCCTCCTCCTCCTCCTCCTCACCACTACCACTGCACCACCACCACTAACAACAACAACAACAACAACAACAACAACAACAACAACATGTATATCTGAGCAACTCTGACACCCCATGGCTGTTCACTCACAATTGTCCTGCAGAGATCATGAAGAGGACTCCGATCCAGCTCCTGGCCAGGAATACCGTCACACAATTCGGAACAGTTTATTTCAGGCTCCATGTCATCACGTGCCCCTTTTGGTGTGCACTTATTCACGGTCTTGGTTACCTGCTGGTCATTAACCAGCAGATCTTAGACTAAAACACAAGAACAATTCAAATCTTCTCTTCAGAGGAACCATTTTAGAGCTGGCTCTTCGCTCAGACTCTGGGATGAACAACTGGTTCAGGTGGAAGCGAAGGGTTATTTCATTAGGCTCCTTCATCAGACACCCTCCAGGCTCTCCTTGTGCCCTGCTGGCAGTGCATACCATGGGAGTCAAGAGTGGGCATCTTTGTGACCATTAGTTTACACAAGGTGATGATTCTGGCTTGCCACCAGATGGCAGTCACTGCTCCAAGTACTCTCACACAGGTCCAGAAGGAAAGGAAGGCAATTAAACCTGTTAACAAACAAATTATGTGTGTGTGTGTGTGTATATATATACACACACATACATATATAAAAATATATATAACACAAATTATATATATTATTTATTAATATATAACATATATAAATGGTTTATTACAGAGGTTTAAGAATATTGTTTTATACATTTCAATTATACAGTTATATTTTTATTTTATATATGTACTTTATTACATATAACAATGGCTTACCATATATTTAAATAAATATATTTTTAAGCCTCTATAATAAAACCATTTTTAAAACAAAGACAAAGCTCATTTAACAATTTATAGATATAAAGTTCAACAGTCTCTTTTCAGATCCTTTTTGGCCCAGCCTATAAGACCTTTAGTTTAAATATGTAAGGCCCATGTTCCTTTCTTCCCTACTGGGAAATCCCCTGTCCTTGCAAGATCTTTCCATGTAACTCATGGCTTAAGCCCTGTCTGATCCTGAGTGGCAGTGGCCTTGGGTGACCCATGCTGTCTGCATGAAATGTCTTTCAGTCATTGGAGTTCTTGTTCACTCAGTGAGTGGAAGAACAGTCTATGTTCAGGCAGCGGGGGCGGGGGGGGGGGGTTGGGGGGGTGGTCTCAGAATGATACAGAAACCCTTCGCCAAAAGGTTTTTGTTTGTTTTCAAACTTGTAGACTCCTAGAAGTGGGATAGTCTACTCAGGTAATAGGGAGAGAAACAGAGGAGCTCTAGGAATTCCCACCGTGTAAATGAGTGGCCAGAGGACAGCGTTATTTCTCTTAGAAGATGCTTGCAATATGAATACTGTGATCTAAAAAGAAGCTCAATTTACAGAACAAAAGTAGAAATGTAAAAAGGCCCAGATTAGCCTCAACAGAAAAGGTAGACATGTTCCTAATTCTTTAAAGCAATCTATCTCTTGAAGAGAAAACAGATTAGAAATTTACAAATGGGAACTTGAAAGAGGGTGCCACTTCTGTTTTGTGCTTCTGAAACAGCTTAGCACAGTTTTCTTTTATTGTGGAGGGAAATTAGAACAGGAAAAAATATCAGTTATTATTATTTCAATAGCCACTGAACATAGAACTTGTGTTTAAGCCAGAACAATAGAGACAGGTGTAGAATGCCATCTTCGGATTCTGCATGCTTAGGCATAAACAATATAGCACCAGGTGTTGCCCATTCATTGGCCTCTCATATGTTCCTGAATTATTTACCAGGTTCATTACAATGAAATCCCAAGAGAACTAAAAGCCACTATCTCCCACCAAGACATTTAAATTCTTGTACAGACTGTCCAATTACTGAATGCAAAATTAAGAACTAAATATACAAACACGGCTATTTGCCTCCTACTTTGGTTGAAATTTTATTGCTACAAAGACTATTTTTTTTTCCTTTTCCTCTCTTTAAGCTTAGACATCCCCTATAGTGTCTTCTAATACTGTAACCCACAGGGAAGCTATTCTACATGATGGACTGAAAGATTTATTTTTCCTATATTGCCCTTTTAATCATACTGGCAAATCAAAACCCTTATATCTGAACCCTTATTAACTCCATGCTACTTTATCCTTGCATCATACAGAAGTACACATCAGTGTATGTGTGTGTGTGTGTGTGTGTGTGTGTATAAAACCCCATTCATTCTTACTACAACAATGTCATGTGAGGTAAACAACACCATTCCTCATTTTTAAATAAGGAAATTGAGGGGCAGAGTAAAGAACCTGGTTTCACATCTGTAGAGGCTGCATTTGAACACAGGAGCTTACATTCCAAGGTCAATATCCACCCACTGTCCACTCTACATGGGGCAAACTCTCTAAACTGACCTCTCCCAAGAAGATACCAAGTGGCCTGCTGAGTTTCCTCATGTTTAGTTCCCTGAGCTTAACTTCTAGGACTTCCCTGGAGTATGGAACATAATGGTGTCTCTATACCAGTAGTTCTCAAGTGAAGCAACTTTGTACCTCCAGAGGATATTTGGCAATGTCTGGAGATATCATGGTTGTCAAAACTGAGAAAGGATGCTACTGACTTCTAGTAGGTGGAGGGTAACGGTGAGGGATTTAACAACAAGATAGATACAGAATCTAAGGCACAAAGAGAAAGATCTGCTAGGCTCCTCCAAGAGCAACCCTTGCCCCCCTCCCCAATCTCTAGAAGTAAACTGTCTAGGCCACAGGTAGTAGGAGACCCAACACTACACATAGTGGGGCTTACAATTTATTTGACAGATTACAGAGTCCTGCCCAGTGATTAGGATCAGGAAAATAGGCGATGCATTACCTACATTGTTGCCAAATGTAAGACAGTCTATTACCAGTTCACGACTTTGAATGGCCCCATGTCTTTCCATAAAATCCCTCCTTATTCTTCTATACATTATTTCTGGCTTCTGAAAAACTAGTCCTACAATTACTGTCTTTGAAAAAGTTGTGCAGTTGGTGGGATTTCTGCTTCATGAAGAATTAACTGCTATAGGAATTGCCTTCCTACTGTAAACGATTTGAAAACTAGACAAAATACATGAAACTGCTCTTTTCAGACACTGGATAGCAGATATAGAACTTTGGAAAACAAGTGACGTGACATATATAAAATATATAAAATGAAATATAAAAAATTGACCCAAAGTTACTGCCTGGAGGCAGTTTCCTGGCTATGTCCCAGGAAGGAAACCCAAACATAGTCTAAGTCTTGCTGAGGTAAGGACAATAGATTGGAGTTTGGGGAAGTCAAAGCAGATAGAATTTGTGAGGCAGAGGAATGAAGAAGAGGGAGATACAAAGCGAGGGCTTTGGAAATCTGCAGGGTAGCTCCTCAGCCCTTTTCTGAGTACTGAACTAGGCATGAATGAGAAGAAACTATTTGAAATGGAAGACAACCACTGGTAGGCAGTAGCTGAACAATTCCTGGAGCTCACATGGGGCTGGGAATACTTTGTGCTCCCACCAATAAAAAAAATCTACTGGGGCACCTGGTGGCTCAGTCAGTTAAGCATCTGACACTTGGTTTTGGCTCAGGTCACGATCTCAGGGTTATGAGATTGAGCTGCGGTGGGCTTCGTGCTCAGTGGGGAGTCTGCTTGATATTCTCCCACTGCTCCTCCCCTCTCCACTCTCTCTCTCTAAAATAAATATATAAATCTTTAAAAAAATAAAAATAAAATCAATAAAACAAATACAGAAATGAAATAATCAGCACACAAGGACCTTAAAACAACTATTATAAGAATGATCAAAGATATGAAACAGAACATGAACAAAATGAGGAGAGAAGTGAACAATACAAAAAAGACCCAAATAGAATTGTAGAGATAAAAATATAATCCTGAAATTAAAAATACAATAGATTAGACACTACAAAGATAAAATAATGGTTGCAGACAAAGCATTAGAAATTATCCAAAATGAAGCACAGAGAGAAAAACAATTGATAAAATGGACATAGCTCCAGTGGCTTATGGAACAATAGCAAGAGCTCTAATGAACATGTAATTGGATCCCAGGGGATAAAGGGGGGGGGAGGAAATAGAAAAAAAATATTCGAAAGAAATGACCACAAATTTTTCACATTTGATAAAAAGTATATACCTACAGATCCAAGAAGCTCAACCAAACCCAAGCAGAATAAATGTTAAAACACACATACATACATTAATGCACATTCTAAGGAAATTACTGAACACTTGCAATAAAGATAAAATTTGAGATGCAGCTAGATTATGTACAGAGGAATAACAGTAAGACTTACAACAGATGTCTCATTTGAAATTATGTAAGCCTTAAGAGAACTGAAAAGCATCTTAAAGTAATGAAAGAAAAATAAAATCAACCCAGAATATAATACCCAGTGAAAATGTGTTTCAGTGAAAAGGTTAAAAAAAAAAAAAAAAAAAAGGACATTTCGAGACAAAAAAAATCTGAGCGACATGCACTACAAGAAATGTTAGATGAGGGGTGTCTGGGTGGCTCAGTTGGGTAAGAGTCCGCTTTCGGCTCAGGTCATGATCCCAGGGTCCATGGGATCGAGTCTCACATTGGGCTCCTTGCCCAGTGGGGAGCCTGCTTTTCTCTCTGCCTGCTGCTCACCCTGCTTGTGCTCTCTCTCTTTTTCTCTCTCTCTGACAAATAAATAAATAAAATCTTTTTAAAAAAATGTTAGAGGAAGTTCTTCAGGCAGAAGAAAAATGATATCAGATGCAAATTTGGATCTATAAAAAGGAATGAAGGGTGCTAGAAATAGTAAACATGTTGGTAAATGTAAAAAAAGTGTTTTTGTTATTTTTTAAAGCAATGCTTATAAGCATGTACCTACTGCAAAAATACACATATACTGAATTCTCCTTTACATCCGTATCCTCTATACCCTCTCATTTTCCAAACACAACTGCCTTGGTTCATATTCCCATTGCTAGTGGAGTTGGTGCCTGCATTACCAACAATAAAGCTGAATCATAAAAGGCTCCCAGGGCCATGAAGCTATGAGATGAATGTGAAAGGGAAGGTTGCATATACATTAATGCAGAACTCCATGGTTACATATTCCTTTTCCCCCAAAATTCTGTTGCTAGTATTCATTCACTTAATTTTTTTTTTTTTTTTGAACACTAACAATGTGACAGACACTGTTCTAGGCATCTGGAATACACTGCTGAACAAAAGAAAGATCCCTATCTTTATAGAATTCATATTACAAACAACCACCAGTGTGCATAACAGCTACATAAATTAAATAATATTTTGAAGGTGTTAAAGACAACGGATGGAAAGGTAGATCAGGGCAAGAGCATTTGGAAATGTCACAAGGGGAATGAAGCAATTTTAAAGGAGGTTGCCAGGTTTGGCCACATAAATAAAAATATCAAAATTTAATTCACAGTGAAAATTATAACAGCTCTCTACATCAATCTCTTTCCTGTTCTTGCAGGAAATATTCAGAGTCATCTAACAAGGATCAGTTGAGCAAACAAAGTTTTAGGAGGATTTGCTTCTTTCCTTTTTATGAGCAATTTCTCTTATGTCAGGTAACCCTCATGGAGTATTTAGAGCTCTCTGTTTAGGCCCAGTTCCACCATCTACAGAACCTTCTTATGCACACTCTCCCCTGAACTTTCCCTCTTTGATCTAATTCCATTAGATGTTCATATGTCAGTGATTCCTGAGAGTTGTCCTTTGCTGTTCTGGTATGCAGTTGTATTTAAAATTGCTTTTAGGGGCGCCTGGGTGGCTCAGTCGTTAAGTGCCTGCCTTCGGCTCAGGGCGTGATCCTGGAGTCGTGGGATCGAGCCCCATGTCAGGCTCCTCTGCTGGGAGCCTGCTTCTTCCTCTCCCACTCCCCCTGCTTGTGTTCCCTCTCTCGCTGGCTGTCTCTCTGTCAAATAAATAAATAAAATCTTTTAAAAATAAATAAAATAAAATAGCTTTTAAATTCATAAATATTTCTAAAACTCAGAAAAGTACAAGGAAGAAAATATCAAACACCCAGAATGTTTTTAAAAGGTTTTATTTATTTGAAAGAGAGAGAGTGAGCACAGAGGGAGAGGGAGAAGCAGAATCCCTGCTGAGCAGGGAGCCTGATGTGGGGCTGGATGGGGCTGAACTCCAGGACCCTGAGATCATGACCCAAGCCCAAGGCAGACGCTCAACCAACTGAGCTACCCAGGCACCCCAAACACCCAGAATTAAGTACTAACACCTTGGCATATTCTTTCCACCACTCCTCCTGTCCACCAGTACCCTCACCTCCTGAGAAAAATTAATCTGCTTTCGTATAATAATTAGTTTTTAAAAATGAGGACTATCTCCATTTTTTAAAAAAGAATGAGAAAATATCTATATACTGCTATGACTTCCAGGACAGATTGTTTAAAAAAAAAAAAAAAGCAAGATGCAACACAACATATATAGCGTGCTGTCTTTTGTGTAATAAAAGACATGACATCCATATAGGTCATTGGATTATTTTCAAAAAGAAACAATGAAAGAATAAAAGCATCACCTAAAAGAGGAGGAAAAGAACAAGGGGGAGGGGACAGAGAGGTAAAACAGACCTCTCAATGTTTATAGTTTTGACTCTGAAACCATGTAAATATTTCACTTAATTTAAAAGCAAAATTAAATCAGAAAGAAGAAAATCAATCTCTAAAAATTAAAAACAAATTGAAATAAACTAATCTAACTGTACTGAGTTGATGGTAAAACCTCATAAAGAATTTAAGTAACTGTAATTTGACTATACTTCCAAAGGACAAAAAGTACCCATAAAGAAATCTTAAACTGCATTAAATGGGTAATATTCCTATTTTATATATATGGATACATACACATATATACATATACCCACATATAAGTATCTATTAGGTAAAGCAAACAAGTAATTATGGCTATGTTATCAGGAACTAAGATTTTCAAAGTGAGAGAAAAGAGATTCACATATAAAAATAAGTTAATACCTTTCTTTTTTTTTTAAAGATTTTATTCGACAGAGTTAGAGACAGCCTGCGAGAGAGGGAACACAAGCAGGGGGAGTGGGAGAGGAAGAAGCAGGCTCATAGTGGAAGAGTCTGATGTGGGGCTCGATCCCAGAATGCCGGGATCATGCCCTGAGCCCAAGGCAGACCCCTAACCGCTGTGCCACCCAGGCACCCCAGTAAATACCTTTCTATCTTTAATTTAAATTACAAATACCATGCAATGATGTGGATGCAACTAGAGCGTATTATGCTAAGTGAAATAAGTCGGTTAGAGAAAGACAAATATCATATGATTTTAATCATATGTGGAATTTAAGAAACAAAACTGATGAACACAGGTGAAGGGAAGGAAAAAATAAAATAAGATAAAAACAGAGAGGGAAGCAAACAAACCATGAGCCAAAGTTGCTGGAGGGAGGTGGGTGGGGGGATAGGGTAATTGGGTGATGGGCATTAAGGAGGGCACTTGATTTAATGAACACTGGGTGTTATATAAAACTGAGGAATCACTAAATTCTGCTCCTGAAACTAATAATACACTGTGTGTTAACTAAATATAAATAAAATCTAAAAATAGTGAAAAAAAATACCAAAGATCGTTAAAAAGCTAAAAAAAAAAATTAGAAATACCAGTAGGATCTTAGAATTTATTTTCCTCTTTTTAAAACACTCATATTTTCTAGTCTGTTAACTGAGGCTTGGGAATAATTACAACCTAATAACAATAAGCACTCTGAGTACCCAGATTTGGGTCTCTAAAACCACTCACTAAAAGGAATCAGGTTTCTTTAGTGGAATAGCCAATTTAAGTTATGGAGATGGAAATATACAAGATCAATCTGGGACATCTTGTCATACTAGAAAATAAAAAAATATCAGAGACTACAGAATCATGTTAAAAGGACATAGGTGTCAACTGGCTCTTCCTGGCCAATGACAGGATAATTTGAACACCAAAAAGAATTGCAACTGTAATGCACTGAAACATATGGCACACAGTAGGCACTCAATAAATGCTTATTTAATGAATGAATGAATTTAGCATTGTAAGTATTAATAAGATATTGTTGATGGTGTAGTCTATCTACAACACTGATTTAGTGGATCCTCCATAAGGAAACATGGTATAAATTTCTCTTCCTCTTGAATACTAGGAAAAGTTAACTTTTTTCTGGAACATTTTTATATCATGCATAGTATATTCCTCTCTCTCTTGGCCTCTGTGAAGTGTGGAGCCAAATGCGTGGCTCACTTACAGCAGCTGTACAACGTTAGGTATCTCTGGCTTATTTTATTACCTTCTATTTTCCCTTTGTCCTGATTTCCTTAACTCCTATTTTTCATCCCACCAACTGTTTTATATTAAAAGAAGGGGAAGAGACAGTTG
This sequence comes from Ursus americanus, assembly GCF_024610735.1. NCBI lineage: Eukaryota > Metazoa > Chordata > Mammalia > Carnivora > Ursidae > Ursus > Ursus americanus. Next base: position 37,377,638 of record NC_142130.1, on the reverse strand, counting down.
GAGTAATAGGGATGTTTCTACCCAATGTGAGCAAATAGATACATTATTCGAAGTATCTCAGCCTCAGGTTACCCACTAAATGGGATAAGACAGAACCACATGCAAATGCATAGAAAATGTATTTATTCAAACCACCACCACCAGCAGCACTGTACTAGATGTTCACTAAGATTCCTTCTGGGCCCCAAAGTTGTCTAATGTATTAGCTCACCATTAACTATGTTAATACAGGCAGCAGATACACAGATAATTATAAACAGCAGGGAATGTAAAATGCATTTTTAATTGCCTTTGAATGCCTTGTGTTATGTTCTGGTAGCAGATTTACAAACACCCCAAATACAGGTCACTTACACAAAGAGTAAAACTCACTTCTATTCCTGAGCATGCACTACTCTTCATGGGGCAGCAGGCAGGACAGAGGGTAGTCAACCTCCGCCACACAGATCCTCATCCAGGAGATGGCTCACAGTTGTAAATACTTTCCAAGAGAGCATGAGTATGAGATTAGGGTGTGAAAGTATTGCATATATAGGAACAGATGTTTAGTCAGGGTTCGGTTACAGAATGGTGGGGCAAGAAGCAACCACAGATATCATGAAGTCCAATCTCTTCATTTTATGGGTAAGGAAATAGTCCTCAGAGGTTGAGAGGTTCAGGATCACCTACAGTAGGAAGAGAATCTAGGTGTCTCAAGTTCAGGACTCTTTCTATGCTACTTTAAAGACCTTTAAAGGAAGTTGTGGTTGCCCTGTCACACGTTTGGGACAGCTGGGCGAGGCCTGGACTTGCGGAAGCAGGCAGGGTCATAGGGGTAAGAACTCTAGGGCTGCTGTTAGAAGGCTGTGGAGGAGGTCCAAGAGGGAAAAGGAACACAGTGGAAAGAGAAAGAATATTCTCTTGGGAGAGTATAAGTTTTGAAAGAACTTGTATGTTTTCTCCCCAAAATGTAAAGAAGACTGAATTAATCTGTTCCTCAGAACCTCAGATTTGCCTTATAAAAGAGGGGGAGATGATAAGTTTATTTTTGAAGTCTCTGAAGTTCCTCCAATTAGGTTTTCCACATACCTGGCTTCTGAGTGATCATCCCAAAAGGACCCTGGGGCAGGGCTTGTGCAGGGAATCCTGATTCACTGGAGGAAAGGTCTGGGGAGAGACGGCTGCTGCAAATACATCTGTCTTAGGGGATCTTAAAAGCAGAATGGAATCACTGGGTGTCCCTTGGCAAGGGTGGGAGGTGGCGGGGAGTGAGGAAGGGGAGTGGACTTGGTTCACTCCCTTAGTCTTGTGTGGATCTCAGAGAAAGCAGAGCTTTGGAATCCTTGGGATTTGTATATATTCTTGAACTATATCACCATTCTTTCCTAATTCCTGTGTCCCACCCAAAGCCTTTCTCCTCCTGTGCTACCCAGTCCACACTTAGTGATCTTTCCAAAATCTGGAGAATATTTTTGCTCAACATTATAAAAAATAATACTGAACCTTAGTTTCATATTACTTATAACTTTTCTTCTACTAAATCTGATTTCTTCCTTTACTATATAATGCTTAGACTTAACTGCCTATTTGATAAAATTACACTGAATCAGACTGGTTATTGGATTGGGTTCCCCACAGGATATAGGAAACAGTGTTGGAAATAGTAGGTTTACTATAAACATAGGTCAACCGAATACGGGGCACATCCCAGGGCCCCTGGGCCAGTTCAACCCTCCATCCTAGTACTTGGGAATTTGGTTTCACTTCACATATCCTAGAAACCATTGGCAGTAATAAGTGGCACTGCAATGGACAAAGCTGAGGATGAATTTAAGTCTCAGATACATCATTTTCTATCTGTGGTGCCTTAGGTTAGTCACTTCTCCAATTCTTAGCTGACTCCTCAATGAAATGAAGATAATACTATCTACACCTCATAGGTTTTGCTGGTGATTAAATCATATGATGTATAGGATGTATGCAAATATAACTGATACATACTAGATCACCAATGAATAGTGGTTTATTTCATTTCCATGATACAGAAGGGTCATTTGTACAGAAGACTTGGGGGTGCATAATTGAGGTTACTCATCTTGTTTCTCTAAATATCCTAACAGAATCCCAAGTTCTGAATCATTAATGTATCTTCAAACATTATGAGTAGTGATCTTTATACTGTATTTACAATCAGATTGGTAGAGGCCATGTGCATTAATTCAATAAATATTGATTGATTAACTATTATGCAATAGTCACAGTGCTAAGAGCTAAGGATGCAGCAGGGAACAAGCTAAAGTGTCCTTGCTCTAGCACCTAGCACAGTGCCTGGTACACAGTAGGCGATCAATACATATTTGTTGAAGTGGACCCAGAGACATTTGCAAAACATCACAGAGCATAGGGGTCCTATATTTCTAGGAACAATCCTCAGGACCGTCTAGATACTCCTGTAACTCAGGAGAAGCGGGGGGGTTTGATTCATGGAGGGCTAGCACATCCCCCTCTGACTACAGTGGGAGCATCTCCTGCTTTTAGAACCCTGCCCTGACGTGTTTTGCTGACTCTCTCTATGCTCTCAGTCTAAGCTGGCACAACCACACAAACCGAGCAGTGAATCATTATTGCCTTATAGACAGATCCTAGAGACCCCTTACAGACAGATCCTAGAGACCTGTTAATATTCCAACACTATTGCCAGAGACTGGAGCTGGGAATTAAACCAAAAAAAAAAAAAAAAAAAAAAAAACCACCCTGAAAAAACAACATATTTAAACCTCACCAACTTCTCAGAGTTGCATTGTTACCTAAAAGCACTTAGGTACTATTATGCAAATTATACATGCATGATTTCCATAAAAACCAGTCACAAATGTCAATTGGTGCTCATTAATATGCAATAAAATTCTCATTTGAAAACTATTAAGAGCCAAGAATGAATTCCACTTGGCTGCCCTCCTTTAATGAGAGCTGCTGTGAAGTGCTCAATGCTATTATTCATCAACAAAACAGTAAGGTGTTACGACAAATCAAGCTTCAGAAGGTAACAGAAGGACCTGAGAATGATCATTTGACATTTCAGAGGCTAGTTTTGGACAGCTCAGTTTTATGCTGCTATAGCTAAGACCTCATTTGGCTACTCAGAACGGAGGCTGAGTGAACTCTTGAACCTACGTTGCAAACAGAGTCAAGGATGATACTGAGTACTCCTTTAAGGGACATTTGTGAGGGTGCCACACAGCTGGAAAAAGGTAAACAAAACTTTGTTCCTGAGCTTCAGTCAGTTTGGGAGACTGAATGTTCTCCTCCTCAAAAGCAGTAGAGATCCAAGGCCTTTGGAATTACTGGGGCTCTTCTCTGAAAAGCCTCCTGGTCAGAATTTTTATGAGTGAACTTTCATGCTGTGTCTCTAAATTCCTTCAGTTAGACACTGATTTTCTCTAAACTGTTGTTCAGTGTTGCTGTGCAACCCAGTACACTCGTGTGAGAGCAGTTCTGGCTCTGTGAGGATAAAAGATGGAAAATACAAGCCATCAAACTAGACTGTCCCTTCTGCAGCCACTGCCTTAACAAACTGTCCTAAAGTTGGCCTGGAAGCAGGGGGTAGAGAATGGGCTTTTCTAGGTATAGTTTAACACAGTGGTTATCAAACTTCAGCGTGCATCACAATCACCTAGAGAGCTCCTTAAAAAACAGATTGCTGGCCCCCAGCTCAAGAGTATCTGACTCAGTAGGTCCTGAGAATTTGCATTTCTAGCAAATTCGCAGGTGATGCTGCAGCTGCTGGTGTGGGAATCACACCATGAGAATCATAGTCCAACTAAAGGAACTACAGGGCTTTCACCAAAGTTTAACCCATACAAACCCTTGAAATAACCTGTGATTGGTTAGTTCACGCTGCTGTGATGAAGCTCATTTACGCATGCACGGGTCAGGTCATTTGACTTGTTCACTAGAAATTAATTTCAGAGAAGTAGTGTTAAGAAAATAGACACTTAGGGGCACCTGGGTGGCACAGTGGTTAAGCGTCTGCCTTCGGCTCAGGGCGTGATCCCGGCGTTATGGGATCGAGCCCCACATCAGGCTCCTCCGCTATGAGCCTGCTTCTTCCTCTCCCACTCCCCCTGCTTGTGTTCCCTCTCTCGCTGGTTGTCTCTATCTCTGTCAAATAAATAAATAAAATCTTAAAAAAAAAAAAAAAGAAAATAGACACTTAGAAAAGCAATTTTTTTATTCTTTGAACCATGATTCTTAAATATTTTTTTGGACGTGAGATGCTGATGAAAGCTATAGACCCTCTCCTGAGAAACATACAAAAACGTAATATTTTACATGTAAAATCACGGGCCGCCCATCAACCACCCCCATAAATTACCTCAATCATCCCAAGTGAAGAGACTCATTTCAAACTACAACATACAATGTTACATTAGTTTCAGGCATACAACATAGTGATTCCACAACTCTATACTCTATGCTTACCACAAGTGTAGCTACCATACAGCATTATCACAATACCACTGACTATATACTCTCTACGCAGTACCTTTCATTCACATGATTTCCATAACTGGAAACCTGCACCTCCCACTCTCCTTCACCCATTTTGCCTGTCTTCCTACCCTCCCACCCTACTCAGGTGGTTTCTGTCTTTGTGGCTCTGTTTCTGCTTGTTTTGCTTCTTTGTTCATTTGTTTTGTTTTTTCGATTCCACATATAAGTGAAATCATATGGTATTTGTCTTTCTCTGACGTATTTCACTTAATCTAATACCCTCTAGGTCTATCCATGTTATCATGAATGGCAAGATTCCATTCTTTTTATGGCTGAGTAATATTCCATTGTATAGATATATACATATACATCTTTTTAATCCATTTACCTATCGGACACTTAGGTTGCTTTCGTATCTTGGCTACTGTAAGTAATTCTGCAGTAAACACAGAGGTGTTTTCATTTTCTTTGGGTACGTACCCAGTAGAGGAATTACTGGATATACGGTATGTCTATTTTTAATTTTTTGAAGAAACCCTACATTGTTTTCCACAGTGGTTTCACCAATTTACATTCCCAACAGTGCACAGGGTTTCTTTTTCTCCACGTCCTCACTAATACATGTCATTTCTTGTCTTTTTGATACTAGTCATTTTTACTGGGTGTGAGGTGATATCTAATTGTAGTTTTGATTTGCAGTTCCCTGATGATGAGTAATGGTGAGCATATTTTCATGTGTCTCTTGGTTCTCTATATGTCTTCTCTGGAAAATGTCTAATAAGATCCTCTGCCCATGTTTAAATTGGACTGGTCTTTTTTTTTTTTTTTTTTTTTGGTGTTGAGAGAAAAGTTTTTAATTAAGTTTTTCCTTATATTATTCTCATAAATCAAATATTTCTTTGTGGCTACCCACAAATAAAGTGTGGTTCACTAAGATAATAAAGGCTATGACAAACTCTGTCAGCAATTAAAATATTTCAATAATTTTTAATATGTTTATTCTTTAATAGTAATCTTTCTCATTTAATTAGAGTAGTATTTTTATTACAATAATTATTGACATAAATGAGTTAAATATCTATTATGTTACTATTTATTTTTCCAGCTTGTTCCATGTTCCTTTTATTGTATTTTTTTATTCTCATTTTCCCATCCATTGGCTTTTTAATAAAACAGCTCTACTGAGGTAAAAATTCCATATAATAAACTACCAATATTTAAAAGTGTCAATTTGATAAATTTTGACATGTATATACATCTGTAAAACCATTCCTGCATTTAAAATAATGAACAGGTAGTAGTAGTCCCAATTTTGTTCCTTAAAAAAAGTTGTTTTGGCTATTCTAAATACTGCACATTTTCACATGAATTTTAGAATGAGGTTATTAATTTCTATAAGAAGGGCATCTGGGATTTTGATTAGGATTGCATTATAACTATAGATGAATTTGGGGAAAATCAACATCTTAACAATATTGAGCCTTCTACCCCTTGTCTTAGCTTAACTGGTACAACAAAATACCATAGACTTGGTGGCTTATGAACAACAGAAATTAATTTCTCATGATCTTGGTTGAAGTCCAAGATCATGGTACAAGCATGATTGAATTCTGGTGAGAGCCCTGTTCCAGTGTACAAATGGCTGACTTGTATCCTCACATGATGGAAATAGATTTACTTAGCTCTCTGGCCTCTTCTTATAAGGGCACAAATCCCATTTATATGGGCTACATCCTCATGACCTAATTATCTTCCAAAGACCCTGCCTCCAAATACCATCACATTGAGGACTAGATTTCAAGAAATGAATTTGAGGGGGACATAAACATTCAGCTGATACCATCTATGAACAAGGTGTATCTCTCCATCTATTTAGGTCTTCTTTCTCTCAGAAAGGTTTTGTAGTTTTCAGTGTATAGCTCTTGCATAGTTTTTATCAGATTTATCCCTAAGTATTTCATATTTTTAGGCTATTATAATTTTTTACTTTCAATTGTGATTGTTTAACACTATATATTTCCACAATTGGTGTCTGTAATGTATTTTGCAACCATGCTAAACTTATTTAATAGTTCTAGTAACTTTTTTGTAGATTCCACTGAATTTTCTATATAGATGATCCTGTCACATGCAAATAAAGGCAGTTTTACTTCTTTCTTTCCATACTGGATGCTTTTCATTTATTAATTTTTTTCATCTTATTGTACTGGCTAGGACCTCCAAGACAATGTTGAATAGAATGAGTAAGAGTAGTCATCCTTGTCTTGTTCTTGATCTCAGGGAGAAAGTATTTGGTCTTTTATCATCAAATATGATGTTAGATGCAGGTTTTCAATGGATTCCCTTTATGAGGTTAAGGAAGTTCATTCATTCATTCATTCATTCATTCATTTGTTCATTCATTCATTCATTTATTGAGATAGAAATTTATTGCAAGGGAGCAGAGGCAGGACAGCAAAGGATACTGTCTGCATGAGGCAGTGGGGGTGGGGGTTATAGCTAGCGGGGAGACTGAGGAGGTATGGGAATGTATGGAATCTTCCTGTGCCTGGTTGTAAGTATCCCATTGGTCAGCTAGGGCTTATGAATATTTTGAGATGGGTTGCCTAATGAGCCTGTTTGCATTTAGCCCAGTGGTCAGTGTGGGCCTTTTTACCTTACTCAGGTTTCTATTGCTCAAACTGTTGCCTAAAAGTGGCCTCTACATTCCCCTTTGACAGATCAACAACAAATCTTTGGCATTTGGGCGAAGGTCTCATCTTCAGCAGCTGCTTCGTGCTGGACATGGGGCATGCTGTCCCTACCTAAACTTGTCAGTCCATTAGGGGTTCTATTCAGTTATAGACAAAGCATGGTACTATATTAACATGCTGACAGGCAATGTGAGTGAAATTCCCTGGTGGCCAGGCCCATGGGATTTAGGGGGAGGGGACCCTCTGATGGTATCGGGTGGGATCCTTGTTGAATTATAATTTGTACATGGAATTGTTGGATTCACTCAGATGGGTAGGAATATATATTTCCTGTAGATCAAGATGGTGGCTGGATCTGCAGGAACAAAGGAAAAAAGAGGGTAGGGGGGAGGCTGAAAGAAGCAAGGTGACTGAGAGTCAGACAATGTCAGGAAATGGTCCCAACTGAGTCCATAATGTGTGCGGATTCACCCTGGACGAGCTTCCACTGCCAACTGTTGCACACTTTGGGAATGGAAACCTCAGGGGGATGGAGTGGGAGAGGAGAGGAAAGGGCTTTGCCTTCACAGGCATGGACAATCTGACCTGTTCACCCTCAGACCTTCAGACCACATGGGGAGCTGCCCTGGCTAGAGATCTTCAGTTGTCTGAGGAATACTAGGGTTAGACCTCTGAAGGGCTGAAAAGAGAAAAGAGAGGGAGGGAAGGATCCCTCTGAAGGGCAAGAGGGGAAATCCCTCACTCTTCCGGGCAAGGGCAGTCCCGCTGGTTCCCCCATGGGGCTTCGTATCCTCACCAAGGAGTAACCTCTGCTGGAGGTTGTCAGTTTCCCAGGAGTACTGGAGTTGGTCCATGGAGGGAAAGTTCCAAGAAATTCCTAGAGAATCCAAGGAAAGTCCTAGGCTGGCAGAGGGTCCCTGTATGGGCTCTGCCAAATGTGGGGGGACCCAATGGGGTGGAGGCTGGTGGTGTGAGCAGTGAAAGAATTCACCCAAGGCAGAACAAAGGAGACAGAAGTCTATCGAAAACACTGCAAAGGAGCAGCAGGCGGGACAGCAAAGGAGAGACTGCAATGAAGTTCTCTTCTATTCCTAGGTTGCTGAGACTTTCTTTAATAGATGTGGGCTTTCACACTCTCTAATATTTCTTAAATGAACTTTGGTAGTTTGTCCCTTTCAAGGAATCTGTTCATTTTATCTAAGTTGATAGACTTATTGGGATAAAGTTTTTATACTATCTGTACAATTTATAGTGATGTCACCTCTTTAATTCATAACATTAGTAAATTGTGTCTGCTCTTTTTAGCCTGTCAATCTGACTAGAGGCTTAATGATTGTATTGATAGTCACAAATCAATCAACATTTTCTTTCATTGATCTCTACTGGTTTTTTTGTTATCTATTTTATTGATTTCTGCTCTGATATTTATTACTTTCTTGTGCTTACTTTGGGTCTCATTTACTCTTCTTTTTTTTAGTTACTTAGGATGGAAGCTAAGAATATTAATTTGAGACTTTTCTTCTTACAAACCCTCAAGCACTACAAATTTTCAGCTAAGTACTGCTTTTGATACATTACTTTTCATTTTCCTTCAATCTAAAATAATTTCTAATTTCCGTTTTGATTTCTTCTTTGACTCATGAGCTATTTTGAAGTGCATTAAATAGCTTCCAAATATTTGATGATTTCTGTTACTGATTTCTTAACTAATTCTATTGTGGTCAAGAACATACCTTGTATGACTTGAATCCTTTTGAAAGTACTGAGAATTGTTGTATGGCCTAGAATATAGTCTATCTAAATGTTCCATGTGTACTTGAATGGAATGACTATTTTGCTGTTGAGAGGAAAAGTGCTTTATAAAGATCAGTGAGGTCAAGATGATTCTGTTGGCTCCTTCTTCCATATCTTTATTTTCCGTCTTCTTGTTATATCCATTACTGGGAAAAAGCCAATGAAATTTTGAACTGGAGGGGTACCTGTGTGGCTCAGTTGGGTGAGCATCCAACTCTTGATTTGGGCTCAGGTGATGATCTCAGAGTGGTGAGATGGAGACCCCAGGGGGGCTCTGCTGAGCACGGACCCTGCTGGAAATTTTCTCTCTTCCTCTTCCTCTGCCCCTCTCCCTGCTCACACTCTAAATACATAAATAAATAAATATCTTTAAAAAAAGAAATTTTGGACTACAGTTATGAATTTGCCGATTGTTCTTTGAAGTCATATCATTTCTACTTCATGTATTTTGAAACTCTGTTGTTAGATGCATAAATGTTTAATATTGTTATGTCTTCTTGATGAATTGACTACTTTATCATTATGAACTGATTTTATTAATATTTTTTGTGCTGCAATCTATCTATATTTTGATTAGTGTGTTAGCATGGTAAATCTTTTCCATCCTTTAATCTATTTGTGTCATAATATATGAAGTATGTTTCTTGTACATAGCATATTGGTGGCTTTGCTTTTTTTTAAATCCTGTCTTTTTTTTAAATCCTTAACCATTAGTTGAGGTGTTGAGATCATTTACATCTAAAGTAGTTATTGGTATATTTAACTTGAATGTATTACGTTGCTATTGTTTTTTATTTATCTCATCTCTTCCTTGTCCTCTTTTTCCTCCTTTTCTGACTTCTCATAGGTGAATTAAGTATTTTCATGTTTCTATTTTATTTCTTTGTTGGCTTATTAGCTATGCTTATTTGTTTTATTTTCTTTTTGATTGTTTTTGTGTTTACAGATACATCTTAATTTGTCAGTCTATCTTCAGATGATGCCATATCACTTCACATGTAGTATAACAATATACTTCCATATCTCCACTCTTAGCCTTTGTGCTCATTGTCATACATTTCCTTTTACATATGTTATAAACCCCATATTGTTTTTTATTTTTCTTTAAACTCTCAATTATATTTTAAAAGAGGCTTAAATCATAAGACAAATCACTATGTAGTTACCATGTCTGGTGCCCTTTCTTTCTTTCTTTCTTTCTTTCTTTCTTTCTTTCTTAATAGATCCATATTTCCTACTGATATCATTTTCCTTCTGCTGGAAGAGCTTCCTTTAACATTTCTTGCAGTGCACATTTGTCGGTGAAGAATTCTTTCAGCTTTTATATATTTGAAAAAGTCTTTACTCTGCCTTTGTTTTGAAAGATACTTTCACTGGGCATAGAATTCTAGGTTGAAAGGTTTGGGGTTTTTTCCCAGTACTTTAAAGATGTTATTCTACTGCCTTTTTGTTTGAATTGTTTTTGATGAGAAATCACTGCTATCCTTAACTTGTGGAAAATGTTTCACTCATTATCTCTTCAAATATTTTTCTGTGCCCTCCAGGGCCACCCTAATTACACCTAATATTAAATATTCTTGGACATTGTTCTGGGATGTGGTTAAATTAATTGGGAATAGTTTGGCCCTTTTGGGTCTTCTTTTAAGATGTTAGGCAATATCAGAGCAGTGGTCAATGTAGGGCTAATTATTCCCCACTGCTAAGGCATCATCTCTCAGAGCACACTACCCAAAACCCTCTGAGTTATTAGCTTTTCTAGTATGACCAGTGGGAACAGGCACTATTCCCAGCCCTGTGTGAGCAGCAAGTACTGTTCCTTTTGAATGGTTCTTTTTCCATCTCTAGGTAGTTTCCTTACAGTCGCATGTTGACCAGCACTCAGTTTCTTACTTGGTGTACTCTGTGAGAATCTCTGGAATTCTCTGTGTACTCTTCACTTTGATACTCTGTCCTGTAAACTCCAGCTGCCTTGGTCTCCCTGGACTTGAAACTGTCTTCTCAACGCAAGGAGTCTGCATTCTCTCTTTCTGCACCATATTCTGGAAACTGTATCTTGGTATGCCTGCTTTTGTTTTGTTTTGTCTCACTGAATATCAGAAACCACTTAATAAAAATATAGTGGTTCTGGATCATTTTCTTTTCTCCAATGAATATGTTATTTAGCTTCTGCTAGGGTGCTAGAAGAAAACCAGATTACTTTAATCCAATCAGTGACTGATCTGACTGGGAATTAGATTTGAATTTCAGTAAGACCAGGTCTATTTCTGGGCTAACTCCTAGACATAGTTCTTCAGAAGTCCCAACTGAAAGCTTAGGATGTTTGTATTAGTCAGGGTCCTCCAGAGAAACAAAACGAGTAATTTATATATCAATAAAAGAGATTTATTATAAGGTTCTACGGCTCATGGAATTAAGGAAGCTGAGAAATTCTGTGATCTGCTATCTGCAAGCTGGAGACCCAGGAAAGATGGCAGCAGAGTTTGAAGGCCTGTGAGCCAGAAAGCTGGTGGTGTAGATGGCAGCTCAAGAGTGAAGGCCTGAGAACCAAGAGCGTCAAGGACAGGAGAAACTCAAAGTCCCAGCTCAAACTGTCAGGCAGAGAAATTCCAAACTTCCTCTGCCATTTTGTTCTATTCAGAACCTCAATGGATTGAATGATCCTCACCTACATTCCAGAAGGCCTACTGCTTTATTCAGTTCACCAATTCAAATACTAATCTCTTTCAGAAACACCCTCAGAGATACACCCCAAAATAATGTTTAACCAGATATCTGGGCATCCTGTGACTCATTAAAGCAGATATGAAAGCAACCATTACAGTGTTTTCCAGGCCCTTCCACCTTGGAGGACCCCACATTCCACTTTTTATCTCCCCAACACAGTAAGATTGTAAGTACCTATGATTAGCTTCTTGGCTTTTTTAGCACCTGCTTTCTGTTTGGCTTGTTTACCTCTTGGTCTGTGCTACTTATAAACTGGTGAACAACTTGGAAGGAAAATTGCTCAGATCATTGGGCTAATTCTCTGTCTCTCTTCTTTCCATAATCAGGTCTCTCATCAAACGGTAGAATGTTCTGCTCAGCTTTTCTGACTCTTAGTGGCTGCTTTTCTTGGCTTCTTAGTTTCTCCTCACTTGCTACTTAGTAAATAGTAAATGTCTCAAGGGAAAAGCAACCTACTCTATGAGACACTCACTGAGTTTCTCTTCTTTATGAGGTCTTAGCTCTCAAGTTCTGGTTGCCTTAGTAGGTCTTTTACGAACTCAACTAAATTTTTAAAATCTAGCTTTTGGGGGCACCTGGGTGGCTCAGTCGGTTAAGCATCCGACTCTTCATTTTGGCTTAAGTCATGATCTCGTGAGACTGAGCCCCATGCCAGGCTCCACACTCAGCAGGAGTCTGCTTGTCCCTCTCCCTCTGCTCCTCCTCCCACTTGAGCTATCTCTAAAATAAATAAAACATCTTTAAAATATATTAAAAAAAGTAAAATAAAATCTAGCTTTTCTAGATGTCCTCTATGGAAGCAGCAGTCTACTACCAGATAGTCCATCACAGCCAGACGCAGATGCTTACTGTCTTATAATATGTTTAACCTTAAAATCTTTTTTACTGACAAGACCAAACTGTTTAAAGATAATCTTTACAGACACAAATGACAGTGCAAACAGTATAAGATATAACTATCCTTACTATTAACTATGAGACCAATTAAGAGACATTACAGGATTCCTAAGTTATAAAAGACAAACCTATTATAGGAACTGGTTTTACTATCATTATTACTGGTCAGTGTGTATTTGAAAATTAAAAGTTTCTATAAAAGTATGTATTAACACAAAGGCTAATGCTTATTCTACAGGTTTATACATGTTCAAACAAAGTTAAAACTTCTCCTTAGAAATTCATTGCAATAACTTCTATCCTGGTTTTCTTTTCTTCCTTTAGTTTTCAGTCTAGGGCATAGAAATCCATTTCAAAGCTACTGAGTAAAAGTTGCAGCATGTGTTATGGGTGCCAGTATCAAAATGTCTGCCACAGAATTTCATCATTTTTTTCCCTCTATTTAGCTAACGTTTACATTCTGAACATAGACTCACAATTGGGTTTCTAACAAGAATTAGAGATCACAAATTTCTACAAAGTGTCTATGAACTCTTAGGTCCGTGGTCACACACCATCCTTTATCTGAGGATTTTAAAATCTCATTTACTTCTTACTATTTTGTTAGTTAGCATTTTGTATTTCACTTGTTTGTACTCACCAGCTTCCCTTCGTGCTTCTCTGCTATTTTTCTCCAGCCCTGGTGTGGTGGGAATCCCACTCCTCTCTGGTCTGGTGGACCAGATTACAGTTTTACATTCAAACAAGAGCAAAACTAAGAATGAAAGCCCAGTACTTCTGGGAAGTACACTCCTAATACCACGTTTGTTAAAATCATTTGTTTAAAAATGTTCGCATCTGTTGCTTGGCACTGATCCTTAAGCTCCAAGACCCCTACCTACTTAACTAATTATCCTCATGTCAAGTTGTAGTTGATTGACTATATACCCATAAAACTCCCCAAACTCAAATCCCTCAAAATAGAGGGAAACAATTGGATAGAATCAAAGAACTTTTCTCAATTCCACTATTAAAGAAAAGGCATTTAAAAAATAAAGAAAAGGCATAAAAGGGAACATAGCAGATATGGTGTTGTGAGAAAGCATCATAACAGCCTATTTTCTCTGAACCCTCCCCCCCAACAATGCTCATGCTGCTCCTGCCGCAGAGGAAGACCATGTATAATTCCACAGCACAGAATAAATGAGCAAGGGGAACTGTAAACAGTCTGGCCAACCAGAAGCAATAGAGACACAATGCAACCAAGACACTGCAGACCCCGTTTCCCACTGAGCTCATATAATCCACAGTTGGCAAGGAGGAGTTCTCACTGCAGGGCTCTCCTGCCTAAAGACACAGGCTCCCCTGGAGAAAGGTGGTGGGAGAGGGGAGAGGAAGACAAAAGAAGAGAGGGAAACAATTGCTGTAGGGGAGACCCACAGTGAGAAGTAAAATTGTGTGTATTCCCTTTGACCCAGAAATGCCAGTTTGGGGAATCACCCTATGGAAATGGAAACCAAGTGTAAGGATGAATGTAAGATGTTTACTGTAGCATAATTTGTTGTGTGGGAAAAAACTAGAGGGAAAACTGGAATATCTATCAATATAGAAATAATGGGAAAAATTATGGAAGTCCTACAAAGAAATATTAAGTAGCTATTAAAAATAAGAAATTGGATCAATTAGATTTATATATGTAGAATGTATATAACAACTAAAATGAAACAAATAATAGAGTAAATGGTATTATACGATCTCATTTACATATGAAATAGAAAATAACTACGTATTTGTTTAAAGATAGAAATGGAGTAAAGGAATTCACACTTAACTTTTAATAGTGGTTTTGTCAGGAAGATGGAGGGGGAGAGGAGGTGGAGATTAATAAGATTTTCTTTATAGACTGTCTTACTAGACTTGTTACAATGAGTGTGTACTGCTTTTATAATTTAAAAATGTAATAAATTTAAAATATAAAAATGATTTATTGACTTAATAATTACAAGTAATGCCAGACCCCAGAGTTCAGTGGTTTCAGTGTAGTTCTCTGGCATTTGCTTTAAATTGATCCTGGTGGGTAGAAGTAAATAGTAACTTCTGCTGTCAGAGAGAGGCCTCACCTTGTGTCCCCCAACAACAGCCAATTAAAGCACAGACTTGAGAGTGCCCCTGGAGAAGGCCGGTGGCTGTGAAATAAAAACTATAGGTATCTCTCCAAAGCCGCAGCCACAGAGCTTCCCAAGGGGCAGGGGCTGCCTGAGCCAGTGAGCAGGCGGCAGAGGCATGGATGAGAATAAAACAGGCTTTTGTCTGGAAAAATCCCACTACTCCAAGTCCTCACAGCCTTTGTTGGCTCCTGTTCCACACTTCAGAGATGAGATGCACAAGGCTGGCCCAGCCTCTGCAGGGATAAATATTAAACTCTGTGAGAAAGATGCTTCCGCCCAATTCTGAAGTGTTCTGTGTTAGTACTTTGGTGGAAGATTCCTTGAGGACCACTGGAAGTTAGCTGTGGGCCTTCCAGTTGTTACCCACAGGATAGAATTAAGGCCCTGGAGGAATGACACTTGGCTCAGTATCTGCATTTGGTTTCATGCTGATAGAAGCTCCAGATCTTCTGAGGGATAATAGATACATGATATTCAATAATAAAGAAAAAAATGTACAGAAGCTAGCAGCCTGTGAAGAATTAACTTTTTCGATCATTCATCTTTCAACATCTTTTTCCTCTTCTTGTACAATCCTACTGTCCTCCACCCATGCCTCTTCTATCTCCCCGCTTAACCTCTTTAATAGATTTTTTATTCAATGTTTTCCTAATTATCATAGAAATGCTAGAGTGTTCATGGGATTTATGGTTACATTTTTTTAAAAAGTAATCATTTATAATGCTACTGCTGATAATATTTTGGAATAGTTTCTTTTTGTCTTTATACTTACTTTTTCTTCTAATTCTTTATTTAAATTCAATTTAGTTAACATATACTGTAGTATTAGTTTCAGGGGTACAATTTAATGATTCATCAGTTGCATATAACACCCAGCTCATTACATCAAGTGCCTTCCTTAATGCTCATCACCCAGTTGCCCCATACCCCACCAACTCCCCTCCAGCAACCCTCAGTTTGTTTCCTAGAGTTTAGCCTCTCTTATGGTTTGCCTCCCTCTCTATTTTCATCTTATTTTTCCTTCCTTTTTAAAGCAGGTCTGCGTTTGTGTAGTTTGCAAGTATAGATGAGTGGCTCATGTATATACCCAATATTACAAATAAATATGAGAGAATACGTGGAAGTGAAAAAGGGGTTTGGACAGCATGTTACTCTTGTCATCTGCACAGTTTTGTGTGGCTATGTATTCTGGTGTGTCAAGCGGGTATTCATATTCCTCAGACTAACTGTGACAGCAGCCTTCATTTCTCAGCCCTGCTTTTCTCCTTACGGCTGCCTTGGAAGTCAGCAATATTTGCATGTAAAGATCCCCTTGGGTAGTTACTCCATCTTCTTTCATCCCAGTTTTTCACTTGCAGACAACTGGGTACCTAGGATCCCAGCAGGTCACTATTCTCTTCCCTTCCCCGTCTCTTGATATTACCTTTTCTGCTCCCTCTTTATTGGATCTTCTGGGTTTATCCTAACAGCATCCAAAAGCAGGCAGCTATCACCAGCTTGGGCACAATCAGACAATCATCAAAATGCCCATTTGGAAAAGACACTCAATTAAACATGCATTCTGTTCTCATGTTCAGAGTAAATGCTACATCTAACGTGGCCTTTGGGAGACTCCACTTCATGCAGAAAACCAGGAATATATCAGATTAGAGGCAAGAAGGACACTGTTGGTCTGGAGTCTTGCTCTACCAATACTTTAGACCCTTATCACACCATCAGTCCAGGCCACATGTTCAGGCCCTTACCATTTCCCTAGTTAAGACATCTGCTTCCGTCTTCTCTCTCAAGGTCTCCCCAGTTACCTGTGGAGAATCAGGATGGATAGCTGGCAGTGTCAACTGACAGTCTGACGTTTCAGCATAGACAAATGGCAGTGGGAAAGCCCAGAGCACTCTTTCCTGGGTGTTCCCATTGTCACTCTGGAACAGGTCCCCATGGAGCAAGAGAGCAATTTCAACCAACAAAACCCCAGGCAGAACCTTGAAGTTTCTCTAAGAGACCCTCCCATGCTCTTCCTTGTCCTCACACCACGAAATCACTTCTCTCTCTCAGAACTCCAGAACTTCCTGCTAATCTATATCTATGCAAAGCTCCTCACTGCAGCACTGAAAACTGAATGAGGAATTCTTCTTCCATCACTTCCACAAGGATCTTTTCCTTGTCACAAACATCATAAAGTACAGATGCTGACAGGCTTAACACCACTATCTCCCTCCCTATTATCATGATGAGCTAAAAAGGAAACATCCTAGGGGCACTTTTGAATAGGAACTTGCAATATGAAGGGAGAACACAGGTGGAAGGGGGCCAGGCAGTTCTGCCTATAGGTTTTCAATCTGCATGACCTCCGCCTTCTACTGCCAGTTGCCTCTCTGGTCACTGCCCCGTAGCCTGGTCAAGCAGGCCTGAGTTCTGCAGTGATGGTCTGACAGCCTCACTGCTGGGTCCTCTGTTGCCTGGCAACCCACATCTGAAGTACACTGACCCAGATATGGGTTCAGGTACTAAAGGGCTACTCAGACCCTCTCAACTCCCCCTATAAGGCAAAGTGGCCATGGAGAAGAGCAGAGGATGCAGCATACAGCCTACGAATTTAATTTGACTTGGCATATTCTGAGTATATGTTATGCGCGGCAAGAAGGTAGTTGGTGAGATCTGTTTCTGGTCAATCCTAGGAGTATGTTGAATGAATCTACCCTCCCTCTTATCTACCTCCTTTAGAATAGATCACACAGGCTCTAGAATAGACTGGACACAGCAAAATATTCTTGAAACGCCTTGGACATAAACAGACCTCAAGGCCTTGCTTGGGTTGGATGCACTTCCCAGGAATTGCTCAAATTTTGACCCAGTCTCTGGTCAAAAGTTACATGGTTCCCTACAACAAACAGACTAAAGTCCACACTCCTGTGTTCTCGACAAGCTGGCCTATAGCTCTCCTGCTTTATCTCTTACTGCAAACCTGCCCTGACCTGACCCTCCCCACCTCTTCACCTCACTCAAGCCACACCGGCACTCTGGCCCTGACTTGAATACCGAATACCAAATACCAGCTCTAGTTACTGTCTTTCAAGTAATGTTCTTCCACATTACAGCTGCCAGTCAAAGCACCACACCTCCTCCGGAGAAGAAAGACACTTCTTCCTTGGAGGAAAATAACAATCCCTACTGAAATAGCTAGTTCTCTGCTCTCCACCTGGAAACCCTGGCTAGCCTCCACGCCTTCCCCACAGTTTCATAACAGGTGTGATAATTATAGCACTCAGTATAGTTGTCATATATAAGCCCTGTCTACATCAATGTCAAAGGGACTATGTCATTTATGGGCTGGTTTCTTCATGCTTCTATCTGGAATGAATGCATCCCACCTTCATTAATTCTTCCCCACTCTAACAGGTTCTTTCCCACAATCCCCTCTGAATTCACACCTTTAGCAGTGCTATATTAACAGGCCCTTCTCTTTTCAAAACATTTTCCTCAACACACACCATCGTTCTCTTGATCCAGACACTAGTAATGCCCATTTTTTCTGTGTGCTCATCCTCCCCCACCTCTGCAAAGCAGGGTCTGCTGCAAGGTGGGGTTCAATAACACGGGATATTCCCTGGCTATATCATCTATCTCTGTCTGAGTACCTCATGATTATGACAAGTGCCGCAGAAAAACACCTTAAGAAGTCTAGATGGAAACCAATGCCCCATGGAAACACATAAATATTTTATCAGGCTCTGAACAAGACTCTTGCTCATAAATATTTAAACTCCTTGATAGCATAATGTTCAGTGGCTGATTAGAGTCAACTTGTACTGGGGTGGGGAGCTGAGAGGAAGAAGGGATTACAACAGCAATGGCAGCAGGCATGCTACAGAGTCCCTTTTAAGGATCTAAGAACACTGAAAATGCTCCTGAAGTCTCCCCAATTTGCACAGACATTCATTTTCCAAGTGCTCTCCCTCTGGAGTGGGACGTAGGTCCGTGGCCAGTGGAGCTGTCTAGAGAAGGCACTCACTGGGCTGCAGGAAGGCTGCCACTGCAGTCACAGCCCCAGTAACCTTGCCATCCTTCTCTCAGCATTGGTAGCACAAACAAGACTTTCAAGTAAAGTACACAGGACTCAAGATGAGGCAGACCCTGTAAGAATGTTCATGGCAGCTTTATTTAAAATAGCCCCAAACTGGAAACAACCCAAGTGCCCATCAGTAAAAGAATGGATAAGCACGTGGTAGTCATATGAAGGAATATTATCTTGGAATACAAAGACATGAACAACTGATATACTCAACAACATGGATGAATCTCTATCTATGTGGAGCAAAAAGAAGTCAAATGCAAAAGTACATCAGTGTGAATGCATTTATATGGATGTTCAAGAATGCAAAACGAATCTATGATGATACGAATCATAACAAAGTTTGCTTCTGGATGGTGGGGATGACCAGAAAGGGGCATGAGGGAAATTTCTGGGACTGCATTTTTTTTATATCTTGTTTGTAATGTGGGTTTGTCAAAACTGGCAGAGCTTCTGGCACAGGATTCGGCTTTGAAATGCTGTGGCAGGGGGTGGGGGGTGCTGGGGGACTCAGTCGGTTAATCGTCTGCCTTCGGCTCAGGTCATGATCCCAGCGTCCTGGGATCGAGCCCTGAGTCTGTCGGGCTCCCTGCTCGGTGGGGAGCCTGCTTCTCCCTCTCCTCTCCACTTGTGCTCTCTCTCTATCTCTGTCCCTCTCTCTCTCAAATAAATAAATAAAATCTTTTAAAAAGAAGCGCCGTGAGGATAAAAGAGGCCACTAATCTCCAGTATCATCATTTACCTATAAAATATTGATTGGCCCAAATTACGTAAAAGGACTTCAAGTATTTTACCAAGGGTTCTGCAACCTTTATGGGAGTTAGTGCCTTGTTGTGTCATTTAATTACCTAATTAATTCAACAATTATTTATTAATCACTTATAATATGCCAAACAGGAACACAGATAGCCATGAACACAACAAAAAATTTCTTGTCCTTACGGAGCTGACATTTGAAGGGGGGGTATTGGACAATTAACAAAGAAACGCTATACTATATAATACCAGGTAATGAAAAAGCAATGAAGAAATAAAGCAGGGTCAGAGAACAGGGAGTGACAAAAGCCTGTTTTGGATCAGGCAGTCATGGAAGGCCTGATCAAGGAGGTTGCATCTGAAGAGAGACCTGAATGAATTGAGGACAGAAGAAGTGCAAGTATCTGAAGGAAGAGTGTTCAGGCAGAAGGAAGGACAAGAGAGGGGAGAGTGACAGAATATGAGGTCAAACAGGTCAGATTGCATAAGACTTTGAAAGGTAAACCCTGGAAGAAAGTTGGGTTTTATTCAAAGTGTGAAGGGAACCATTAGAGAGTGTTAAGCAGGGGAGTAATGTAATTCAACTGATGTTTTAAGAATGGGAAAAAGAAGGAAATTAAGAGATCTGCCCAATTCTTAGGGAAGAGTCAGAATAAGATCCAGATTTTTCCCCTTCAAAATTTTAATATCCTTCACACATCTATTTCTTTTTTAAAAAAAGATTTTATTTATTTTAGAGAGAGAGAGAGCACAAGCAGGGAGAGGCCAAGGGAGAAGGAGAGAGACTCTCAAGCAGACTCCCTGCTGAGCAAGGAGCCCAACTTGGGGCTCGATCTCATGACCCTGAGATCACGACCTGAGCTGAAACCAAGAGTCGGACACTAACTGACTGCACTGCACCACCCAGGCGCCCCCCACACATCTATTTCTTAGCCACCTTCTGATTCAAGCTCTGTCTGGGGCCAGATCAGATATTTCTGGATTTCAAACTCTGATTTTCATTAACAAGTTTATATCTCAAGATAGTTATAAGAAAGTGAGGCAGGTAACTTTTCTGTATGTCAGAAAATGTATTTATTATTTTCATAATAAATTGTTGGCGATAAAAAAAAGAGAGGTAGGGATTAGCATCCTTTATCAGGCAAAATTAATCAGCAACTAAATATGAATATTATACTTCTCAACACCTTTCTGCAAAATAAAGGTTCTGATTTTTAACTAAATGTGGAACATTCCTTCCAACTTTCAAATCCAACTTCTCTGTCCATGTTAGTCCATGTCCAATTGTCTCTGTGGCAAGTCAGAGCCTTGGTGCTTCTTTCTTCTCTCTCCCCCTGCCCCCAATTACTCTCTGAAAACCTATAAGGGAGTGCAATAAAATGTGAATTTGTGGGGTGGGAGGGCAGATTCCTTCAACCCCATCTGGAAATGCCCTTATGTTCAGACAACACAAAAGGAAATATTAAAATCCTCAGCAGGAAACAAATTGTAAGCACCTACTGTCCTCCCCAGAGAATCTCCTTCCCTCAATCATTATTTTCCCACTCTTGAGAGCCTTCTAGGCTGGAAGTCTGTGGCTTCATCCCATTCACCCCTTAAATCACCGGAGGCCATAATTCTGCTTTCACTAGACTCTATCCCCAGGCTACCGTAACTCTGCCTCTGACCAGGCTCAACTCCAGACTTTATAGAGGAAGAGGGGGAAGCTAAAAGCTGGTGGTAGAAGAGAAGGGGAAATACAGGGAGCACTCCAGAGACAATGGTGGCCCTGAAGTGGAATTAGGCTGCCAAAATGGAGACCAGAGAGACCCCCACCCCCACACTTCTGGAACCCTAACTCAAGTAAAGCCTGCCAACGCATTTTATTCTCCAGATTCAAAGGGACTTGCTGCTACCCAGCCTGGAGGAAGGCCTTCTGTGCTGAAAATCGCCATTGACGGAGAAAAATTAATTTTCCTTTGCAAGCTTTGCTGCCTAATACAACTATTCAACGATTTTTCCAACTTTTAACCCGTGCCCGAAAATCTTTCGCTTTTACCTAGGGAGGCAATAATTTAATGTTATCCTCTATATCCTGGTTTAAAGGACTCTACCAAGAAAGACATCTCATTACAGGCTAGGATATAATTTGCCTGCTATTCATGCATGTTTGTACCTAGAAAACCAACAAAGGGAAGAGTAAGCGCATGCCATGACCTCTCTCCCCACAGATTTCTATTCTGAAATGTTAGCAAAACTCAGTTTTCAAAACAAGGTTCATCTTCGGCAGTAGCAGGAGTATACTTAGATACACACCATTCAAACAGCGAGTTCTAACAAGTGGCCTCTAGGTAAGTCGGAAACGGGTGTTTGCTGGGGCACAAGGATGCTGCACTTCCCGGGCCATTCTCCTCTGCCCAGAACGAGGCAGTCTGGCAGGCAATGAAACTTTCTCCGTTCGGGACCTCACACGGCCGGTGAGGGAGCCCATCCTCCCATGCAGCCACCCCGCACCCCGGGCGGAACGTGCCCCTGCAAGGCCGATTTGGGGCCAAGCTCCGTGAGGAGGTTGTGAGAACTGTTCCGGGATCTCTTAATTCAGCAGACTGTCGCTCATTGAACAAAACAACAGCCACAGCCCCCCTGCCCACCAAATACCAGTACCCTCCCCTCTTCTCTCAGGAAACTGCCACTGGCACTCCTGGTGAGCGACCTCGGGCTCGCCTCCGGTTCCGAAGACAGTTTCTTAACCGTTTCCAAAGAAACCGCCCAGATTCTGGAAAGGAGAGAAAGCCCTTCCCCCTTTTCGCACGTAAGTGTTTGATGTTTTGTGGATACATAGTGTCCACAGAGAAGTCGTACAAACTCCCGAATTTGGGATCCTCAAGGGCGCGCTGCTCACCTCACCAGGTCTCCGACCGCCGAGAAGCGCCAAGCCCGCGTCTGGCGGCGGGACGCCCGCGGTCCCCGGGTGTCTCGCCGGTTCGCGGGGCTGCAAAGGACCGGGAGGGACGGGGGGCAGGGCAAGGGCCAGGGCAGGCGGCCGCGCCCATCGCCGCGCCGGGGGCCGGGCGTGGAGGCGGCGGGACGGCGGCGCCGGCCTCTGAGGTCTGCGCGGGGCGCGCGCTGCCCTCCCCGGCCGCCTCCGGCCCGGGCGCTGCCGGGGCCGCGCCTCCCGCCCCTCCCCTGGCGCCGCCCCGCGTGGCGTGCCGGCCCCCGCGCTCGCCCAGGGAGGTCCGCACGGCGAGGACGCGCGAATCCGCGGACCCCCACGCGCCGCGCTCTCCGCGCTCTCGGCGGACCACGCGGCTCCCGCCGGCGCCGCAGCACGCGGCGGCTGCACTGGGCAGCCCCGCCTCCGGCCGCTGGGCTCCGAGACCCTCCGTCCGCGGGAGACTTGCCCTCGGCGCCCCGGCCCGGCCCGCGGGGCCCAAACTGGCCAGGAACAGGCTGGAAGGGTTCCACGCGAAAGTTCCTTTTTTATGTCTGGGGTGGAGTCACCAAGCAGTGTTGTTATTTTATGCTCTCCAGGTTTTCCAGATTCTTTGCGTTGAGTTCGTACTTATTTTATAATCAGAGAGACGGGGCGTTACATTTTCCAGGAATGCTAAAAGGAAACCACAAACGAGAAGTCCATCCATTCAGAGATGTGTGAGCCTCTCTGTGTTTAAGACACCCTGAAGAAATGTTGGGTAATCGATGTATTGTATGGTATGGTGACTAACATAACATAATAAAAATTAAAAAAAAAAATTTTTTTTAATATTAAAAAAAAAAAAGACACCCTGAAGAAGTCATAGGGTGGGAGATTTGGAAAGCGTCTCGGGAATCTGTTCAGACTTTTCATATTTTCATTTATTCTGTTTTAAAATTGCAGACGTATTAATGCTGCTTGGAAATGCCACATGTTTACGAGTGCCTTGAGGAAACCCTCGGCTGGCCAGGGGGTAAGGGAGGAAAGCCAGCTGGGGCCGCTCCCACCCCAGCCGGACGGTGGTGACATTCTTCGATGTCTCATACACGAAGTTACTTACCCAGAAGAATTCTTTTCACAGGAAGGGTTTTTTACCCAGGGGAAAATAAAAGGAAAAACGGATAGCCAAGGATTATCTCAAGACAGTTGAGCAAAAAGCCGGAAGAATTATGTCTGAGATTTTATTCAGGGCTCTTTCCAGAGTTCTCATTCTGTACCTCCAGATGCTTTCATTTGGAACACGAAGACACTGAGGAGGACCATTTGATCCTCCTGTTTGGGCATTGCTATATTTAAGAAGGCTTTCGGGTTCTTCTTTTCCTTAAGACAGCTGACTTCAGAGAGCAGAACTAGGTCTTTAGTTCTGTAGTTCTACATTGAGGATTTGTCTTTCTGATCTCTGTGGGACTTTTATTTTACCTCAGAATTTCTCTACGCTTTTAGCTCATCATTCTCACCATTCCCTCTACATTCAGCAAGATTTTGGAATCTTTCTTTGAATGTGGCTCCCCCCCTCCAATCCCAGCGTTCTCTTTCTCAGATTGGAGTATTCCCAACCCATCACTTGTCAGACACAGAAGGATTTCCATCTTCCACCAAAGCCTGCCCTGTTTACCTCAGATAGGTTTCTGGAATCTTTCCCCTCCTCTGCATTCCCACATTGGTGCTCTTGTCAGACTTTTATTACCTTGGGCTGAATCATTTTAATAGTTTCCTAACTGGTTTTCTTGCCTCCTGTCTCTCCTCACCCCCAACACAGACCCAAGAATGTCACTCTCCTGATAAAACATTCCTCCTACCTTTACCCGTCCCCCCACACCCAACACACAAACTTGCAGTAACTCCCCTCTGCGATTGGAATATAAACTATTTTCATAATTGTGAACAAGCTTCCTACCTTCTGTTCACTCAACACCTGTGTTCCAGTTATACTAAACTGGGTTAATTGCTCTTCTTTGAATGCCCCCTGGGTTTTTAATGCCCCTGTTTATTTTGCTCACTCTCCCCTTATCCCAGATTTCCCTTTATCCCCATCTTCGCCTATTGAACTTCTCCCAAGTCTTCAAGATCCAACTCTAACGCCTTCTACTTTAATGAAGTTCTTCCAGATATTCCCCGTCAGATCTGTGAGATCAATTAGTGTCTCTCCCAGCACTCTGTGTTTCTGTTACAGCACTAAGTTCAGCTGTATGTTACAGCTGGTTGTGTCCTCCTGCTTCCTCACTGTCAGGGCCTGCAAGTCAAGGTATATTTCTGACTCATCTTCATCCCCCATGGCAATTGGCCACACACACATTTAAAAATAAATAACTATTCTTTGGTTGTATATAAACTGTGTGCTTATTGTAAAAGTTCAAGTACATAAAAGCATAAGGAAGGAAATAAACTCCCACACCCTGAAATAACCACTGTCAGTCTTTCAGTGATCATATATTCATGCATTTCTTTATGCATGTGTCCATCTATATATGTCCACGTGGAATCATTTCATGTGTGCTGTGTTTTCTCTCAGACACACTCTTTTTTAATCTTTTCTTACCTGACTGTTCCCCTCACTACTCTCCCTCACTCTAAACTATCTAAAAAGTTAAGCATGCAAACATAACTTCATATATATATACAGTTGTTTTTGTTTTTTATTTATTTTACAAAATGACGTATCTCTGTATATACACTTCTCTGCTTCTTGCTTTTCTCATGAAATAGGTCTTAAAAATCCTTTCGGGTCAACTAGTATTGCTTTAATTCATTTATTTTAGGGGATGCATAATGTTTTAGATATACCAAAATTTATTCACAAGTTCCTCTACTCATGGCCAATTCTTTTTTTAAAAAAAAATTGCCACTGCCATGAATGTTTCAATAAATATCCTTATATGTATATCCAAATGCCTTGGTGCTTTAATTTCTGAAGGATTAATTCCTAGGTATGAGATTGGTCTATTTAAAATGTTAACAGGTTGCCTTCTATAAGGTTGTAACGATTGGCTCTGTATAACTTTAGCCATTTTGACAAGTGAATAGAGGCAGTTTGTTGTTCTGTTATTTGTATTTCTCTGATTAGTAGTGAAGCTATTCTTTTTCTCCTTTGGATTTTCTATTCTGTAATTGCTTATTCATATACTTCATTCGTTTTCCTTCTTAAGTTACTGGTCTTTTTCTTTTCAAAGTGTAAGAATTTCTTATACATTACAGATAGTAACTCTTTAATATGTTGTATGTGTTGCACATACTTTCCTCAGTCTTATCTTTTAACTTTATTTGGAATTTAAAAAATCAACTACAACTTATTTAAGTTGACATCAAGTTAATTTCACATGCCTTATGCTTAGAGACAATACAGTGCTTAGGAAACTGAACTGGATTTTGCAACACCTTCAGAAACCAATCTTCTATTTTGGCATTTCACAATTTATTCAAGAATTTGACATATCCTACTCCTTAATGCCATGCTTAGGCACTATTAACCCACTTTTCCCCATTCACAAATGTACTTGTGTTTATATTAGAGCACAAATTTTCTATATATAATTATCTGGCAGAGTCACATTAAATAGACTACTTTGGTAATCTAATTTGTGCTTATCACATTTAGTGGTTATCATTTATTTTTTCTCTGCCCCAAATTCGCTCCTTTGGGAAAATGCTTCCTGCTGTTCCTTCCATGCAATTCTAGAGGTCCGCCAATCTTAGAACCCCACCCTTTGACCACAGTAGCAGTCATAACCTGTACTAGAACAAATGGACTCCCTGTTGCAGGAATTTGAATCTTAAATTTTAGGTTGGCATTGTCTTAAAATGAATGTCCTTAATTCTGGGCACTAAAATCCTCAGATCTACCCTGTTGCTTTTAATTTTATATATTTAATTATTTTCTTAGTGGTTACTCTGGGCATTGTAATTAACATCTGAACTTAAAATAATATATTCGGAGTAATAACAACTAAATTTTCATAGCACACAAAATTTTGTTCCAATATAGCTCCATTCCCTCCTCTCTCCTTGGTGCTATTATTTTCACACAAATATTATTTGTTTTTATACCTTATAAGCCTATCAACACAGTTTTGTAATGAACTGCTGCTTTATGCAGTTGTCTTTTAAAGAGTTACAGATGTCTTTAAGAGACTTATGTTTGCGGGCATCTGGGTGTCTCAGTTGGTTAAGCATCTGCCTTCAATTCAGGTAATGATCTCAGCATCCTGAGATCGAGCCCCACATCTGGCTCCCTGCTCAGCAGGGTATCTGCTTCTCCCTCTGCCCCTGCTCATGCTCGCTCTCTCTCTCTCAAATAAAATCTTTTTAAAAAAGAGTTACGTTTATACTGTTTTATACATTTACCTATGAAGTTAAGTTTACCAGTGCTCTTTATTTCTTCATGTGGATTCCAGTTACTGTCTACTATCCTTTTATTTTAGCCTTCTGGACTCCCTTTAGTGTTTGTTGGGGGGCAGGTCTGCAAGCCACAAAATCTTTGGTTTTGTTTTCTTGGAATGACTGAATTTCTCCTTCACTTTTGAAGGACATGATTGCTAGGTGCAGAATTTGTGGTTGAAGTATTTCCTTCCAGCGCTTTGAATCTGACATTCCACTGCCTTCTAACCTCCATAGTTTCTAATGAAAAGTCATCTGTTAGTCTTGTTGAGGCTTCCTAGTCTTTGAAGAACCATTTTTCTCTTCCTGCTTTAAAGAATCTGTCTGCTTTTCTACAGTTTGACTATGATGTGTTCATGTATGGATTGCTTTGTGCTTATTGTACTTAGAGAGTGTTGAGCTTCTTGAACATGTAGATTAATGCTTTTCATCAAATTTGGGAAGTTTTAAGCCATTATTTCTTCAATTATTGTTTTTGCCCTTCCCTTCTCTTCTTCTGAGATTCCCATTATGCTTATTTTGCTACACTTGATGGTGTCACACAAAGTCTTTGAAGCTTTGTTCGTTTTCCCCTCTTCTTTTTGTTCTTCAGACTGGATTATCTCAGTTGGTCTATCTTCAGACTTGAAGATTCCTTCTTCTACCTGTTAAACTTGTTCAGCTTCTCTAGTGAATTTGTCATTTCAATTATTGTAATTTTCAACTCTGGAACTTCTACTTGGTTCTTTTTAATAATTTCTTTATTTATATTCTCTATTTTGTAAGATATTGTTCTCATTATTTCTTTTAATTCTTTACATACAATTTCCTTTTATTCCTTGAACATATTTACGATAGCTGACTTAAAAACTTTGTCTAATAAGTTCAAAATCTGGGCTTCCTCGGGGACAGTTTCTATTGACTTCTTTTTTTCCGCTTGTGTATGAGCCATGCTTTCCTATTTCTGTGTGTGTTTCATAATTTCTTTGTTGAAAAATAGGGCACTCTAAATTATACACTATGACAAGTCTGTAAATCTGATTTCCTTCACCAACTTCAAGGTTTGTTGTTGTATTTCTTGTTATTTTGTTGTTGTAGCTACTGCCATTGTTCGTTTGCTTGTTTAGTGACTTTCTTGGACTTATTTCATGAAGTCTGTTCTTTGTCCTGTGCTGCCACTGCAACTTCTGCTCAGTTAGCTCAGTAGTCAGCTAATGATTGAACAGAGATTTCCTTAAATGCTTTGAAACAATAAGTTTCCCATCCTTTGCCAAAGAGCTGTGTGTGTGTGTGTGTGTGTGTGTGTGTGTGTGCGTGTGTGTTTGAAGACTTTAGTGCTACAGCAGTTTACAACTGTGATTTAGCATTCACCTCTTGTTTTCCAGAGCCTCTGGTCATCCAGATGTGAAAGATTAAGGTCTTTTCAGGTATTTTCTGGGTATGCACACAGCTCTTCAGATATATTTGGCCTTCCACATTTCCAGAAACATGTCTGAACTTTTCAAATTCCCCTATGTACATCTCATTCTCCAGATTTTTCTTCTAAGTTATTTTTGGCTGGCTTCTTGTTTTCCCCAACTCATATCACTATATCAAGAGGCCATGATATTAAAAAAATTGTCACTGATTGTTTTTGATAAACACTGTGGGGGTAGAGCATCTCTAAGATAAGCCCTGTGAATGAGGCTTTTCCTGGGAGCTACCAGATAGTCACATAATAACAATTCTGTTTGGATGGGGCTTTTGGGAGAGCTCCAACTCCACTATGCTTCTTCCACTGGCTGCTAGACTGCCACTTTCCAAGCTACCATAGTTGTAAGGCTATTGGTTTTTCAGTCTACTGCAGAACTATGGTAAGGCAAATAGGAATAAAACAAGTTAAAATGCCAGAAAGCTTATTGTTCTTATCAAGATTCAGCCATTTTATTTGAATAAATATTCTTCAGATTGTTACAGGCTTTTGATTAATTTCCATGGTTCTGGAAAAGTTGATTTTGATAATTTTTTATCAGTGTTCTTGTTGTTTTATGAAGGTATGGATTTTTGGAGGTCCTTTTCTGCTATTCTGGAAGTGTTTCTCCCATTCTAGTTAAATTATTACTAAATATTTTATAGTTTTGTCACTATTTTGAGAGGAATATTTTCCCCATTTACATAGGTGGCTTATATAGAGAAAAAAATGAGGTTTAAAAATTTATTGGATATCTAATCATTTTACCCAACTGTATTTTAACTCCATTATGTTTTTGCATAGAGTCTTTTGAAAATTCTAGATAAACAATCATATCAAAAACAAATAATTTAATATCCTCACAGTATTTATAATAATTTAACATTTTTTTCTCATCTTATTGCACTTTCCAAGATCTTCAAAATAATGGTGAACAACAATGATGGAAAATTCCTGTATCATGACTGATTTTAACAGAAATGGCTTAATAGTTTCTACGTTTAGAATAATTGATGTTGCTTCTTATTGAATAATGTTATCATATTTAATACTTTTCTTCTTCCAACAATGAATGCTGAATTAAATTGAACTTTCAGTTCACAAGGCTTTGGGGAACTTTTAAGTCTTAACATTACTCTGGGCTATTTCTTAGAAGTAACTTGTGAAATCTGTCATTACCTGAAATTACTTAGGCATCCAGCTGAAGTACAAATTGAGGTATTACTACAGATACCTTGAAGAGGGCTAGAGAACACATCCATTCATGTTTTCATGGAAACTTTCTGAAGATAAAATTTCTGCCAGAACTGTTTGTGACATTAATGACTCTACTTAATTGGAGTGGGGTAATTCAAGGTAGATCAGAAGGAAGGGCACACCTGCATTGGACTGGCAGGTGTGTTTAGGATAGGCAGAGCCATTATTCTTGCTGTAGACTTTCCCCTGGTATTAGCTGAAACCCAGAACATTGAACCAATGAACTGGAATTAGCAGAACTCTGACTAGGTTAAGGCCTAAAGGTGCCTTCTTCCTGTCATTCATGCTAACCCTTCTTCACCTTCCTGGTTCCTCATCTTAACTCTCTTTTCATTTGAAATTTAAAATAAGGCTCCAGAATTTTTACCTTGAAATTGACCTGAAAGGCACTAGAATGCCCAAGCCTCACCCTCTTTAATCAACTAGTAGCATCAAGCATTGAGACTCAGCACCCAGCTCAGGTTCTTGA
Source organism: Ursus americanus (assembly GCF_024610735.1). NCBI lineage: Eukaryota > Metazoa > Chordata > Mammalia > Carnivora > Ursidae > Ursus > Ursus americanus. The sequence goes on along the minus strand of NC_142130.1, from coordinate 37,347,603 downwards.
GATGCTCCCTGCCTGGCTTCAAATTGACCTCCAAAAGCTGGTTCCAACTTGCACTCATACCTAAAAGGCTGTGGGTAGTTTGCAAATGCTACATTCTAAGAATGGACTGTTGTCAGAATGGCATTTATTCATTTGTTATTATTTTTTCAACAGATAGTTATCAAGTGTAAGAGATACCAACCTCTCCCTTTCCATGTTTTCTTACCTTGGCCCAAAACATAGTCCTTCTGTTTTCTTGGAAGTGTTAGGGAGAAGGCTGCAATCCTTCTTACTTTCACCTCTCACCTGTTGTCTCTTGTGGAAGGTAGAATGGTTTATATGATTATTGTTTTAGAAAAAGGATCATTGCATTCATATGGCCAAGTCCCTGCTTGGCTTTCTTTTGGAATGATGCTGCCCACAGGAGATATGCACTCTTCTTTTCTCTGTATGGTAGACTAACTGGAGCAGACCCTATTTCTGTAGATAGCCTGTGGTTGTACAAGTTTTACTTATGCTTGGGTGGTTAAGTTCAATTTGGGAAGAAGGAGTCTGAAGCTCATTTTGGCTTCTAATCCAGGCTGTGTTCTTAAATCTAGCATTACCGTAAAAAACTCAAGCAGACTAATAGAGCCTAATGGTTAAGTGTCTGTGACCCTGGGTAGAAAAAAAGGGTCCCAATAGAGGCTAAAGTCCTTAACAGGAAAAAAATGTCCCCCAAATAAATACTTTCCTCTAGGGGCACCTGGATGGTGCAGTCAATCAAGCATCCCACTCTTAGTTTCAGCTCAAATTGTGATCTCAGGTCATGAGATTAAGCTCCAAGTCAGGCTCTGTGCTCAGCATGGAGTCTGTTTGAATTTCTGTCTCCCTATGCACTCCCTCCCTCCCCCCCTCTCTCTCTAAAATAAATAAATAAATCTTTAAAAAATACTTTCTTCTACAATTTACTTAGTATATAATCACAGAATATCAAAACTGGCAATTTTTTTTTATTTTAAAAATAAGGAAAGAAGTTCAGAGAGATGAAGTGAATATTCATATGAACATTAGAAGTATACCTAAAAAACATGAAGATGATGCCAATGGGAGAAATCCATCCAAAGAAATAAAAGAAGCAACATCATCATCTTTGACCAAGAAAGGCAAAGGAATTCCAATAACACAATGGGTAAGAACTGTCTCAGGAACACAAATTAAATAATTTCCTATAAAGTGAGTGGGAAGATTTCTGGTCCTTACATGCGTGGATACTGGTCTTGTATGAACCAGAGGAACTGAGTCACAGTAATTAGTAGATTATTGTAAAGTTTGTTTTTTTTTTTCTCATGTTACAGTCATGCACCTAAATGACTCGTAGGTTAAATTTTCAACCCCCAGCCAGCCTTTAAAAGGTAAGAGACATATTTTGTTGGTGCTTGCTGGGATGATGGGAGGCCAGTGGAAAGGGTTGCCACTATGAGTCTTAGCAGGGAACCTGTCTCCTAGGCCTCACTTGTCAGACAATGAGTTCCATGGGACAGGCAGGAACAAGATATAGAGGGGAACACCTGTGGGAAACAAAAGTAAACATTGTATTAAGAATAATTAAATTAATAAAATGGACATTCTCCAACCCACTTTAGTCACCCAATGTTTAATGCACTGTGGCCCCACGCAGCCAGAGGGAGAGTTTTAATAAGCACCAGACTCCCCGAAACTAGATGTCCAGAATCCAACACAGTTGACGTAAACTGCCAGTCCTTTGAGGTAGGGAAGCTTGCTGGTTGTCCAGCCCTTTTTGGGGATGAAAGTTGAGACGGGCTCAGCCTTAGCATTCTTAAGCAAATACCTTAAAAAAAAAAAACAGATTTATTTATTTATTGAAATAACATACAATTCACCCATTGAAACTTTGTAATTCGGTAATTTTTAGCATATTCACAGATATGTGCAACCATCACCAATTTTAGGGTAATTTTATTACCTCAGAAAGAAACTCCATCTGGTGAGAATGAAATGTAGAATTACCATATGATTCTAGTTCTGTGTTTATGTCCAAAAGCATTGAAATTGGGAGCTTGAACAGATATTTGTATACTCGTGTTCATAGCAGCATTACTCACAGCAGGCAAAAGGTGAAAGCAACTCGAGTGTCCATCACCAGATGAATGGATAAACAAAACATGGTGTATACATACAATGGAATAGTAATCAGCCTTATAAAGGGATGAAAGTCTGATTCACGGTACAACATGGATGAACCTTGAAGACATCATGCTAAATGAAATAAGCCAGTCACGAAATGACAAATATTATATGATTCCACTTAGATGACAGACCTAGAGTAGTCAAATTCATAGAGACAGAAATAGAATGGTAGTTGCTAGGGATTGTGGAGGAGGGGAGAGAAGAATGAGGAGTTGTTGTTTAATGGGAATTGAGTTTCAATTGGGGAGGACTAAGATGTTCCAAGAGGCATGGTGGTGATGGTTGCACAAAAATGTGAGTGTGCTTAATGCTACAAAACAGTCTAACTTAAAAATGGTTAAAGTGGGGGGTGCCTGGGTGACTCGGTTGGTTAAGCGACCAACTCTTGACTTCAGCTGGAGTCATGATCTCAGGGTCGAAGGAACGAGCCCTGCATCATGCTCTAGACTCAGCGTGGAGTCTGCTTAAGATTTTCTCCCTCTCCCCCTGCCCCCTCTCTTCCCCCCCAACACTCTAAAAAAAATGGTTTAAGTGGTAAATTTTGTTTTGTATATTTTACCACATATTTTTTTATAAGGGGGGCATCATAAAGAGGCCCTTGAGAGGAAAGGGTTTCCAACCCATCTCCAACACAACTAAAGGTCATGTGCAGAGAGCGGTGGGTTGTGGTGACAGACAGGCTTCTTGCCTCTACTTGTGAGCTGTGCGACCAACACTACTTGCTCTCTAGCGTGTCTCTTCATCTGGACAATGGGAATAATGAAGAAGCATGGCTCCGATAGTTGTTGAGCTTTCTTGAAATCTAAAATTCTCGTAAACCACTGTAGCATATATTCACCAACATAAGTGGCATAAAACATACAAGAAAATATTCAAGTAGAAAAATGGAAGAAACCCCATACCCTTTAGCTATCACCTCCTAGCCCTCATTTCCCCTCCCCACCATTCCTCAGCCCTAAGCACCCACTAATCTACTTCATATATAGATTTCCCTATTCTGGGATTCCTTATGAATGGAATCATAAAATATGTGGTCTTTTGTAAATGGGCTTCTTTGTCTTTTCTGCCTTTAACTAAGCTGCCTCTGTTTGTGAGACACTGCATTTCCACGAGGGGAAGCGAGGAGCTGTCGGCAAGCCCTGGGCAGGGCATTTGGGATCATTAAGGATGAAAATGAAAGTCCTAAAATTTAAAGCAGTTTTAATTTTTTTATTATAAAATCACATACTTATTGTAAAAATCTCAAAGAATATTGAATAACAAAAATAGCAAAATAAAAATCAGCTTTAACCTCATCACCCAAAAGTAATCATTGTCAACATTTTGATATTCTTTCAGACTTTTTGCTATGCATATTATACTCTCATATACACATATAATTTATCGTATTGAATATATTTTTACATCTTTTTTTCTGATTATAAAACTTACAGATGTTTGTTGTAAAGCTATTGAAATGGTATAGAAATATAAATTTAGAAAGTACTTTATAGTCCCTCCATACAGGTATGTCTTCACTTAAGAATATATCATGATGTTTTTCATTTTAGGTCATAGGATTTTATTTCATTCTTTTAACAGTTGCTTTAACAGTCTATTAATGAACGTGCCCTTGTTTGTTTTAGCATTTGCCATTGATAAAATTTGTATAGCTTCTAATTTTTCACACAATCAAGATATTTATGCTTGTTTCTTTGTGCTGATATTTCCTAGAAGTGGAATTTCTGGATCAAAAGCTATAGAAATACACTGTTCTGTAAACTGTTTTTTTAAAACCTATTATATATTACGAAACTCTTTTCACTAAATATTTAATTTAGCTGTCTAATATTATAACCTATGAATGTATTAACATTTTTCCCAATCTCCTAGCACTAGAAATTAAGTTGTTTCTAGATTTTCACTATGATAAACAACTTTGCAATAAATATTACTTAGCGAAGTCTTTGCACACACACTTAAAATTAAACTCTTAAGATGAATTCCTAGATTTAGAATTGTTCATTCAAGGAGTATGTACATTAAGAACAATAACTTTTATTGTTTTTTCTTATTAAGGAAATGATATATTGTTGTCCTAGATTAGAAAACATAGATAGGCAAGAAAATCAGACGTGTATAACCTCACCACACAGAGGTAACTATTGGTAATATAGTGGAGGTAACCATTGGTAGCTATTCTGACTGTATACTTTCTTTTACAGGAAAACAAATACAGACTATATGCTGCTTTGAACACTTACGATAAGTGTCTTTTCATTTATTTCCATTATCATTTTTAATATCTACATAGTATTATATCTTATAGATGTACCAACATTTATTTGCATAATTCTTATTGATGGACATTTAGCTTGTTAGTGTACGTATTTTAAAACATTTTCAGGTGAATGCAGTACGTGTGAGGGGAATCATCTCAATGTCAAAAATACAGAAACGGAAGGCTCCTGCCTCTTTATGGACCTTTGGGCCAGGGGGAGGTAGAGAGAGGGAAGGGACAGGAATGGAAAGGTACTGAGTTGAAGTGGAGAAAGCCCACTACAGAGGGCTCTAAGTGGAGGCATCTGGGTTAGGAATACAGATATGTGCATGAGCGTCACTGGTTGCGGTGGGGAGAAGGAGGGCTTTCCTTGACTGAAACTCCCACTAGAAAATTGTAATGCTTTGGCAGTGCATCAAGTGTGGTGTGGGAAGGGCAGCTTCTCCACATGAGGCCAGCCAGGCAAAGTCTTGTAATTTCCTATGATCAGGTCTGAAATATCACACATAGGATTTTGGTCTGGAGCTGGATTTCTCAGTAAATGACAAATTGCTAAAATTTGTCCAGTATTCCTTCCCACCAGAGTATGTGAGAATGCCAGTTGAAATGGGTTTGTCAGGGACTCGGTAGGGAGGACTGAAATGATTTCTTTTGGGGTATATAAACTGACATCTGAGGACAGGACAGAGAGTTCAGCATGACAACTGAATGAGCCCCAGAGAATCCTAAGCAGGCTATGCCAGGATCTGATGTAATGGGTCCCCTCCTTTTGAGAGATGAGACTGAGTCATCTCCATTATCCACTGAGCCGAGGGCTCTACTTTTGGAGTGAATCCTAAGCACATATCGTGTGAATGCTTGGCTCTGCTCCATGACCTCAAAAAGTTATGATAAATCTTCTAAATTTTTATTTTTTCTTAGGAAATAATCTATTTTGGTTGGTCCCTCTTGAGTTTCCTCTAAACCCTTTTGATATTTTCAGCTCGCACTGTTTCTCTGAGTAATGGATTTTCTTAGTCCATTACCCACTGTGTATACTTCTTGTATTAAATTTTCCTGCTTCAAGATTTAAATACTCTGAAATTTAACAGAGAGTAAGCACTCTCTGGTTACCTCATCCACACCCTTCATTATTTCATAAATTTTTATCACATCTCCTTTCAGTCTTCATTGTTTTGGCCTGGTCTATTCTTTTTTAACCCATAAGATGGATGATTCTCAAGCCCTTTGGCCACCATATGTGGACCTTCCTGTGTTTCATTAAATTATTTTTACTGTTATTACTACTACTATTATTTTGAAAAACTATTGTAGGGAAGAACTGTTGCATGCTCTTAGTGAGGGACACAAATTTGAATAACTTATGGTCCCTGATGAACCTACTGTTCTCTTCCATTGGCCTATAGAAGTAGTGCATTGGGCCAAGTCTCTGGAGCAAAGATAAGATAGGACATTGCAGATGCACTGTCTATTTGCTAAGCCATAGGGCTGTTTGACTCTTCAATAATGAGCAGAAGAACTGATGGGAATTAATTTTCTTAATTCTTTTTAAAAAAAGAATGTATTTATTTGAGAGAGCATAAGAGAGAGCACAAGTAGGGGAAGAGGCAGAGGGAGAAGTAAACTCTCCATTGAGTAGGGAGCCCTACATGGGGCTCGATGCCAGGATCCCGTGGGATTACGACCTGAGCCGAAGGCAGATGCTTAACCAACTGAGCCACTGAGGTGCCCCTAATTTTCTTAATTCTTTCTGTCATGGAAATAGATTCCCCACAAGGGTAAGGGTGACTGAACCTCATGGTTCCAACATTCAGCTAGAGATTCTGTCTCCAAATAAGGAGTTCTGACACCAACTACCCAGAGTTAGGCCAAACTCCACAGATTAAGGTCGCAGTCGTCCATAAGACTGCCCTCACTTTAGATACTGGCTGCAAGTTCAGGGGTCCCCAAGCCAACTTCTAAATTGCTGGCTGCCAATTTAGGGGTTCCCACTGTCCTTTCAGTTTTGATAATATTTTTAGGATGACTTAGAGAATTTAAGAATATGCTATACCTACAATAAGAGTTTTATTATAGCAAAAGGATACAAAGCAAAATCAGCCAAAGGAAGGAGGTAGGGCAGGTCAGAAGGGTCACAAGAGCAAATCTTCCATCATCCTCAAGGACACATTGCACATATATGTGTGACAATACACAAAGCAGAAGAAAGCTTACCTGAGCTTTGGTGTCTAGAGTTTTTATTGGGATTTCGTTATATAGGCATGATTGAATCATCACCCATGTAGCTAAACTCAATCTCCAGACCCCTCCCCTTCCTGGAAGTTGAACTGATACCATGTCACTTAAAACCCCAACTGTCTAATCACATGGTTAGTCTTTGTGGCATGGCTAGCCTCCATCCTGAGCCATCTCATTAGCATAAACTATCTAGGGACCCACCATGAGTCACTTGTTAACATAAACTATCAGGTGTGGGCTGAGGGGCTGACCACAAATAACAAAGACTCTCCTATCACTCCAAAAATTCCAAGGATTTAGAGATTACCTCCCAGGACTTGGGAACAAAGGCCAGCCAAATTTTTTATTACACACTCCCCATGGGGTCTCTCCCTAAGCACCTTAATATTGACCTCAAGGACTGATGGTTTCTCCTCTACCCTGCAGGCCCTGTAATCACAACAGGTGCGCTGCCTTCTGGTAGTATCTGCTCTCAGGCTGGCAGAACCAAGACATTACTCTGTAGCTAATTATTAGAGGTCAAGCAAATCCACACAAAATAGTCCAACATTGGGACACCTGGGTGACGCAGTCAGTTAAGCATTTAACTCTTGGTTTTGGCTTAGGTCATGATTGCAGGATTGTGGAATCGAGCCCCGTGGAGGGATCCATGCTCAGTTTGGAGTCTGCTTAGGATTCTCTCTCCCAATCCCTTTGTTTCTATCATCCCTCCCCAACCCGGCGCGTGCTCGCTCTCTCTCTCTTTCTCTCTCTCAAATAAATAAATAAATAAATAAATAAATAAATAAATAAATAAATAAATCTTTAAAAATATAGTCCAATATCTACATAGGAAATACTCACATGATAGGAGGGAGATTGGTGTCCTGCATTTCCAATCTGGTTTCTTTTTCTTTCTCCTTTTGTAGAAGACAAAAAAAGCTGAGAGGTTTGGTTCTGTCAGAAAGTTTTGTCTTTGGGGGCGCCTGGGTGGCGCAGTCGTTGGGCATCTGCCTTCGGCTCAGGGCGTGATCCCGGCGGTCCCGGATCGAGCCCCACATCAGGCTCCTCTGCTGGGAGCCTGCTTCTTCCTCTCCCACTCCCCCTGCTTGTATTCCCCCTCTCACTGGCTGTCTCTCTCTGTCTAATAAATAAATAAAATCTTTAAAAAAAAAAAAAAGGAAGTTTTGTCTTCAGTAATGTTAAGGGAGTGTTAGAGAGGGCTTGGGCAAACCAGGCATTCCCATTTGCTATTGATGGCATTACTTTTTGGAGAGTAGTTTATAAGTAGCTGAATGCATGTAAGAAGAAATTGAGGGGGACTTCATCTCTTTCTAAATTGCATTTAAAACCCAAAGCTGACACTGCAAGGCACTAGGTAAGAAAAACTAGGTATGGATACATTTTCCAGAGAACCATCAACTGATCACCTTGAGATGGGGTCAAACACCTCCATAGGGCTTCTGGAAGGAAGGAAAACCAGCACTACCACCACCACCACCACCCCAACAGCATCCTGAGTCAATTGAAGAAGACTGGAGAGGAATGGGAGAAATGGTCAGTAGTGGTCTTGTGAAAAAAAACTACAGTGATCATGGTGAGAGATTTTATGCTTCTTTGGGGAAGGGATGGAAGGGTGCTTTCCCTTCCCCAAATCCAAGTGAATGGGTATGCCAAGAGAATCATTAATAGAAATGGGGCACCAGCAAGAAAGGGAGATAGATATTTCATTCCCTAATTGAGTTCTGCTTAGGTATATACAGGTCTATCTTCCCCTGTGCCTACCTAATATGGGGAAAAGAGTTGGAGAAAGTGTATAGCAGCCAGCTTTACATGATCTGGTGTGGCAAGGACATTTGGTTGTCCTATGGACTGAGACGGCCCTACAGAAAGTACCTGTGCTTGAATTGTCTTGCCAGTACTCCATCCAAGAAGGTTACCCATTCAGGGAGCAACAGCTGTGGAGCAAAGGACCCCAGTGGTCTAGTGTTAGGAGCTAAGGTAGAGAATGAATAGATCGTCTGTGTCAGGGGAACTGGGCAACAGAGAGGGAGGCCTCACCAAACCCCTTCAAAGAGCTCAAAATTCTGATACCTGCCACACAAATAACATCAACCATCTGCCTGGGATAGCCAGAGAAGCAGCACAGCCAACAAGGTATTTAAAGTCAGAGGTGTTGGCCTGTTCCCTCGCCTCCATTCCGTTTCTATCATTGAATGGGCACCACCCCCCCCAAAGTCTCTCAAGGGAAGGGGAGAGCTTTAAATCGGCTTTGAAGTTTTAAATGGACTGGAAAGTTACGGAATCTGCTCAAGAGACCCTTAAGAGCCTGACATGTATTCAATATAACATAGTTAACAGCGGTGATTGGTAAGAGGAAACTACTTCACGTTTGTACTGTATCAAGAAGAGAGTTTTAAAAATAAACCAGTTACATGCACATCCCCTTGATCCTGCAATTCCACAGTTCGGAACGGAGATGACAGATACAGCAGCCAGTACATGACAAGTTATATATACAAAAATGGTTACTGCAGCCTTGTTTACAATAGCAAAACCAACAGTAATGAGAAAAACAACAGCAACAAAAAACTAGAAACAACATAATGCTATCAATAGGACACTGGTTAAATCAATTATCTAATAAGCTCATATTTAAAACAACAAGATTGAGGTAGAGCTGTATGAGTCGACATAGAAACAGCTCCAAGATATTTTGTTAAATGAAAAAAGCAAGGGGCAGCACAATGTGCACAAATCTTTGAAAATAAGAAATTGCTTGTATAAATACTTTTAAAGTATTTACCGTGTAGAATGTACATACTGGCAAATAAACAAAGTGTTTCTGGAAGGATCCAAAAAGAAACTTGAGAGTGATTTCTTTTGAAATGAATGACTGGAAGACTCTCATTTTTCATTTGATAGCTTTAGGTGCTATTTGAATTTGTTACTAAGGGCATAAGGTTATTATTTTTTTTTTAATGAATAAGTAGTAAATAGGTTGTACAATAAGGAGAATGTATTTAATGGTACTGAACTGTATACTTAAAAATGGCTAAAATGGTAAGTTTTATGTTATGTGCATTTTTCCATAATAAAAAAGTAAATAAATACATCTAAATTAATTTTAAATGAAAGAAGTATCAAGAGGAAAATAAAGCGCTGCAGGAGGAGAGAGTGAATGTGTGAGAGAGCTCTGAGGTGGCAGTAAAATTAACTTCAATGCCTTGTCTTGTGACTCTCCCTGAAGCCTATTGCTCATGAGGCTGACTGAGGCTTTTATGGGGGTTCAGAAAGGAGCCAGGACATGCATGTTTGTCTGGAGTAAGTTGGGGAGGGGAGCCTGGTAATTTTTTATTTCCATCCGAGTTGTGATTAGACTCTGCACTGTTGTGTGAAATTAAAGAGCAGGAGGATTTATTGGGCAGTGTGACCAGTTTTCTACCTGAGTAACCAAGGGTTTGACTTGCACAGATTTTTGAGTTCCACACAAAACCCGGGCTGGATTCCTGGTGGATGAGATACTGTCCTAGACCCATGGATGCCCAGAACATCAGAGCTTAAAAAGACCCTGGGTGTGCATTCCCTCCTTGACTTGAGGATACTGACATCCAGGGAGGGACCTGTATGGTCCAAACAACATGGATGCTAAACAGCTGAACTAGGATTATACTTCCGGTCAAGTACTGTTTTTCTAAAAAAGTGATACCAGCACTGTGCTAGTCGTGGCTTGACTATCTATTCACTCAGCTTCTCTTCCTGTTAATTACCCAACTGCTCCTCAGAATTGAGGGTCTAGTGTTTGTTGGTCACTATTCTTTTGCTACGATGCAGGATTCTGGTTGCTAATACCTTATCTAGAATGTTTTCACCTGAATTCCATATGTGAGCCTAGTGTGTAGTTTTCTGTTTTTGCACTACTCTTTTTCACTGATTTGGTGAGGGTTTTTTTGTTTTGTTTTGTTTTGTATTTTAGTATCTTGGAAATAAGATGTGGCTGACAATTGCTGTCAGCCAGGCCTAAGCCATGATGGCCTGCACCTACGCCTGTGTGAACTTGTCTGAAACCTTCCACTGACACCTGCAACAAGAGTAAGAAAGCTACAGCATTAAACTTGTGAACTCCAAGGGAACATCCGCATTTGGAAAAAAAACGAAAACAAAACCCCAACCCTAACCCAGACACAATAATTTGGGAAAGGCAGCATTGCCAATACTTTTGATGGTATGGAGGACAATATTGTATGGAAAAAAAACAGATATCAGCAGCTCTGAGTTGAAAATGATTCAGAAGAACTTGGGTATAAGTATGAAGATGGCTTCTTTTTTTTTTTTATGAATGCACAATACTGATAGAAGGTAATCCTTTTTTAAAAAAAGATTTTATTTATTCATTTGACAGAGAGAGAGAGAGCACAAGCAAGGGGAGCATCAGGCACAGGGAGAAGCAGGCTCCCCACTGAGCAGGGAGCCCGATGTTGGGGGGGGTGGCTCTCCCAGGACCCTGGGATCAATGACCTCAGCTGAAGGCAGATGCTTAACTGACTGAGCCACCCAAGCTCCCCGATAAATAATCTTTTAAAATAAGACTAAAGCAGATATTTCCATAAATTTTAAATACAAACTATAAGTGCTAGCTAAGAAAGTATTTTTAATGGTACATAAAATGTGAATTTTATAATCATTGGCATCTTAGATTAGACGAAATATGCCAACAATATCAAGTTTTGATGAAGATAGTCCCATTTTTTTCTCTTAAAATGAAGAGTCACATTTTTTTTTCTCTAGGCCTTGACCATTTAAAATAATATCATAATTTTCTAAAGGTCAACTAACACTCAGCTACAAACTTATGTAATCCTGGGGTCTTTTCCAATGCAACATTTGGGTTTTTTCCCCCAACTTTTCTTTCTTTTTCCTGCCAAGATTTTATTTAAATTCAAGTTAGTTAATATATAGTGCAGTATTAGTTTGAGGGGTAGAACTTTCCAGTGCTTGGTTTTTAAGTACGATTTTAAGTGTTTCTATATGGTCTGTTTATATTTTCCTTATTTCAGGATCCATTTTGGTAATCTGTATTTTTACTAAGAAATCACCCATTTTCCATAGGATTCCAGTTTGTTGCCATAGGTTTCTCTTATTATACTTTTAATTTCTCCTCTATTTGTCATTTTCCACAGAATTCATAATTTTTTCTTTTTGTTCATTTTTTTTTCTTGAGCAGGTCAGACCTTACTCATCTTTTGCAAAGGAGGACTTTTGTATTTATTTGTTTTCTACCTCTTTTCTATTATTTTCATTTTAGCTCTAATCTTGATTCATTCACTCTTCCTAATTTTTTCTAGCTTACTTTGTTGCTCTTTTCTAATTTCTTAAGATAAAAATGAACTTTATTTTTGATATTTTCTTTAATAACGACAACATTAAGGTATATACTTAAGCTTCATATTTCCTTCTGAGTACACTGTGACATTTGGGTTTTGGTAAAAAGTATTCTCTTTTTCATGACTTTATAGATACTTTATAATTTGTTTTGATGTCCTCTGTATATGGATTTTAGTCACCCTTACGTTATTTATTTTCAACTTTATTGAATTAAGAGAATGCAGTTTTTAGAATCTGTCATGGTTTTCTTTGTGGTCGAATATGAGTGATTTTTGTAAATATCCTATGGGTACCCCCAAAATGTTCTGTTGTTTGTTTGAGGGATATTAGATTCTATACAGAGCTATTACTTCCAAATTTATTGGCTGTATTATTCAATTCCTATGTCATCCCATATTTGTTATATACCAGATTTGTCTAATTCTGAAATAAAGTATTAAACTCTTCTGCTATAATTGCGTTTTATCAAATTCTTCTTATATTCTTATAATTTTTTGCCTTTTTGGCTGTTATTTTGTTTGGATTATACACTTACCAAAAGTTGAGAAATAGTAGAAGCAAAACCAATGAATCATTGAAGTAGTAGTTAGTAAAAGTTTATTATGCCCATACCAAAGAGACAGTTTACAAAATGGGAGCACTTAAACCAAAATATGAAATGAAGCTCAGGGGGATACTGTTAAAAAGCAGCTTAGGTAGTGAGAAAGCAGTGACTGTTTATTCTTCACAGCAGTTGGTTATAATATTAGAATATTTATTTTAATTTTATTTATTTATTTGAGAGAGAGAGAGAATGAGCAAGAGAGGGAGCACAAGCAGGGGAAGGGGCAGAGGGAGAGAGAGAAGCAGACTCCCCACAGAGCAGGGCTAGCCCAATGTGGGGCTTGATCGCAGGACCCTGGATCATGACCTGAGTTGAAGGCAGAAGCCCGACTGACTGAGCCACCCAGTGATTACCTCAGTGGTTACCTCAGATCCACCCTGGCAAACAGTTCAAGTTTTGCTTGTGATTTCCAGAGGCATAAGCAAGAAATGACCCAGGTCAAGTTAGTATTGCAATATAAGCTAAATTAACCTTTGTTTGTATGATTAACTTGGTTTTGTCTGCTCAGGGGATTTTCAAAGCTGGTCTTTGTTTTTTAACAGCTTACACATTGCTTAGCCTATGATTACACACACACACACACACACACACACACACACACACATATATATATATTTTATATCTAGATCTGACTTTATATTGATCTATTTATTTTAAATTTTGTTACTCACTACCATTTCCTTCCTTCGTTATCGTCTTGGATTCTGTTGTCTGGTTAGAGACCCTTCTTAAGTATTTTCTTTAGTGGGAAAACATGGTTGTTATCCTTGTCTTCTTATATATCTGCAAGTGTCTTTCACTGTGGCCACTGAATTCAGCCTTGGCTGGTCATGAAGTTCCGGAGGCACAGTCCTTTGCTATCAGAAGTCTGTGGATGTTATTCCATTCACTTCTAGCTGCTGGTGAGGCAGAGGAGAGGTCGGATTCTATTTTCTTTATCATAAGGCAACTTTCTATGTGGAAGCTTGGAAAAAAACTATCCCCCTAGAGTTCAAAAATTTTATCAGGAAGTGTGTGTGTGTGTGTGTGTGTGTTTTCATCAGTTCAGCCTGGAACTTGCAGATTCCATTCAATCCGTAGACTCAAGTGTTTCTTGGTCCAAGAAACATTTCTCTTTTATGTGTTTAATTATTGCCTTTCCTCCATATGTACCTTTCTCTCCATCCAGATTTCTTGGATTTCATGCTAAGTCTCTAGGATCTATCCTCAAATCTCTCATCTTCTCTCATGATTTCAGTCGCTTTTTATCTTTGCTCTGTGCTTTGAGATATTTTCTCCATTTGATCTTCTAGCCCACTATTTAGGTCTCAACAGAAATCATTCTCTCCTTTCATTTATGCATAGTATTATTTTAAAAAATCTTTTCTTTTTTTCTTCCATTTCCCATTGCCTCCCTCCCTCCCTTTCTTCTCCCCCTCGGGTTCCCTTCCTCCCTCTCCTCTCTCTCTCTTTCTCTTCTTAGTGCCACAGGTTTTTCTTCCTTCTTGCACTTGTATCTTCTTGGTATTTGTTTTGTCTGTTCTGCTTGATCTTCCTCTCTGCTACTGAGTTCCTTTGGATATATTGTTATTTCCTTAGTTGACTCAGTGGGGCTCAGGTCTGCGGGGTACCTTAAGAGGCAGCCATCATAGACATGGTGAACATGATTTCCTCTCTTTGAGCTCATTGTATAGAGATAAACTGTTCATAAGACTTTTACTGAAGCAGGGAGGAAGATACTTTTCTCTCTGTCTTTATGGATTCTCTCAGCCTCAGAGGCAGGAAAGATAACTCACCATTCAGTTCCTTCTTGTCTTTGGGGGACCAGAAAAAAGCCACCTGTTCATGTAGGGCTGAAATCAACCTTTACTCTTAGGATCCACAGACCTCAGAGAGCCAAGTTTCCCATGGATTTATTGGTTTATTTTTGTCCTGAGCACTTCCAATGATGGTCTGTCTTGTAGACTTGGTAGGGGAATCCTGGCACTCTTTCTCCCCTGCAGCACTCATTACAGTGCCCATAGGCTCACATTTATTCATACACCAATAGGTCTTAGCTGCCATTTGACTAAAGATTAGAGTTGCTAGTTGGAGAGAAGGCAACTGTACTCAAACTGCCGTCTTCTTGGTGTTCTAGTCCTCAACTACTTAGTAAGCCCTTAGAAGGCATGAGTTCCTCTTGACCTCCATGTCTAATTCTGTGACTTACACATCATTGTTAGAGTGAAGGTGGAGAAGGAAAAAGAAGAGAAAGGAGAGGAAGGAAAGGAGGGAGAGGGGAATAAGAGAATAAAGAGGAAGAAAAGGAAGGAAAGCTAGATATCAGCGTCAAAAATCTTAAGTGATGCAGCTATCTTTTGAAGACTGGTTTTTAGTACCAAGGGATTTCCTTAAATCAGTGTGTGCCTCTAACGACCTTTCTACTTTCCTAACTGCCTAATTTTATGAGGCATGCACCCATCGGCCCGTATTTCTGGATCTGTTAGTATATGGATGATTGCCTAATCTTGCCCTTATGCACGGTTGCATAAAGAGATTCAACTCCAGCTATCTGGGGCTGAAGGACACACACGGGAAAATGACCGTTACTGGGGTAATAGGCTTATTAATAAGCAGATCCCTTCAAATCCTGATTTGAGAAAAGAAACATCTGCTTTATGTCAGATCTACTTCTTGGCCTTTGCTGTAATGATGGCTTTGGCATTGCATCTTCCAAAGGAGAAAAACAAACAAACAAACAAACAAACCCGATGCTATCACACAGTAAGCCCAGCACTGCCTGCAGGATCACCTAGCAGCTCATTTATTCCTCCCTGGGCCACACGGTCAGGTGAAAGTGACAGACCCGTTTTGCTCTGTGTGTCCAGTGATCAAACTTCAATCTTTGGGTGTGCAGATGTGTATATTTGCATGGGTCCCTGTGTGTGTATGTGTATGTGGGATTGTACAAGGATTTGGGCTCATCTGAATATAAATACTGATTTGACCCAATTCAAGTTCCAAGTTCCTCTGCCCCTTTTTTTTTCTTTAAGATTTCATTTTATTTGAGAGAGAGAGTGAGAGGGAACATGAGACAGGAGAGGGTCAGGATCAGAGGGAGAAGCAGACCCCCTCTGAGCAGGGAGCCCAATGCAGGACTCAATCCTGGGACCCCAGGATCATGACCTGAGCTGAAGGCAGTCACTTAACCAACTGAGCCACCCGGGTGCCCCTCAAGTTCCTCTCCTTAAGAGTGCCTTGAAGAGATGATATTACCTGAGAATCCATAAAGATAACCGCAAATATGTAAAAGAGTGACTCTTCTCTTTGGGATAAGTTTACAACAATTAACACGTATATACATGCATGTAGCAACTTACAAATAATATTATATAACTTCACTGTGGTTCAGGTATCAATCACTAGCCTTCCTTACTGGGGCACCCATGAAACACTCAAAGGAGTGGTCTGGAAGCATCTTGTCCTTTCCTCCTCCTAGAGACGTCAACTCCCGTATCTACACTAGTCTGGCTGCTTCTTAGTGGCAAGGTTGAACACTGTGAAGAATTCTCTTTCCTCAACTTACCACAGCTCGATGTCTAGATCTTGTATTATTGGATTTACGTCTCAAGTGCATACAGCTGTGATCCTGTTGTTTTCTCATTTTTCTCTTCCTGATAGGTGTTGCACAAACACAAGGTAGGTACTGTTGGAAGGGTGACTCCTGGGTACGTTGGCCTTCAGAGTGGTGGGAGGAATTTTGGATTGGAAGACAGGACAGAGAGAAAGGGCTGAGAGGAGGGAAGCGGCGACATTTTGGAGCCAGAGGTACAGAAACAGTATCATGGGTAGCGTGTGTGCGCGTGTGTGCCTGCACACACGCACACTTGCAGACTTGTGCGATTACTGTCAATGTGCCTCTATGCTGACATAAATGATGTAAAAGTCGCCTCCATATCTAATCTGGCCAGCGCACATCACAAGAACCTTAGGGGTTCCTCTAAGGTTGTTAAGCTTCACAATTGCTAAAGAAGTAAAATCTTCTCTGAGTTATTTAAAGGTAAGATAGGTCTCACCCTGACAGTTGAATGGTCCTCTTACGTAAGGTGGTGTGCTGATGACTTCTCACACTCTCACTGCTCCGTCTTTACTTCTGCTGTCCGTTAGAAACAGAGAGAAATTCCTATAGCAAGCCAGAGTTAAAAATTAATTACGATTACTCCCCGGCCTAAGTTGTATGAACCTGGTAACCCTCTGATTCCTTCTTATCCGTTAGTCAGTTGCACACGTGCCTTTTTTGTATGACATGCAGCGCTCAGCAGAAATAAAATAGATTATTTCAAAGCTTCCCTTTGACATGTGATTCACGAAAACAAACCCTTGTTAAGTTATATAAAGGGTAGAATTTTAATTGCAGATTCAGGGGTAAAGTTCTCATTACTAACTCTGCCCCTGGCTGCATGTGGATTGGCCTAGGAGGAAAGATGAAAAGACCCAAATAGAGATGATTAAAAAGGGTGTAGGGAGTGATGCAAAAACTTACAAATATTTGAGAGCTACAAAAACAGAAAGGAGTTTTGAGCACAGATAATTGTGGACTTAAAATTAGGAAGAACCTGGGAGACCACTGTCAAGTCCACAAGAGGTTAAAAGTAACAATAATGACAGAATTCTAAAATTGTAGCTTTATAGCTACACCATTAGCTTAATTTCCCAGTTAAACTTTTTTCATGTTTCTTTAATTCAGCTTTTTTTTTTAAGTTCAACTTTTAAAACACCTAAAGCAACATTTTATACCCAGTCTTTATTTGTAGGAAGAAAATACTCATAAGATTTTAAGAATATGTTCTTTTCCATAAGTTTCCATGGCTTCATGAATAAGTTCACTTTTCCATTTAAATCTTCCATATTTACAAAGGTCTTAAGAGTGCATTATTATTCCAATTTAAGCAGTAAAATAATCATACGTTCTCATAGCTAAAGCCAAAAGAAACTGCAGTCGAAATTATGCATAGTGCTTAAAAAAACGTGTAGTTAAGTTGAACTTACTTTCCTATCATGGAATCTATGTTTATGGATTGACTATAGCGCTTTCCTCTGGGCAGATGTCTACATTTTCTCATCTTCCCTGGTAATGTCAACCTGTTCCTCACCGCTGCTGAGGATGTTAGCCATGTGTTTACCTGTGGCCAAAAGAACCAGCACGCAACTTGGTTTTTCCTCACTCATGGAAACGCTACCTCTTGCCTTGTGGCTATAACCGGAAATATTTAACCAAGCCATCCTTTCATGAATTTTTCCCATCAGGTTGATTTGTTTGCTGCTTTTATGTTCCATGATTCAGCAGACACTCCGATGAAGTTGAAGCTGGCTTCACTATGACCAACCCACTTGAATATACCATCTTCTATCTTCCAAGCACTTTCAGTTCAGAAAAGAAAGTGACAAGGAGAAGCAAAGAACATTAGATTAGCAGTCAGTGCTTGGTCTAAAATAGGTGTTCAATTAAAACACACACACACACATTAAAAAAAAAAAAAAAAGAATACACAGATTCTAGCCCCAGCTCTATCACTATCTAAGAGAACTTGGGCACCTCACTTCATCACTTTGGGCCCATTTCTTCATCTGTTAAAAACCCCAGTCCACTGATATCAAGTTACCATGACGGGACGTTCACTTGAGAATTATCACCCTTGCTGGGCAACTGAGTCACCTATGACTTGGGAGGTTCCAAAACTATCAATGCCCAGACTCCATCTCTAGAGATCAGGTTTCAGTTGGTCTGGAGATGGGGGCCCATGCATTTATGTTTGGAAGCTCCCATGATGATTCTAATGTGCAACCAGAACTGGGAACAGCTGCCCAGAAGAAAGCTTTCTAGCATCTTCTTCCTCCCTGTGGGGGAAAGACTAATTAATCTGCTTAGATGGCCGAAGTCTGAAGATAATTGTTCTAACTTTCTCTATTGGGCAGCACTACAAGGTTTATGATTTGACCTGACTTCCTTTGGATCTGTGGTGTGTTCTGGTCAGCCCTGTGGCATGCCACCCAGGGGCAGACAGCCACTGCAGGGAAGTCTGTGATTTTGGTTGGTTACATTCAGTTACATTCAGTTGGTTACATTCAGTTGGTTTACATTCAGTTTAAAGAACATAAGAAGCTCCATTCTGATATGACAAAGCTGATATTTAGATCCCTTTCTCAAGTCTATGTCAATTTATTAATTTTAAACTCAGAAGAGGGAAAACATACCAACAAACTTTACCAAATCCAGTCCTACCTCATGGGTCATGAGGATTAAATAAAGTAGGTTCTGGAATGTGCTTTATAAACAGTAACAACAAGCTACCCAGATGTTTACTCTTCTCTACAGTTTCCTACCAGGTCTAAAATTCTGAATACTCTGAGAGGTGGCACAGACAGTATCACTTTGATGCTGGTTGGCAACTTACAATGCAGTACTAACGCTGTTACCGATTTCCTGCCATAGAATACATTACTAAATAAAGCAAGCGCAATGCTATAGTGGATAATAGTGAAGTGGGAATCCAGAGGCTTGGATTCAAGATTCAGACATTTGGAATCCTGGACAAGTCTCTCTGAGCTTAAGTTTTTTCATCTCAAACAAGTGAGTCAATTTCAGACCTTTAAAGTTTCTTCTAGCTCTGACATTCTAGAGAGTGCTGGTAGAATTGCTCATGAAGCTGACAGTGACTGATGTGATGGATAGGACACGTCCAAGTCTCACTATCCCCCGCAATGTTCCGGTTTCCTATTTGGTATCTACAGTTAGATAAGCCATTAAAGAAAATTTTCTTCTGACATTTGTTCTAAGAACATCCACAAAAGGGCAGGTTAGGGTGTTTTATCCTCAAGAAAGGAAAGAGATCAGAGTTCCACCCAGTGTTTTTTCTCTTGTGTCCTTCCATTTCTGCACCTCTCCTCACCAAGAAGCCCTCCTATACACTAGCCAGGGAAGTGGTAAGCTTTTTCCATCTCAGCAAATTCGAAGCATTACCTGTTTTGCAGAGTGTCTTTCCTACCCATTCTGCTTACCTCAAACTCACAACCAACCACAACAATTCTTCCAAATTCTGGAATCTAGAAAAGTGTCGGGTGCTACAGTGTCACCAAAATAATGGCATTAAAGAACAAGTGCTAAGTGCTATAATATCAGTGTGCTCGGTTAGTACTATACTACTCTGTGTTACAACTGTTTGATTTCCGGATTAAACGCAATTAAATACCTGGCCTTCATGAGCAAAATGACCTCCCCAACTGCTTATCTGAGCATGCATCCATAAGTCTGTTAAGACTGTGGAAGCAGAAGGAACTGTGGTAGAAATGGACCTAGTCTAATTCATCTTTCATCCTTTGCATATAGCAAGAGAGTAAATGCTAATACATGCCTAATGTATGCATTCTTGTATTGAAGAAATGGAACAAGTGGATGAGCAGTGGTACAGCAAGTAATCAGGCCCATACCAACATTATAAGGATTTTAGATTTTTTTAAAGTACAATTCAGTCTAAATACTGTTACTTTTCAGAATACAGACTCAAATTCCAAGAAAGCACTTTTAATAAAATAAGGCACAATGTTTAATAAGGCAAAATTCACACAGAGGGTTAATATAACATCACATTTTCTTGTGTGTCCTGTGGGGGAAAAAAGAGGTATAGAATTGAAGTAGCTTAAATATTTTTTTAGAGCATTTACCATTACAAAGTAATATATAAATTTGATGCACTTAACTATATCTTGTCCTGAAAGTTTAGTTGAGTCACGTTGCTGAATTACATTTATTGTTATCATTAAGTTTTAAATATCTATATGCCTATATAGATATTCCTAATTCACAAGATTTCAAATACATAAAACTAAGAAATAAGACAATGAAAATGAAAACTAAGAAATAAGACAATGAAATTTAGTAATTTGACTAAAGTAAAAGTTCATATATTTTTAATATCCTTTGTTGATACTTTAAAGTCCCAAACTTTATAAAAACTTAAAATACTGGTAACTTAAAATATTTGTCCCATAATATTTTTGTTTCTCATGAATACAAGTGGGCTAAGAAATGCAACAAACACCAATTACTGGCACACAGGGTTCTCCATGATTGTACTGTTGTAAAGTGATTGTTGAAGCTAATATTCCTTCTCAATAACATATATCACATCAATGTCAACTGTTTAATAAAAGGATTCTCTTAAAACATCAGTTGTAGACATAACAATTAACCGATTTAGTAGTATTTCTGTAGTACCAGCAATAGCATTTTCAATCTTATCCCAGTTTCTTCTAAACACAATTTGGAATAAAAGAATTTTATCCAATTTATTCACAGCCAAAGAAAGCAAGTTCTGGTGAATGCACTTAGTCAACCTAACCATGGCTCTCTGGTCCAATGGTATATAAATAACCTTCATTAAACTCATACATTTTAATATTTACTAGATTGAATACTATACCTTAGGATATATTGAGACCAACAAATCTCAGGAAAAAGTCTAGTAGCACCCAAATCAGTATTACCCTGTGACTGTTCAATGTTTGTTGTTAGTGAACTATTATTTTCTACATCAATTCTTAGCAAATATGGAGCAAGGAATGCTAGAAAAATGGAGATATTTACAAGTAAAATGTTAAAACATAGCCCCTTGCAACCTAGTGTTACAAAGAAATCACTCACAAAATATCCTAGCCCTCACAGCGATAATATCTTTATATCATGCTATTAGTATGAAGTTGGTTGGGAACTGCTGTCATCCCTTAGTGGTAGCAGATAAATTTTCTTTATAATATAAAAAAGAATATACCTTCTCACTGATTTTATTTCAGGGGACTCTGATCCTTATGGCTTGACCTTCTCCGATAGTATGCATGATTGGGATTCCCTCTACAAAAGCCCTAGACTCACAGACATCAGGCCCTGTTTTACGGGAAGGAATCCCTCAGGTCCCTGACAGTCTTTCTCCCTCAAGTCAAATGCAAAGGGTCATTACCCTGTCACAAACAACTTACTAAATGGCAGTTCCCCAAACTTCGGGTCTACAGTGGAGAGTTTAAGGCACGCATTTTCTGAGCACAAATGAACACACTGCTGCCTTTAAAAACATCACTATAAGGAAAATATAAAAGTAGATGCTATTAAATTAATCAAATTAATGTTACAAGAGAATAGTGCTTAATACGGAAACAGTGACAGTCAAGTACTTTTCTATAGACGGAATCAGAATATGTCTCACAGATCACGTTGCCTAAAAACATGCACATCAGCCGTGTTAACACCCAGCACAACGTAAAAGCTGACTATTTTGGACTAAATAGGGAGTAATATTTATACTAACATAATAAAATATCTACTTTGGATAAGAAGAGAGGGGGTCACTTAAGTAAAAATTAGGTCTTTCTAAATAAATGCGCTTAACTAATTATATACACATTCTATAACTGTTTTGCCTACAAAGGGTCTTATTTAGAGTAACTTCTTGTAAATACTGCTAAAATGCTTTAAAAGATCAAACTTTATTTGCACTAATTATTTGCTTAGTATTTTTTCTTTTTTACATAGTGACAAGGTAAACATTAACCAAGGCTGTACCACAAATCAAAATCCAGGTTAATGAGGTATTACTTTCTGCCTTTGGAAAGAGCAAGCTTGGCTGTAAGAAAATCCTACTTCCTTGCTGGCCCATCATTATGGAGGAATGTGGATAATCTCCCAGTAGCAGAAAAGAAAGAAATTTAGTGATAAAGGTTTTCAGATGGTAAATAGACCACGTGATTTTAAAACAATTCACTATTACTTTAAAGTACTTTCTTGGCTCAGGGATCTCCCTGAGTGTCTGGTGATTCCTCTTTTCCTGCCCTTTGTTACTTTTAAAGATTTCTTTCATTTAATACTCCAGCAATCAGCCTTTTCCTTCTCTTCTTTTGCTTAAATTGATATTTACAATGTTTGGTAGAATTGGTCTGCAGTCTTACACTGCGCTAGTGTGGACTGCCTTTTATTATTTACAATGACATAAAAATTTCTCCAATTTGAGGTACAGTTTACAATGCATCCTTACTTTTACATTTGGTAATTTAAAGTTCCAAATAGTAAGAATTTCAGAATAAGAGACTCCTCTGGCACACATTCAGAAGTAAAATATGAACTAATCCTCAGATCTACCTCTGGTATTCAAATACAAGGAATCCTAAGAACCTTAACCAGCCTGTCCTTAGGTCAGCCAATCCCTGGCACCATGGAAGCAAAATATTGTTATCAGCTAAACTTCTTATTTCCTAAAATCCTAGGACTATTCGAACTGAGTTGGTGACACTGAGGATTGGATTCTAGGAATAAAGATTACTAAGAATGTTCAATGTACCCATTTCCATTACAAATATTAACACTGAAGATCAAGTCCATTCTGAACACATTATTAATGCTGTGGTTAAGTAGTTTTATCCACAGAAGTTCTGGCCACCAAAATTGTCCGATTGGAGCAATATCAAAAACTTACTTCATTATGAAAACTAGTGCAGATTCTCAAGACTCAAAGTTTATTAACTAGTTTAAACACAAACATATGACTCAGCAACTAAAGAGATAAGAATATCATTTCAAATACATAATCAGCTATATGATTTAGGAGTTGATTATCTGGTTTCTAAATTATCAAGTCCCTTGTATCTCATGTTCGGGCTAATTTCTACAATCACCAGTTATAAAAAAAAAGGGAAGGCAGAGAAGAGAAACAGGGAAAATCTTAGAAATTATTAGCAGCTCTGATAAAAGTTTAGGTCAAAGATTTAAAAAAAGATAGAACTGACAACTGAAATGCAGATTTCAGTAAAAGTCACTAAAAAGACAGTTGCACACTAATCTTAGATTTTCAAACGTACAGGTACAACAAACATGTTATTGTATATTACGGTATACATCTGCATATATAGCTAAAGCCAGAAATTGATTCTGGTTGGACCTATTTACACTGTAAAAGATCAATCAGTATGCCTTATTTCTGGGAAGCTGGGAAATACTTAATTGCACTTACTTGCCTACCCATTTATTTTACAAAGACTAACTCTTGGAAGATTATCCAAGCGGGTAAGGGATTAGGAAGTAAACTGAGGCATTTTAGCCAGAAAAATCTGGTCTTATCAGTTTGGGTATTTTACTATGAATACATTATTTTCTATGAAAATATTTTATGTATTGGAATTAACGAAGTCGGGTACAAAACATTTTGGGCTTTTCACTTAGGCACTGCCTAAGTTATCATCACCGTTCATAATTTTGTATGCAGCATGCTATGGCTCAAACGGAGAGGTAAACAAAGACTTTTACATTACTTCCATTTTATGATCTAATCACCCATGTACTACTTTGCTAGGCAGCAGAAACATACTAGATTACTTCTATAGACCTAGAAAATTTCTGAAATAAAAAGAAAAAATACTACATTATAACAAGGGGAAGGGATTCACTCTATAGCAGCGTTTCACAACTGCAGTCATGAAACTCCATGATGTTTCATGAATAACATATAATAAACTGAACTATCCTACAATATATTTTCTTCTAAGGTAAAAAATAATACACAAGACAAAAACCTAATATATGTACATTATTATTATTATACAACAATTCGCTTTTAAGAAACGGTGTGCCCCAGTTGTGAATGCCAGGAAGTCAGAAGGGAGATCCTCTGATGTTCTAATGCATGTCTGACCTACATATTATTGTATAAGCAATATTTACCAATAAAACATCATTTTATTAAAAAAAAACAAAAACAAAAAACAAAAAAACGCCATCATTTTATTATTGGTTATCTAATGACTGCTAGTATGTGTTGTGTATTTTATAATATCAACTTATAATTGCACTATTCAATTTTTATTGCAAATTAACTAGTTAATACAATTTGGTCATTTCTAATAGCAATTAATTTGTGAAACACTTTTCTGCTACACTTTAGGGATGTATTTAACAAATTTCTTATGTTATCAACACATTACTTTCAAAAAGTATTCCATGGTTAAACTAGTTTTGGAAATTATTCTATTTCACACAATTGAAAGACTGCTTTAAAGTCTTTACACAACTGATGGCTGCCCACAATTTTATTTGGCTTGCTGTAATGGTTTTCTAGTTTTTCTTTAAAATGTAGAGGAAGTTACAGTTCAGTACACACAGGCAAAGGAGTCAGACATGACTTAAAAATTTTTAAATCATTTTCCCACTCCTTTAATGCAGGATACAAAGAAGCTAAGCTTACATCTCTTTTCTGTCAAAAGAAATCTGACAGATTTTTAAATCGAAAGCTATTACTCTTATGATGAAAAGATTAATCAAGACTGTTGCTTCCCATTTAGTGTAAAAGTGATTTCCTTACAAAGGGATCACTCCATGTTTACACAAAAAATTCAAGTTAAGGTGGCCATGAGCTCTTATGTCAGATATACAGCTGTTTACCTAGTTCTGTTAAAGCATATTTTAAAGTGTTCTGCATAGTATGTCAGGTTATATAGGCTGCTCTGGCATCATTCCTTGAATAAATTTCTAAAATCTTGCTAGGATTAAGGCACTATAACAGTCATTGCTGGATTACAGAAAGGAAACAGCAATCATATAGAACAAAAGAGCAGAACTGAAAGTTTTAAAATCCCACATAAAAGTTATATCCCTTACTTTACCAGTTAGTAGGTCAGAAAGGGTTCGGTCCTATGTAACCATCTGTGAGCTTATCTGAATAGCTCTGTAATCTAGACCCGTGGGCAATACAAGGAGGGACAGCTAACCCTGTTAAGGTATAGTGTTCAGTTTAAACCCAAGGACAACTCTGGTAATAATTACAGCTCTGATCATTTCTTTCTTCATCTCAACCGTCACAAGTGACACCGCTCATAGTTTACTAGAGCACTGCTCTTCAGAATGCTCCATTGTGCTGTGTCATTCATGCATAACTTGAGTGAAAATTGTAAACAATCAGCTAAATTTGAAACCATCATTCAGAGTGAATTATATTCAAAGAATCCAAACACGGAACTGGACTCATTCCTGCTGAATGGGAAGATGAAATACAAAATCTCTTCCATCATCTCCGATGCTTTCATGGACATCCAGGATGAAGATACAGTTTCTAGTGACGGTTCCCTAGTGAATTTCAAAGTCTATTTTCTTTTCTAATCACCTCTGCTCAGTTCTTTTAATGTTCATACCGCCCTGCTTTCTTTTCAACCGAGAAGAACTTTCTGCATTCTGTGTGCAGCAACACTAGCTTCGTCCTCCGAGTCAGATTCGCTCTGCGATGTGGAGCTATGAGAGGCGGAACTGCAAGGGGAAGAACATTCTGGGGAACATAAGTAGTGCATCAGGGGGAGGCGGTACTTCCCACAGAAGTCCACAAATTTAATTTGTCTGACACAGCAGTCAAAGTAGACTCCTGGAGAGAAGAAGGAATTAAATACAAAATAATCATTACAAAGCAAAGAGCCATTTCTTTTTCAACCCCTTTTCCAGCATTCTGAAGAAAAGTCACATATAGTTTTTTTTTCTGTGAATTTTAAGCAGAAGCAATAGTTGCTTCTATAGCTATTTACAGAAATACCAGAAGGTCTTAGGGATGGCAATTTGGCTACAAAGAGAAGGCCAGATAAGATTTATCTCAAAGGGAGCTGGTATTAAAAAGATACTGTTTACTTAGCTTGTTTTCTCTGGATGACTTGGTGGACAATGGCTGACGGAGAGATTACAGGATACCTAAAGTGTTCTTCCTCCATCCCCCAAGCTACTCCTTGATACTACCCTACAGTCAAGAAGCTTAACCCTCACCCCCCAAGGGGCACCTGGTGGCTCAGTTGGTTAAGCCACTGCCTTCAGCTCAGGTCATGATCCCAGGAGAGTCTGCTTATCCCTCTCCTTCTGCCCCTCCCCACTGCTTGTGCTCTCATGCTCTCTCTCTCTCAAATAAATAAAATATTTTAAAAAACCCCAAAAAACTCCTTTAATAATGATCTTAAAAGATTAGCTATCATACACAAAATTTGCAGAAAAGAGATGACTTTTGGTATTCTTGTTCTTATATATTGGGGAGGGAAAATTAAAAGGAACAAAATACCATCTTACATTTCCACAGGCTCTAAATCTACAGGTTTCATGAATGATTTCACTTGATTCTCACACAACTATATATTTAGGTAGACCGAAACAGTATTCACGTTTTTCGATTCCTAATTTAGTGCTCCTGGGCTGGGGCCCTTCAGCTAAGTAAACTACAGCTGGAGCTGAGAGGAAAGCAGAGGCTCAGGCTTCAGGATAACTGGAACATCTACCATGCTGGGTCCCCTCACCTTTCCGCAGAGCAATCTCAACCTCTATGCTCTAAGATTCCCGGGGCACCAACTACTCTGTGTGCGTCACATAAGGCTCTAAACTAAGATGTGGTTCAAGCAAAGGAGAAACAATGATTTCTATTTCTCTCTTTCCCCCATTAACTTTTTAATTTTCTGATCCCGTTGTCAGTATAATTCATAGTTTAAAAAGGGGATTTCATGATATGTTACGTTGAACAATTTAGGAAAGTATTAAAATGCAATAAACTGGTCAATCAATATTGATAGTAAATCCCCCAAAATGTGTTAGCACCCTAAAAAAAGATGAAAGTAATAAAATGAAGCCTTATAGTGTTACCATGAGCTAAAACAGTACAATACTACCTTGTCATTTCTAGGATCTCAGACTCTACAAAGACAAAAAAATCTCCCCAAATATGAATTTCCTTTTGCTGGGGCACCCAGGTGGCTCAGTTGGTTAAGATTTCAACTCTGGTTATGGCTCAGGTGGTAATCTCTGGGGTTGTGAGATGGAGCCCATGCCCCCCCCAACCCATGCTCAATGGGGAGTCTGCTTGAAGATCCTCTCCCTCTGCCCATCCCCCAACTCACACACTCAAGCCTGTGTGCTCTCTCACTCTCTCCCTCTCAAATAAATAAATAAATCTTTTTAAAAAAATTTACTTTTGTTTAACTCAGTGTTCAATAGCTAATGAGTCTGAGGGGGAAAACATCACTGGTTCAATTTTTGTATAATCTTGATTTTTAAACTAATAATTTTAAAAGTATATTTGTTTCTAAGATAAATAACATATTAGTATACTAAAAAAGTCATTAAAAAAAGCACTTAACAGAGAAAAGAGAATTCTTGTAGAGGTCCATTTTTAGAAAAGGATAGATTCAAAGAACAGATTAGACATAGATGATTATGCCGAAAGGCCTGGTGTGAATGCTGTCCCTCACCACTGTTAAAGCCAACTTGGGGGACGCCTGGGTGGCTCAGTTGGCTAAGCATCTGCTTTCAGTTCATTGGGCTCCTTGCTTGGTAAGGAGCCTGCTGCTCCCCCTGCATATGTGAGTGCACACTATCTCTCTAATAAATAATAAATAAATCTTGAAAAAAAAAAGGCCAACTTGGGAAAGGAGAGCTATAGAGAAGAGCTGAAGCACTTCTAAGCTGGCACAGCACAGTACCTTCCATTTCTAAGAGTAAGTGGCCAGAAATGGCCTAGAGGGTCATCTTTTTTAAACCAAGAGTATCTTATTTTTTAATATTCTTTGAGGAACTGAAATCATTTTCTCTCTTTTAACCTTCAAACAGTTTCAACACACGATGGGACTTCAGGGGAAACCTCGCCTGGCTCTGATCATCATTATGCAGCATTTCCTCAGCACCTACATTTCTCCTACAATGGTAAAAACCTTTCTGTACTCCCATCACATTAGATTTTTAAAAAGCAGTCTTTTATGAGAAAGCCAAAATAAAATGACCTGCTATCAGTCACCAGCTCCCACTCACACTCCAGCACTTCGGGCCTTCATAACCAGGCCTCAAGGTATCTTTTACTGCCCTCTCATGCACTTCCCTAATTGTATATTTGAGCCAAATTATTACTCACCCAATATTGTGCTCCATACTGTTTTGTCTCCAATTCTGCTCTCTCCAACTGAAAAGTTTCCTATCCTCAATCTTACCATTTCAAAAGCCAACTCATACTTCAAGAATCAGCTCATTTTTTCCAGATCTAATTAAATGTACTCTCTCCCTCCTTTGATTTCCAATAGTACTTTGAATTCCTGTTTTACTCTGCCTTACAGTCTATCATTTCTTTAATTCTCTCCAAATGCTATAAACACAAGACATTTTTTTAAAAGATTTTATTTATTTGTCAGAGAGAGAGAGAGAGAGAGAGAGTCCAAGCAAAAGCAGAGGGAGCAACTGGCAGAGGAAGAAGCAGGCTCCCTGCTAGCGGGAACTTGATCCCGGGACCTTGGGATCATGACCTGAGCCAAAGGCAGACACTCAACTGACCGAGCCACCCAGGTGTCCCTAAATTCAAGAAATTTTGAACCATGGATTTACAAGAATATAAAAGTCCTGGGTATAGTCCAAAATTAGCACATTCAGCCCATTCTCCTACATCCTTAAACAATCTATAAAGGTACCTGATACTCAGAGCAGTGGGTCTACGAAAATGTCCTTCAAATAAATATGAAAGGTGGCTAAACATTTTGGAGACTCTTTTTAAACTGTTAGGACTGTTTATGCTCCCTCTGTGTTTCCTCTTATTTCACCGCCTTACTCTCCTATCTTGTGACAGTTCTAAGACATGATGACACTTCCTGGCCATTTTCGTTCTGTACGAACTGCAAAGTACAAAAAACCAAAACCAACCAAACAAACAAAAAAACAAAAACAAAAAAAGAAGGAAGGGAGAAGAGAGAGAAGTGTCTTACTTTTCTGGTAAAAGGGTGAAAGGATGAGGGAAACAGAAAGAGGTTCAATGTCTTTCTCTGAAAGAAGATGACTAATTAAAAACACTTAGATCATCAATATAAAAAATAGCTAAAGGAATGGGAAACACATACACTGAATTAACTTACCTCCACACTTTGGGTTTGGGCAATTGCTGGCTAAACTCAAGTATCTAAGAAGATTCTCAGGAAGATCGTAGGGAGTGTACGAAATATTTCGAATTTTAATGGTCCGTGCAGCTAATTCCAGGAGAGTTGGAGGGTCATAGGTTAAATCTCTAACAAAACGAACAACCAATGGATTTCCTCGCAAACTCAATTCTTCCAAGTGAATAAGGTTGAGGATCTCTCGAGGCAGGTACGTCAGCAAGTTATTGTGAAGACTGAGGGAACGAAGTGAATGCAACCTACAACGAATACCGTACAAAAATCAATGGCAGCGAGCAAGCTAACTACCAAGAAAGCTAAGCAAAGAACTTGATTTCCCCATGAGGATGAGCAATTAAGGCCAACAGAAGTAAAATAAAAAGGAGCTGAAACTAGACCAGAGTGTAGACTTGTAAATATCATGAGATGACATTTGCCCATGGGATCTTAGAGAATGTAGAATAATAATTAGTATTCTGATGTGCTAGGCTGATATAAATGCTAGATTTAAAGACTTTTTTTAGCATGCTTCACCATTCAGATACCAATAAGAAGAAAGATTTAAAATGCAACAGAAATCAAGATCCTTCACATTATTTCATCAGGATAGGAATGTTTCATATCAAATATAAAATCAGTAAAATTCCATAAAACCTAGGGAAATCTATGCCAAAATTACTCTTTTTTTGATTAAAGAAAACAGATGAAACAAATATTTTGAGACACAAACCAGGCATTTAAAAGTAATGTTAAAAATAAGCAACTCAACTCACATATCTTTTACTTTGAGAATACCTAATTCTCTTCTACATATAAAACACATGGAATGAATGCAGGACAAAAATTCTTAAGCAAGGATCTCTGTGTATACTCAGACTGCCTGAGACTACTCACTGTGAAAGCTGAGGAGGCACACTTTGGATTTTGTTGTCACATAATACCAAGTAACTTAGAGAAGGCAGATTTCCTAATTCTGGTGGGATTTCTTTGATGAAGTTTCCTCCGAGATATAAACACTCTAAACTGTAAAAATAAATGAACAAAAACAAAAACGTAAACAAAAATTGGACAAGACATCCCAATGTCTTTATTACAACAAACACATTTCATTTATTCATTCAGCAAATGTTTTACTTAGGATCTGCTATACAGGCTCTAGAGAAATAATGCAATCTTCAGAGAGCTTATATTACAGGTAAGCAGGTAAGACACGCTATTGTTAGACCATAATATAATTAAATAC
Organism: Ursus americanus; assembly: GCF_024610735.1. Classification (NCBI taxonomy): domain Eukaryota; kingdom Metazoa; phylum Chordata; class Mammalia; order Carnivora; family Ursidae; genus Ursus; species Ursus americanus. The sequence continues at coordinate 37,316,808 of NC_142130.1, read as the reverse complement.
AAAACAAGGCCAAAAGTAAGTATAATGTGATTAAAATACCAAAATAAGCAGAGCAATCCATAAATGATAGAGGAGTTTTAAAAAGTAGAGAAGTAAGAAAAGGACACAGTACTTGGGACTGGGAGAGACTTTGCAAAAGTGTTGTGACTTCAGCTGGACCATGAATTTAGCCCATGCAGATGGGAGGAAAGAAGATACTTCAGGTTGGAGGAGAGGGCTTTTAGAGGACAATGAACACATCTTTTAACACAGAAGAGCAGAGTTCCTGTTGAAGAATCCAGAGAAAAGGCTGAAGGAAAACCGGATTATACGAAGTCTGAATTTTGTGCTGGAAGACACAGATTTGATGCACTTTTAGGCAATGGGAAAACCACTAACCTTTTTCTGAAAAGAATGGAAAAACATGGCTGAACTCTATATCTCTTCTTTGTTCTTACAATTGCAAAAGCATTCTTTAGGAGCTATCTAAATAAATTGTGTAAAACTGACGACTAGCATGAAATTAAAGTTCTAAATAGTTACCTTATTTTCCATCAAGTTAAGAACATTTTAGACATAGCATACATTGCACCAAAACGTACTGCTACTTTTTGTGGTGTTGACTGTAGAAAGGCTTTCTCCAAAAGATTTTTGCAGGGAGTGGCAGAATCAGTTCTTACAAATATATAAATATAATTAAAATGTATACATACAGATCTTTTCATTACTATGTTACTTTTGTCTCCCTATTAAATCTGCTAACTCAGTGGGCACTAGCATTCTTTTAAGACACCTTTGAATGTGGGGGAAAAATAGCCTACTAAACTATTACCCAAACTTTCAGGGTAAGAATTACCTGGGATACTTTTAAAGTACAAATTCCAGGCTCCATCCAGATTCACTAAATCAGAGTTCCAGGGGAAGATTTTAGTATCTAAGGTTAAAAGATAGAGTATGATTAGGGGCGCCTGGGTGGCACAGCGGTTAAGTGTCTGCCTTCGGCTCAGGGCGTGATCCCGGTGTTATGGGATCGAGCCCCACATCGGGCTCCTCCGCTATGAGCCTGCTTCTTCCTCTCCCACTCCCCCTGCTTGTGTTCCCTCTCTCGCTGGCTGTCTCTATCTCTGTCAAATAAATAAATAAAATCTTTAAAAAAAAAAAAAGATAGAGTAAGATTAAAAGGTAAAAGCCAAGTTACTCTGCAGGGCTACAGCTAATTACAAATCCACAACTGGCAAATTAAGAGTACTTCTTACCACATAACCCTGCCAACACTTATTCTTATCATTTGCTTTACTTTTTTTTTAAACTATTTGGTGAAAACTGGTATGATTCTGTTCTTTTTAATTTGCTGTTCTCTAGTTATTAGTGAATTTAGCATCTTTGTATATGTTGTTGGCCATTTGAGTATCTTTAGAGAATAGCCTGCTCCTATACTTTACCCATTTTTCTCACAGGTTTTATGGCTTTCTCTTATTAATTTGTTGGGAGCTTTGTTGTTAAATATATGTTCTGCATAACCTTGTTCCTCTGTGGCCCAGAGCATGGTCTATTTTTGTTCACATTTTGCATGTGTAAAATGAATGTGGCGCTGCAGGTATTGAACTTATTAACTGTGCAATTCAAAATTTTTAAAGCATCTCTTTATTATTTTGCCTTCTTGCTCCAGTGGTTAGTCTTCTACCAGATCCACAGTTTTCCTTCTTCCCTTTATAATTACCAAGTTTTGCTCTTTCCCCTGAAAATACAGAGGGTATAATGCAAATAAATCCTTGCTGAACTGTTCCTTAACTCACACGAAGCATTTCTCTCTTTTCCTTTTAATCCATTTGCCTTAAAAACCTATCTTTTAATTATCAATATTGCCTTTTGGTTTTATTTTTGTTCGTATTTATTTCATTTAAACCGCCATTCACCAGTATAAGAACTTCATCAGTTACTTATTCTTGTTATAACCCAGTTTCTTCCTCTTCAAAATGGAATAATATTATACATCAAATAAAATGCCTAGTTAACAAATATGAACTAGGCATCTACCATGTGCCAGGCACCATTCCAGGGAACACGTATAAATAAGACCAAGTTCTTGACCTTACAATCTAGTGAGACAGACAGTAAATCAGTGAATGTGTATGAATTATGTCTGATAGCTTTAAGTGTTACCTCCCTAAAAAGGGAGGCAATCAGATGGTTATGGAAGTGAAATTGTAGACAGGGTGGTTAGGAAAGGCTTCTTTTAGATGACATGTGAACAGAGATCTGAATGAAACGAATGAGTACAAATTCTTAAGGTAGAAAATGCTTGGTGTGTTGCCAGTTGTGGGTACATCAGGGTAGTAGAGGTGGGAGAGTGGTGGTCAGAGAGGTAGCATGGAGGGCCAGATCACAGAGGGCCTTTTGGGCCTCAGTAAGGATTTTGAACTTTATCCTAAGTAGGAAGGGTTTTGAACAAAGTTGTGTAACTTGATTTACACTTTAGAAAGATGACTGTGCATACTGTGTGGAAAGTAGCTTGGCATGTGGTGGGGAAAGGAGGTACAATGGGAGGAGTGGAAGTAGGATGACCAGACTGGAGCCTAATGCAGGAGTGCAGACGTGAAATGGTAGAGATTTGCTTGGTACATCTTTCTCTAACCCATTACTTTTAACTTATTGGGGTATTTCTATTTTAAATATAACTCTTATAAGCAGTATGCAACTTGATTTTGGTAAGTTTCGACTTGCATCTATTACCACAGTATATCTAAATATCTTTTTTCTCTTCTGTTCTTTTGTTGTGTTTCATTCAAGTTTCCTTTCTTCCCATTCCCCCTCTACTATTTTGAACTGTATGTGCTATTTCTATCTTGCTAGTAGTTACCCCTTCAATTTCCTTTGCTCTCCCTCTTACTCCCAAACACACATCCATGCTCATTTCTCTTCTTCTCTTCATATCATACAGAATTAGCTCTACCTTGATTTGAAAATAAATTTAAATTTATTTCCAATTAATAATTATTCAGATTCGTCAATATGTTTTACCAGTTTCTTTGTTCACCATTGTTCAGTGCTTTGGGGTATACACAGACAGAAAGGATGCCAAACCTTAGCAGTTACTGTGACTTTATCAGAGAAGTGTCTGATGCTCTAAAATATAACTAAGCCCACTATTTCAGAGTCATATAAATTCTCTGCACATATCATTAATCAGAGTACACAACCAGCACATTAAATTTATACTTTCAGACCTACTTCTCACTTTGAAACTCAAATAATTTCCCAAGTTCTAGGGACTTGAAGTCTTTCAATTATTCAGGTGAATTAAATTTCTAAAACACACTCTACTGTTCCCAAAAATGCTTTTGAAAGAAGAAAAGAAACTACTGTTGAATTTTAAGCAAAACTGTAGTGTTTTAAAGTTTTTGTGATGTGTTTTTGTCAACATTGCACTTCTGTTCATTGGCTTGGAACAATTCTATTTTTTAGCATTTGACAAATATTGAAACAGAAAACTAATTCACAGAAGTTATAGAATTCTTCCTTTCCTTTCTGTTTAGCATTAACACACCAACCTTAAATTTGCTTCTTGGAAAGTATCTTGAGTCTCCAATCCTTAGGGACACTGAAGTGGGTGCCTTTTCTCTATCAAGGGCCAGTGACCCACTGAAAAAATAGACAAGGCCCTTACTGCCAATAACTTTAACCACACGTATAAGTAGAAAATGTTTTGCTCCTCCACTCAAATAAAAATGACATTAAGAGGGGAGCCTAGGTGGCTGAGTCGGTTAAGTGTCTGCCTTCGGCTTAGGTCATGATCTCGGGGTCCTGGGATCGAGCCCCGCATCAGGCTCCTTGCTCAGTGGGGAGCCTGCTTCTCCCTTTCCTTCTGCCTGTCACTCCCCCTGCTTATGCTCTCTCTTGCTTGCTCTCTCTCTCTGTCAAATAAATAAATCTTTAAAAAAATGACATTAAGAATAACAAAAATATAAATTCGTTCTACATTATGGTTGGTTAAAGGGAGATGGAATTAGAGTGAGACAGCTTCGTACAAGAAGGCAGGAAACAGGAAGAGAAACACAGAAAGATAAGAACCATACATCTGTGGACAAAGAAAGTAGTTTTCTTGAGGTAGCATCCCCATATCGAATCATTTTCAAATACTATCACTCACCACAAGCTTTTAAAGTACATGAACCACATGAATCTTACTGTCACTATCTGGCTTCAAGCAAGTGACTGATACTAAATCTCAGTGTCCTCATCTGTTAAAAAAAAAGGGGGGGGGTGAATTAGGCCATTGCCCAGGTTGTTTCTACTTCTAAGATTTTATTTCTAGACAACTCTTTTAGTCTGTACTCAACTAGAATTTAAATTTGGAGTATGGCCTAAACCTTTACTGATTCTTATCAGTAAAGAGAAGTGGAGCATAAAACTGAAAAACGCAAACACTGATAAAAAAAGATCCCACACAAAATTGGAGCCAAAGGTACAATGACCAAAAAGCATTGTTTATTAGCTAGAAAATCAGTCAACCAGGTAAACAGCTTTGACCAATCCTCCTGATCACATATGCAACAGAAGTCAGAAGGATTAGGTTCCAGCCCTATTCTGTCACAGTGGAAAATTCTTGGTTTGGACTCACAGATCCCAGAGATCAAGTCCAGTTTCACCACTCATTGGCTTTGGGCTCTTATAACTTAACCTCTCAAAGCCTCAGTTTCTTCCTCTCATCTCACAGAGGCATTGTGAGAACTAAAAAGGACACTGAGAGCTTCTACAACAGGGCCTACAACACTGTAAGTACTCAATAAATAGGATTTTTGCCTACCTTTTCCCCCAGGTGATGGAAATAATTGCTTTAGGTTTTTCTTAGTATATTAAGAAGATTCAAATAAGAAGGTTGGAATTATGTAACTCAAAATTAGGAGGAAACAAGGTCTCTTCCCAACTTTTCTATTTCTTAATATCTCTCCTAGCATCACCCAGATGTAAGCGACCATCATCTCTCATTCTACGAGAATGACCTCCTTCTAACCAGCCCTTAAAATCTCTTCTCATCTCTCCACCCTCTCCCCACTCCACTGCTGCACAGCAACAAGACGGATGTGCTTAAATCTCTCCTGTGTGTACTTAGAATAAAATCCAAACTTTACCACGGCCTTCAAGATACAACACGGCCTGGGATTGGTCCAAGTTTCTATTTGCCAACTTTCACTCGTGGCCACTTTCTCACTGTTAGTACAATGTCCTTCTTTCAAAATGTTGGCCTTCAGTCCCTCTTGCCTCTGGCTTTTACTTGCACTGTTCCTTTTACCTAGACTGATCCCACTCCACCCTCTCCTACTTAATTCTTATTCTTCTTTCAAAATTCTCAATTCTCTATTCTCAATTCGAATGTTTCTTGTTCAAGGACCATACTAAGTCAGGGCCCTCTGTTATTTCAAAGCACTCTATTTGTCTTCATAGAACTTATAAAAACTGTAATTAAAAAATGAGGTTTATAATTAGTTGTTTAATGTCTCCTATTAGTATGTTAACTCCATGAGAACAGGACCATGTTCACCACTGTATTCCCAGTACCTAGGACAGTGCCTGACACATGGTAAGTACTTCATAAATATCTGTCGGAGTCAATGGACATCTTGCCCAAATGCCTTATTTTGCAGATTAGGAAGCAGTGGTCAGGATATGTTAAGTGACCTGCCTAAGGCTGGGACACAAAGAGTTCATATTCTCAGGCCAACGTTCTTTTCACTATACTTACCTCTTTCTAGCTCTAATATTCTGTTATCTCAGGAAACTCAATAAAGGATATGAAAATATTTTACAGATGACAAACATTTTGTTTTTTTCAGTTTGGACAATACAATTGCTCTTGCTCTATTTCTCACACCCCTGCAGAGCACTTTTAGGAAACTTTTGCCATCCTGCTTCTCTGATTCCTCCTTCCATTTAATTCAACATGTATTTACTGAATAATCTAGTGGGTGAGGCAGCCTCTGAACAAGGAATTATAATCAACAAGGTAAATGCAATGGCAGGATGAATGAGGTACACAGGAAGTCCAGTTCAGTCAATAATTGTCCAGGAACCAGTGAAGGAAGAAAACAGACAACCCTGGATATGGGTTCTGAAGGATGAATAGGAGTTTGCCAGGTGCAGGCAACATTCCAGGCAAAGGGAACTGCACAGGTACAGAGGCCCTGCATCCACTCACCACATATTTAGTAAGTGCCCATAAGGTGCTAGTAAACTGCATGGCTCACTGAATTTCACGAACAGCGCTAGCACTGCTACAGAGAAAGGATAGCAGGAAATGGAGTGGAAAGCAAGGATTTGGTCAGAGTATCTTGTTTGTTATGCTAAAAGGCATGGAAAACCACCACAGACGTCAGAGGAAGGAAGTGATCACCTCAGGTAGTTGTCTGAGTACCTAACTCAGTTGGGATCCCCCCACCCCACCCCAAGGAAAAAAAAGCCTGCCTCGAAAATCTGCTTAGGGCAAACACAATTCCAAACGCTGTCACACACGCGATCTTACTGCATCTTCACTTACAACTCGCTGAGATGGCCGGGCAGTAATCACTGCCAAAGAGTTAAAGAGCGAGCCGGGAAGCAGACGGATGGTTACGTGACAAATGACCGGCGCCAAGACCAGGCCTAGCGCTCCGGGGCTGCAGGACACCGCCCCAGGCTTCCCTACCCTGGGGCAGGGCCCCGCTCACCTCTGCAAGTTCTCGATCTCGGCCGGGATGCTCTGCAGCTGGTTGCCACCCAGGCTGAGGGTCTGCAGCGCGCGGAGCTCCAGCAACGACGCGGGCACCTCCTGGAAGCAGTTCCCGCTGAGGTTGAGCACCTGGAGGCTGCGGCAGAGCGGCGACTGGGCCAGGCCCTTGGGCAGCGCGCCGGGCCCGCCGAGCCGGTTGTTCTTGGCCAGCAGCGTGCGCAGGCCGCTCAGCGCCAGCAGCTCCGGCCCGAGCGCGGTCAACGCGTTGCCGCTCACGTCCAACAGCTGGAGGTGCGGGAAGCCGCTGCCCAGCGCCCGCGGCAGCGACACCAGACGGTTATGAGGCAGTAGCAGCCGGAGCAGCGCCTCACGGGCGCCGCGCCGCTCCTCGCTCCGCACCTCCAGCTCCAACTCCAAAGTCTCCGGGGACACATTAAGGCGGGACAAGTTCAGTTCGGCCTCCCCCGCCGTGGCCACCGCCGCTCCGGCCTCCTCCATCCCCGCCGCGGCGGGGCGCGTGGCCCCGGAACCGAAGGGCGCCGCGCGCGATCCACAGGCCGGGAGCTCCGCGGCGCCCCGGAACCTGAACCGAGGGCGGCGTCGGAAGTGGCGCGGGCGGCCGCTAACCCCGCGCGCCCCAGCCGAGTCACGCGACGCGAGGCGGCGGGGTGCGCGCGCCGCTCGGGGGGGGCGGGCTGCGTCTCACGTGGCGCGCGGCGCGGAGAAGGGGTGCGGACGGGGGTAGAGGCCGTCCTTTGAACCCCGGAGGGTTTGAACAGCACTGGTTTACAGTCCCTGGAGTCTGGCTGACCTGTCCCCAGAGTGCTGGACTGCCTCGGTAAACAGCCCGAGGACTCTGCTTCTCTGGCCTTGAGGGTTTGCGCGTCATGGTGCACCGCCCCCTTGGTTCCCAGTTTAGGAGTGGGACCCCTACTATGCGGCATTCAGTGAGAACACAGGAATTTAGTGGTGAGTCAGCTTCATTACAGCAAGCCCCAGGAATTTAAAGGCGCAGGATTAACCACACCGACTTCAAAGTGCAAAGACAGCTGGACTAGAAATCAGAACCCCTGGATCCTACCTCGGGTTCTGCTATTAAATAAGCCTTGTGTCCTAGGACAAGGAATTTGATTTCAGTTTCTCCATCCGCAGGGTATGGTTAATACTTGCCCTGTTTGCCCTGCAGGATTAATTTCTTTTTGAAACACGATAAAAGTAAGGTATATCAAGTAAGGGCGATTCTACATTTTAGCTATAGAAGCATTTCCGTGGTTTTTGTGGTTATTGTGGCTAGAAATGAATTTGGGAGCCATGGAAGAGGTTAGATAGCTCAAATTAATTGATCAGTTTAAGAACTAAGAAAGCAGTGAGACTTTACTGCAGGTTAAAACTACAATTAACTGGCAAAATCCCGACTCTGGCTTTAATTTAGTACTTCTAATTAACATATTTACTCTAAGCTTAGTCTTTTCTAAAATTACTTTTATTTATAATTTTGGAAAGGCATGAGTAGAAATGAGAAAAATATTTAACAATTTTTTACAAACCTTACGCATATAAATGTTCAAAACTTGTATATTATCAATGACATTAAGTTGCCTGCCTCCTAAAAAGAAGAATAAAATAACTTTTTTCTTGCAACTCTGTGTGAGAAACTTTATGCCTCTTAACCTGCTGCCAAATTTTAATTTCTGCTTGAGTTACAGTAAGCAGCAGAATATACTTTGACAGTTTAAACCAGAAATAGAATGTTTTTAAGACTGTTTTAAGACCAGAAATAGAATGTTTTAAAACCTGTTTCAAAAGGGTCCTCTTAAGAATTAGACTTTGTTTTGGATCAAGATCACATACTGGCAGGAGCCCTCATATGTGAAAATTGCAAATACTTAAAATAATACAGTTTTATGCTTTTAAAATGTGCTATGTGTCTGTGATAAAAATTAAGTGACAGAAATTTGATATGAGAAAAAATGATTTGAATGTGATTCAGAAATAGTTAAGATCACAAATCAGTGAAATGAAGGGAGAAGGATGGAAATAGTCTCAAATAACAGAGAAGGAAGCTGCCTGATAGAAAGTTTTGAAGAAATGTTCAGATTAATGTGAGAATCCCTTTATTGTTCATTATAATAAGCCGTATCTCAGCTACCATGGATGCTTCTCTCTTCCTTGCAGCCAGATAAGTGTAAATTCAGCAGGGTGGGCCTTAAAACTATCCAGGCAGCTGGGAGAGTTCTGAAAATGTTGTGGGAGGTGAAGGAGCGTTGGTGGCTTCTTGTCCTTCACAGTGATGTGCTGTCTTGTGGCGAGCTGAAGGAGATGTCAGAGACGCAGTGGGGGCACTGGAGAGTGTGAAGGGAGGAGGAGACAGCGCAACGCATTATCTAGGGAGAGGGATATGGATTTCAGGGAATTGTGAGAGTATATGGTGTATTTGTCCACTTATCAAAACTTAACCGTCAAGCAACTCTTGGGTCAAACTGACTATATTTCAGGATAAGTCTCCTGATTAGGATGTTATTGAAAAATGAAGGGACACCAAATGAAGGGCGCTTCCTCCTTCAGCCACCCTGTTCACATTTCCTGGGGGCAGGAACGGTGTCTACTTACCATGGCACCCGTCCCTGAGACGTAGTATGTGCTCAATAAATAGTAAATGAAATAAATGCATGAATAGGTTTTGGCATACCTGATTAAGAGGCCTTATTGCCCAACTGACTGCAGAAAAACCAGGAGATAAGCTGAGTGAAGAATCATTTCTTAAACCATTCTAGCTGGGAGGCAACATACTGTTGTTAAAGCATGGGCTTTGGCTTTTATGAGGTCTAGGTTTCAGAGCCCACCTCTGGAAATAAGATTTCTCTTATTTAATTCTGATTTGGTTACTTAATCTCTTTAAGCTTTGATTATGGAGAATGTTGTCTGTTTCATAGACTCATTATAAGGCTAAACCTAAAGGGCTTACCATAGTACCTAGTTCAAAGTAAATACTCCACGAGTAGTGGTGATTATTATTATTATTAGCAGTAATGGTAATAGTAGTTATTGTTATAACTATTACTCTCTCACGCTTGTTTTATCATGATCAGAGTAAAGAGGAAGTTGAGAACAGTCTTTACTTATGATGGCACAATTTCCTGCATAAACTGTGGTTTTCTGCCTGGGTCATGTTTTAGGGATTATAGTTTGAGAGGTTGGTCTGAACTCTCCTTGCCTCTGAGTTTTGACTCCCCACATTTATGCTTATTATCCTGTCCCCTAGTTATATCAAGACATCAGGCCTCCTAAACTGGATTTCTACCTTCATTCCAGCTACCTCTGGATTCCAATAGGCGTTCTGAAGCACGGCTTTCATTATCTCAATCTATCTCTCTCCCTCCTCCCCTGACTCCTTGTCTCCTCATTAGTTGTCAGGTGAAGGCCAGTTGCTTTGAGTTGTTTCGTTGCTGAATCGCTTTCAGTTTGGTTTATCCAATTTGTCCTGGATGGCTTAGAATTCTGCCATCTTCCTACCAGCTGTAGGATCTCAAAATGCCAGTTACTCTCTGTTTAAAGCGGCACTGAAGGCAGAAGGAGCCGTAGTCTTCGAATCCATTGTGCAGAGGCGATGGCCTCTGTATTTACGGGGGCCCAGAGTGAGTTTGCAGTCAGTTTCGTCAGTTAAGGTCTACAGCTTGGTTATCGCTAACAAGTTCTTTCTCTGCCTTAGTGTACTCTTGCTGGACAATTGATAGATTTAGAGTCTTTCCTGAGTCTCTTTCCCCAAACCAGTCTTCTTTATTAAAGTTTTTTGAAGATTCAAATAATAACATGGCATTTTCAGATCTGGATGTCTTTAGCTAAGCATTTGTTAGAGCTATAAAAGCATCCTGATGGTTACTCCCGTCGAAGTCACTCCATTTAGGGGTTTTTCTTATACCTGAGGAGGTGTATTTCTTGGCAACTGTTCTGGCAATTTGAGTGGCTATATTATCTTTTTAATTTTATCCACTTACTAAGCATATATTCCATAATTGGGTTGTTTTACCTTTTCATAGCAACAACTATAAACAAGCTAAAATACTTCCAGTCCCCAATTTATTCATTCTCAAATACTCATGGAGCACGTCTACGTAAGACGTGAACTACATAAAAGTGAACGATAGGGGCGCCTGGGTGGCTCAGTCGTTAAGTGTCTGCCTTCGGCTCAGGGCGTGATCCCAGGTTCCTGGGATCAAGCCCCACATCAGGCTTCTCCGCTGGGAGCCTGCTTCCTCTCCCAGTCCCCCTGCCTGTGTTCCCTCTCTCACTGGCTGTCTCTCTCTCTGTCAAATAAATAAAATCTTAAAAAAAAAAAAAAAAAGCGAACTATACATTGGAAATGTATAGAGATAACTAAAAATAATGGCTAACATTTATTGGTTATTTTCTAAGTGCCAGGCACTGTCCTAAGGGCTTTGTAGTCATTATTTTACTTAATCCTCATACTCATTCTATAAGGTAGGTATTATTATCCCTATTTTACAGATAAGAAAACTGAGCTGTCGGCAAATTAAGTAACTTGCCAAGTCACACAGTTATGATGGGGCTGGATAACCAAATAGTGGAATATGACTCCAGAGTTTATGATTTTGTCAAATACAATCACTGCCTTTAAGATACTTAAAGTAACAAAAATTAAACGTGAACCCATAATAAAAAAAAATCCAATTTAAAAATGGGCAAAGAATCTGATAGACATTTCTTCAAAGAAGATGTACAAATAGCCAATCAATATATGAAAAGACGCTCAATATCACTAGCAAATGCAAATCAAAACTATGAAAAGATGCCATTCGCACCCACTAGGATGGCCAAAACCAAAAAATAATGAGTGCTAGTGAAGATAAAGAGAAATTGGAACCCTCCTACACTGCTGTTGAGGATATAATATGGTACAATTACTTTGGAAATCAGTCTGGTAGTTCCTCAAAAGGTTAATGAAAGAAAGAATTACCACGAAACCCAGCAGTTTCACTCCTAGCTATAGATCCAAGAGGACTGAAAGAATGTTCATACAAAAATTTGTACACAAATGTTCATGGAGGCATTATTTATAATAGCTAAAACATGGAAACAACCCAGAGTTATATCAACTGATAAATTGACAAATAAAATGTGGTTATCCATACAATGGAATTTTATTTGGCAATAAAAATAAATGAAGTGCTGATACATGTTGCAACATGGATAAATTTTGAAAACATTATGAGAACATGTAAGTGAAAGAAACCAGTCACAAAAGACCATATAACATGGCATTCCATTTATAGGAAATGTGCAAAATAGCCAAATCTACAAAAACAGAAATAGATTAGTGGCTACCAGGGGCTGAGGGAGGAGGGAATGAGGAATGACTGGTTGGCACAATTTCTTTCTGGGGTGATGAAAATGTTCTAAAATTGAGTGTGATGATGGTCGTACAACTTGTGACTATACTCAAAACCATGGTATTATATACACTTTAGGTAAACGAATTGTATGGTATGTGAAATTTATCTCAATAAAACTGTTATAAACCTAAAGTTACTGAAATAGAAAGTAGCATTTGGTAGCTGGCATATAGATGCATAACCAAATACTATGAAAATTTGGAGTAAAGGCACCTTTCCAGGCTGCTGCAATTAGGAAAACTTTTGGTAAAAATGGGATGAGGCATGTGGAATTGGAGGAAAGGAAAAGAAGAAGGTATTTCTTGAGAAAGAATGACAAAAACAAGAAGGAAATTACAGCCTATGTCTGGCTGGAAATGGAGAAGGGTCTGGTTTGGCAGATGTGCTTTGTGCTGATGGTTACAATAGCCCAAGTATTGCCACACTTTGGAGAATAATGGGAGAAAGTATTTAAAATTGTGACTTTGCCCCCCAAATCTAAGATGTGCTGTTATGACATGGTGTAAGGAAGAGTAAAGCTTGAAATGATAAACTGGTCTAGATCATGGTGGGAGAGGTATGAATACCAGGTGAGGAGACCATCTCTGATTCTTTTCTTTCTGGAAGCTCTACATCCCATTTCCTTAGTAGCTCATGTAGACATACATGAAAAGACTGCCAGCCTTGGGGCAGTCTGTGGGAAGTAGCACCTGTAGAAAAAGCCTTATATCGGAGTACAATGTATTCTTCCCAGTTTCTTGGTCCTGTTGTGATGTTCCTCCTCTGCCTTAGAGTGGAAGTCAAATGTATGTCAAGCCTCAAGCCCTATAGCAGGAGTTAGAGAAGTGATACATACTAATCACAATTATTTCACTCTGTTATGTTCCATTTCATAGATATTTTATTGAGCATACCATGTCAAAACAAATCTATGATAGATATTGCAGGAGCTTATAAAAAGACATCACTCAACAGTTCATGTTAATGGATGTAGTTTTAAGTTCATGTTGAAACTCTGTAGGTCTTTTCTTCACTCAGCCACTAAAAGTGATTGGAGGAACTGAGAGGTTCTGGAGATCCAAAGCGAAGAACTAACTGCTTCATATACAGTCCCGGTGGGGTGAGGGATCGAGGGTGAAGCTGCTTTCTGGCACCCATTCCAAGCAGGAGGCCTCCTGTTCCTGTTTTTATCTTCTTGGCTTTGTTCTAACAAGTCTGCTTACAAGGAGAATTGTTCCTTCAAACTCTGGTCTAGAGCTCACCCGGGCTGTGTAGTGAGTTAAGGACAGGGCAGCCCAATTCAGACCCAGACCCAGTAATCCATGTGCGGTGGGGGAAAGACACCCTAATGAAAAGCTGGCCACTGGAGAACTTGAGCTTAAAGTTTAACGGAGATACAAATCATACTTATCCCTGAGAGGATGGAGACTAAATTTCATTTCCTCTCCTTCCTGTACCTTCACTCTGCATCACACTATGTGTGTAAGTTCTGTCTGTCCATTTCCTTATTTTTCCATTTATAACATATTTATCATAATGTAAATATAAAAGGTCACTATAGGAAATTCAGAAATATGTAATGAAAACAACTAAAATGACACATAATCTCACCATCCAGAAGTAACCACTGCTAACATTTTGGCATATTTCCTTCCTTTTCTGTATGCACATATTTTTTTCCCCACAAGGTTGCAATCATACATACGTGTAAAGTTATTTTGTTTTGTATTTTTATTTTTCATTAAAAGTTGTATAGTGAACATTTTCTGTGTCACTTAATTCTTTTTCAAAAATGTGATTTAAAAAATTGGGCACAGAATGATTCCCTAGTATTGGACATTATGGTGTTCTCTTGGTTTCACTCTTTCACCATAATGCCTTGCAAACACTTCCTTTTTTAGCCAACAAATGCAGCTATTAGAAATACTAAGTCTCATGGAGCTCTTTACTGACCTTTTGCTGCAACAGCTTGGTAGAAACAGTATCACCAAGCCTTCTCCCTGGGGACTGCCACACAACTGTCCCTTTGAAGACATACTGCCTCCTAACTTCCTTCCCACCTGGTTGATCAGAGGGACCAGCTGCGATACAGGTAAGCTCTTTCAATAAACAGACTGTTTAGAGAGATTGTTGGCTTTGATTATGAACTGGAGAGCCAAATGAAGGGTAATGTGACTGAAGCATTTAGGTATCCACTCCAGCTGTATCTGGTTCCTTTATGCGTATGTTTCTGCATAGAGCGCATTCATAGACTTCTCATAGTTTCTCTGTAAATGAGAGGTGAAAAGGGTACCAGCCCTAGAGGCAATCAATACCTGGGTGCACTCTTGGAGTTCTCTGTTTTGGTATAGTTAATACTCTTCTTTAGTAGGGTATGAATTTATTTTTTCTGTTTTTTTTTCTTTCTCTTTCGTGTTATATGGTAAACTTTGTAACACCAGATCCAATTTAATTTTGATTCTGTATTAAAATTACTATGGGCACCTCAAATATATGGAACACCATAACAGACATATGGAAGACAAAGAGAACACCTTGCCCTTAGGGAACTTACAGTCCAGTAGGGGTGATAAGATATGCATACAAATAACTATAAAATAAAGTAGACCAGGTTGTAAGAATATTTTTAGTGATGGAGAAATGCTCACAAAACAGTGTCATGAGGAAAATTAAACTGGACACTAAAATGTATATACAAATTGAGTTCTCTTAAAAAGTACACATATAAAAGACTGAAAGAGAAAATTCTCAAATGCTAATAGTGGTTGGTGATGGACTTAGAAGAGATTGTAGCATTCTTTTTTATTCTTTCAAACATGTTTTTACAATGAATCTGCATCACTGTTAGAATCACTAAAACTATGCTTTGTTAAATGAGGGAGTACTATATAGAAGTATAAAATAAAAAGGAAGTAGGGAGGGACAAAGATTGTATCTACTGGGGTGGGGCAATTGGGAAAGCTTTAAGATTTATGTCTTTCCTAATTATGAAAAACTTTCCTTGGAAATAAATATCGTGGAAATAGATAATGAAATTTTATTGAGCTGAGAAAGCATATTGTATTCCTACAACTTTTTCCTCCATGACATTTGTCTACAATCTCTCTCTTTCTCTCTGTTGACTATAGCTCTAGTAGCTGTTACCTGCATATTGCCTTTTAAATTTTATATTATTTTAGACATGTCTTTCAATTTTTTTACTAATTATACCACAGGGAGGTATTTCCTGAATCAATGGTTGTTGTCATTCACTAATCATATTCCTAGTTAGAATATATAAGCTTGGTAAATAATCTATCCACTCGTTCTACTGACCCCGGAAGTGTTTTATTTGGTCATTGGCTGGCAAGGGCTGCTCCTTTATTCTCTTGTTCTTCTGTATCTGTTAATAGTCAATGCGCAGAGCGCATATTCTCCAGGGCCTAATGGGCCTCTAGGAAAGAGACTTATTGTAATTCTTCATAAGCCACCTGCTTCATCAGTTGATGAACTTCCTGTTCTCTTGCTGGATGCGCTGCGTGATACAGGACTTCCCACGGTGTGCGGTGAAGTGGCAGAGTTTTGTCAGGACAGACTTTAGGTGACATGCACAGACTTCAGCTAGCCTGAAAGGTGAGAGTGTTGAGTCTGTGTGACCTTGGATGAGTTATTTACTCTATGCTTTAGTTTCCTCTTGTCAAATGGAAACAATAATAACAACTACTTCATAGGCTTAGTTTTAGATTCAATCTGTCATTCATATGCATTTGATGTATAGTTGCCATTAGTATGGGGATCATAGACCGGGAGGACTGTGGCGGCTTTTCCTCTCCTTAATAGATTATAGGAAGAAGAGGAGGCAGGAAAGCATGCTGAAAGGATATGATCATCTTTCCTTCCTTCCTTCCTTCCTTCCTTCCTTCCTTCCTTCCTTCCTTTCTTTCCTTCTTTCTTTCTTTCTTTCTTTCTTTTTCTTTCTTTCTTTCTTTCTTTCTTTCTTTCTTTCTTTCTTTCTTTCTTTTTCTTTCTTTCTTTCTTTCTTTCTTTCTTTCTTTTTCTTTCTTTTCTCTTCTTTCTTTCTTTCTTTCTTTCTTTCTTTCTTTCTTTCTTTCTTCTCTTTCTTTCTTTCTTTCTTTCTTTCTTTCTTTCTTTCTTTCTTTCTTTCTTTCTTTCTTCTTCTTTCTTCTTTCTTTTCTTTCTTTCTTTCTTTCTTTTCTTTCTTTCTTTCTTTCTTTCTTTCTTTCTTTCTTTCTTTCTTTCTTTCTTTCTTTCTTTCTTTCTTTCTTTCTTTCTTTCTTTCTTTCTTTCTTTCTTTCTTTCTTTCTTTCTTTCTTTCTTTCTTTTCTTTCTTTCTTTCTTTCTTTCTTCTTTCTTTCTTTCTTTCTTTCTTTCTTTCTTTCTTTCTTTCTTTCTTTCTTTCTTTCTTTCTTTCTTTCTTTCTTTCTTCCTCCAAAATAGTAAGGGACAAAGAACATGCACAGAAATACTTGCTATACAAGGTGATCTATGCAATGACAAAAGTATGTTCAAAATACAGACGGGGGATGATGAACCGGACTGGGATGAGGGAGGACTTTGGGAAGAAGTGCTACTTGGGCAGAGTTGTGAATGGTAAGTGGGTATGGGGAGGGGCAGGTGAGGCTGGTGATGATTGGAGTTGTGTCAGGTGAGGAGGGTTGGGTTAGCACTATGACTTAGGGATGGTACTGGTGGAACTTGGACTGTGGGGGAGTCTTTAGAGATGAGACCAGAGAAGGAGACAGGATCCAGCCAGTGAATAAGATTGACCTCACCCATATGGAGATGTACATTTGTGTCAGGGCTTCTCAAAGGGACTGAGTGCTCCCTGAGCCCTTTCTCCTACCTCTTCCAGAGCTGCCCTAGGCTTGTTAATTCCATTCCTATTAAAGTGCAGCCCTGGCTGGGCAGACTGGTTTAGTACTGTCTCTTGGTTATTCTTCTCTGTTTGGGAAGCCTCACTCCATAACTTCCAGACGCACCTGCTTATCTACTGTTACACCTCGTCCACTGTTAACTTTCCCCCGCAACACCCAGACGGTCAGCAACAAACCGGGAGGCTGTCCCCGACCCCTCGGATATCTCAGGGCTGACTCTGATCCAAACGAATTCAGATGGGACTCAGCTAGAGACAGATCTGCACACTCTAGAACTAGAGTGCCAGGTTCCTACAGGCAAACGCAACAAACATGCCTGTAGTAGCAGCCTGAGTGAACTGGGTTCAGTGGGCATCCCACATAGACTACCAGGGCTGGCAGTACGTGTGGTGGGTGTGCTGCCTGGAGGGGGTGCCCGTGAGGCCTTCCTCAGACCCAGCAGGGCGTGGCTGGGTTATGCCGGCCCTACTCTTTCTCGCCAGAGACAAAGTCTCTACCTTTCTCTTCGTTCCTTACAGAATGTCTCTCTTCTCGGTGATGGTCAACATGCTGCTGCTAGTCCGTGATGCAGGTGAGTCACTTTTCAAAAAAAACTTAGTGGGTATTTCTGAAACAGCGTGGGGAAGAGTGAGGAAATAGTGATTTGGAGATTTTAAAAAACCAAGCAAATGATTTAATCTCTCTGAACCTCAGTCTTTTCATTTGTTAAATGGGAATAACAATGCTATTTTTGTGTCACAGGTAATATTGAAGGACAGATGGGAAAATCTAACAGGCACAAATTGTAAAATATTGTTTTTTTAAGGGGCGACTGGGTGGCTCAGTCGTTAAGCGTTTGCCTTTGGCTAGCCCTGGATCAGGCTCCCTGCTCGGCAAGAAGCCTGCTTCTCCCTCTCCCACCGCCCCCCCCCCCTTGTGTTCCCTCTCTGTCTCTCTGTCAAATAAATAAATAAAATCTTTAAAAAATATATATTGTTTTTAAAAAAATATTTATTTGAGAGAGAGGCAGAGAGATGGCAAGAGAGGACGAGCAGGGGGAGAGCGAGAAGTAGGCTCCCCACTGAGCAGAGAACCCCGACATGGAGCTCAATCCCAGAACCCTGAGATCATGACCTGAGCTGAAGGCAGAGGCTTAACCAACTGAGCCACCCAGGTGCCCCAAAAAAACGTTGTTTATTTTTTTCAATGAGAACCCCCCCTCCCAATTTGGTTTGTCCATTTGAGTCCATATTAGATAGTTACATTTACTCACACCTATGATTTGAACTTCTCTAACCAAAACAAAAATATCTAGATATTCCTCCTCACTTCCAGTGACTCTGACAAATGTCGATTTAGGATTTAGTGTCACAGAATATTTGAAATCAGGCCTGTCCTGAAAAATCTGAATGGGCAGTCAATGCAGGGTTTTTATAATTCTTCATTCTCAATTCTTCAAAAATATTGGGATGAGGGGTGCCTGGGTGGCTCAGTCATTAAGTGTCTGCCTTCGGCTCAGGGCATGATCCTGGTGTTCTGGGATCGAGCCCCACATCGGGCTCCTCTGCTGAGAGCCTGCTTCTTCCTCTCCCACTCCCTCTGCTTGTGTTCCCTCTCTCACTGGCTGTCTCTCTCTCTGTCAAATAAATAAATAAAATCTTTTAAAAAAAATATTGGGATGAACAGTGTACAGATGTTGAAACTGTTGATGTAATTCAACTAACCAAAGGTATCTATGCAAAAATGCTTTATAGACGCACATATGTCTAAAACCTGCAACATAACTACTTCACAAAGTGATCAAACATATTTCCGGTTCTCAGGCATAGGCCATCTCCCAGGGACCTGCAGCAGTTTGCCAAAGGTAGCAGCAGCTTGAGGACGTCCTCAAGCTCCAGAGATCTACTCGGAGTTAGTGCAAGACTTGGTCCATCCAGATTGCATTTACTGGCTCTTTTCTTTTGATGCTTGGTTACTGTGTGTTGGTGTGTAGGGAGGCAATCCACTCATAGCCAACAAAACAAAACAAAACAAAAACCCCAAAACCCCAACCAGATAAAAGAATGAGTGTATACATAGGTGAGAAAGAGAAAGGTGTATTAGTTCTGGTAATACCTTTCACTTTATAGCAATATTGGTAGCCTAATACTGTGTGCTAGGTACCATAGTAAGTGCTTGAGACGTAGTACCTTTCTGCAGTTTTGAAAGTGTTTTCTCACATTATCAGCTGTTTGCTTCAGTTTCTTAGGCATTGGGAAGCTGACGACACAGTGGTCTAGAAATAACAGATTGAAATAGACAAAAGAGTGATTCAGATTTAAGTGCACCATCTGCAGACACATCGGTCAGAGGTTGGCATTTACATTACCAATTACATCATCAGTAGATTGTGTTTCACGATTCTTTGGCTAGAGTCTTTAGATTCCTGCGTCTGAGACCCTTTCCCTTGGGAAGAAGGGGTTCAGCTGCAGCAAGACCTCCTGGGTATAACCTGAGAAGCTAGAATTAAGGACCTCTCATGAGTAAGCTACATATTTTTATGAGAGATTGGGAAGAGGGGCAGCTTACTAAGGTATCCACCCGTCTGGTCCACTCTTTCTGTCTCTCTGGAAAATTACTGAGCAATGTCATATAAAAACAGCCCCTAAGATCCGAAGGTATTTTGTAATAGCCCCAGGGCAGGTATTTTTATCATAATTATACACTAGGAAGCTGTAACTCAGAGAGAATAAGTGACTTACCCATCGCCAAATGACTAGTAAGGGGCTTAGAACTAGAACAAAGGGGGTGCCTGGGTGGCTCAGTCGGTAAGCATTCGACACTTGATCTCAGCTCAGGTCTTGATCTCAGGGTCATGAGTTTGAGCCCCACTTTGGGCTCTGCAATTGGCGCGGAGCTTACTAAAAAAAAAGAAAAGAACTAGAACTTAGATTTACAAATCTTCAGACAGGAATTTTTTAATAACTATAATCCACTGCTTCTTGATTGTAACCACATCAGAGAAATAACAATTTGAGCAAGAAAACATTTCATGTTTTATATGCACATCCATCCTTCTTAGGGTCACACAGGTTATTTTTCCTTGCCTTCTTCTTTCCATTCTCATCTGTTTTCCTTTAGAGTCATTCATATATTTAATTAGCCGTTGATTCATTCGTCAAGTTTAGGATGAGCGTCCACTCTTAGATGGAAGAACACAGTTCAGATGGAGCGCCGTGGAGCCAGACTGCCTGGGTTTGAAGCTCTACCACTTACTAGCTGTGTGTCCCTGAGCAACTTACTTCACCCCACTGTGCCTTGGTTTTCTCAGTAGTAAACTGGGGATAATAATAGTAACTACCTCTCTGTTAGTATGCAGATTACATGAATTAAATTCAGGACAATCTCTTAGAATATGTCTGACGCATTGTAAACACTTAATAAATGTCACCTGATGTATTAGTCAGGATTCTCAGAGCAGCAGAACAAAGAAAATCTATATGAAGAGAACATGTGATTGTGGAGGTAAGAGGTCCCAGGATCTCTGCAGTGGGCAAGCTGGAGACCCAGGAAAGTGATGGTATCGTTTCAGTCCAAGTCTAAAGGCTTCAGACCCAAAAGGAGCCTATGTTTCAGTTTGAAGTCCAGCTCAAACAGCCTTTGACTGATTGATTGAGGGCCACCCACATTAGAGAGGGCTGTCAGCTTAGTTTACCAACTCAAATATTGACCTCATCCAAAAACACCTTCAGAGACATGCCCAGAATAATGTTTGACCAAATTCCTGGGCACCCTGTGACCCAGTCACATTGGCACATAAGATAACACTGAACTGCGTTAAGTCCTGTGCTAGGCACTGGTGAAACAGGATGTTTAAGATATGGTCTCTGCACTCTTGGGACAGTCTATGCCCAGCCCCACCAACAGCCACATGATTGCTACTGATCAATGAGCAGATTGCATCTATCGTTCAACTGGAATGTACCCTCCAGCATATCTCTCTGGCTGCTTTTTGCTGGGTGGATGGCTTGGAAGCTTCCTTGCCTATGAACTTTCACCATTTGGATTTTCCCTTGTGCTTCACCTATTTTTTTCTTCTATTTCATCTCACCTCATTATATCAAACACTCTCCTCGGAAGCCCAATTTTTAAAGTAAATTAGAGAGGGATTGTTCTGATGGAATTGGTGAAGGAGTGGAGGTCTCACTGATTTGGTCTTCCCCTGTCTGTCAGTGACAATTTCTGGGGAGGGCTTTAGAAAAACTGGTTTTGAAAAGATTGAATCAGATGATCTCTAAGGCTTCTTCCAGCTCTAACATATCAGGAATGTATTCCATGTCACGATTCCATGAATAATACAGAGTGCATGGCTGTATTCCTCAGAGCTCTCAGCTCCTACTCAGGATAGCTCTGCCCAGACCAGTAGGGATTTGTGGCAGGTAGAACAGACTGACTTACTAAAATCTGTTTCTGCCTTTCTGATTTGCCTTCCTGGCTTGCTGAGACTAGAGAGTAAAAAACTACATTTCCAAGACTGCTTTACAGTTTAGGTTCTGGGGATGACTTAAACTCTGCCAGTCAGACACATCTGCTCAAGCATTAAACTGCCAACTGGTTTAAGTGGGGGAATGGTGCTGGTGCGATCAGCGTGCGGCGTGCACGCGCTCTCTCGTGCTAGTGGGACTCTAACAGGTGCGTTTGGCTCTGGAGTCACTGTTTGCAGTGACGACTTCTGATACGGCAGAGACAGCTGCTTCACTGGCAGACCCGCTCTGAAGTGCTGTCCTGAGCCCAGCACAATGGGAGGAAGGACTGAACACGCACACTGCTAGTGTCCCCTTCTGTGCCCTACTTTGGGCTCATTCCTCCAGCCTCCCAATGATTTTGTAAATGTCCACGTCTACGTACTAAATTCCTTACTGCTTGAAAGAGCTAGAATGATTTGTTTTATCTGTTATGAAAGCCTACCTGGTACAGCACTCACTGGCCTTTATGAATATTTTACTAACCTCATTTCTTTGAGATTCTCAGTGTCTACAGAAGAGTTACGGGTCCACCCTTTCACGGATGTTACCCTCACCTGCCGTTTCTCCTTCGTGGAGGGCACAGAAAATCTTGAGTTTTCTTAGGAAAGAGAAGACATCAAAGAAGAATATGGAGTAGAAGAGAATAAAGTATATTACCACTTTCTCAGGTGCTATGATTTTTTTGAATTTTCCCAAGGCTGGTTTACCAGTTTCATAATAACACTGAACAACTGGAGGATCAGAGGAGCTCCTTGGATGAGGGAAGAGTCTCCGTGGGTTGGGCTGAAATTTCTGAGGGACTCTAGCACTTTTACTAAGAAGTGTGGATTTCGTGGCTGAAACTATCTACAAGTGCTCAGCCATCACACCAAATGGAAGAGGCGAAAGTACAATCAAGCTAATAGCAGGAGGTAAGGGAATTTATTGGATGAACTTGGTTTCAAGCTCTGTCTCTGTTTATAGGGATAAATTTTAAGTTTCCTCTTCTGGTGTTCTCAGTTTTTCTCTTCTCAAGTTATCATAGGCTCTTCTCATATCCATCATAAGATTCAGGTATTTGCACTCTCAGTTCATGTTAGCTGAAAATACTGCTCTGGACCAAAGTTGGTATATCTGCATCTGTCTATATTACCCATTCATTCAAACAAGCAAACAAAATAAATACCCCCCCCCCCACAATGCATTGGCCTTATCCCAGACTCGCCCAACAAATTATAACACTGAAAACCCAAAATGTTACATAACATAATTCTCCTCCATGAAAACCCTGAGATATGAAGTGTGGTTTCATGAAAATAGCCCTACACCGGGAGTTAGGAGGCCCAGGTTCTAATTCTGGATGACTCTGACAACTCGTTTAGCTTTTCTAGGCTTCATTTTCTCACTGTTAAAATGGGGGATTGGACCAGTGGATCTCCATTATGCCCCAGGGATGCTCACCCTTCTCGGGATTACATGGAGAGTGGTCTTCTCCCTGCCAGAGATCTGCAGGTAGAGGGAGGCGTAACAGAATCCCTCTGGAGAAAGATCTGGAAGAGATGGGAAGGTGGCAGTGAGAACCATTTGTTATCTTCTGCGATTCTCAGCAGGGTGTCTGAGGTCAGCTGAGAGTCTGCAATGAAGCCATGAAGAAGGAACGGTTCCACACGTAAATACAGCAGCGCTGGAGGAGACCTGCAGGACAGGGGCATGCGTGTATTCTGATTCTCTTTCAGTGCCTAGGTCGGAAATTTAACTACGGTGAACCTCAAGACCTATTGCCTCCAGAAGGATTAACATAAAAACTCAGGGCAAGATTTTTGCTAGCTTGATCCTCCCGGGGCTGAAATAAAAAAGGAACTAATTGTTTTGTTGTTTTTTCCAACCAGACTTTGAAATGCCCCAGGTGCAGTTTGATAGGATTGATGAGGAGGACGTGGCAATGTGCATATCTAAGAGCTGGTACCTCATGCCCAGTGTGACCTGGCTTGACCCAGCAGAGAGGGACCTGAGCCACCACAGCACCGTGGTGGTCCTGGAGATGAATGGCTTCTACAGGGTGCTGTCTGTCCTGAAATACCCAGTCAAGTTACATGAGAAATATGTCTGCGGCATAACAGAGACAGATGTGAGCAACCAGCCCTTCAGAATCATCTGCAAATACCTAAGTGAGTGAGTGAAAGCAGGATGTATTTCACTACAGAGAAAGGAAGTATGATAATAATAATAATAATAATAATAATTACTAGTAGTAGTAACAATTATTTGTTATTTCTGCATAATAGGATTATAGACAATTTTTATTTTCTTCTTTGTACTTGTCAGTCTTATGCAACATTCTGTAATGACCATATATTATCTTTATAGTCCAAAAAAACTATATTTTAACAATCTCTTTAAATCTTTTAAATCTTTACAAAATATAATTCACATGCCATAAAATTTACCCATTTAAAATGTACAATTCATTGTTTTAGCATATTCACAGTTGTTCATCCATCACCACTGTCTAATTTTAGAACATTTTCATTGCCCTAAAAAGAAACCCCATCAGTCACTCTCCATTCCTACCGCCATGTCCCCTCATCATAGGCAAACACTAACCTACTTTCTGATGATATAAATTTGCCTATTTGGACCTTTCATGTAAATGGAATCATACAATATGTGGTAACTGACGTCTTCCATTCAGCATGATGTTTTCAAGTTTCATCATGTTGTAGAATGAACTGGCACTTCATTCATTTTTATTGTTGAATGATATTCCATTGGACAGATATGCCATATTCTACTTATCCATTAATCGGGTGACGGAAATTTGGGTTGTTTCTATCTATTGGCTGCAATGAACAATGCTACTACAAACATTGGTGTACAAATTTTGGGTGAATATATGTTTCCATTTATCTTGGTTTATACCTAGGAGTGGAATTGCTGGATCATATGGTAACTATTTTTAATCTTTCGAGTAACTGCCGATCTATTTTCCAAAATAGCTGCACCATTTTACACTCCCACCAATGAAGGTTCCAACTTCTCAACATCCTTGTCAGCATTCATTATTATTATTATTTTTTAATTTTAGTCATTCTAATGGATATGAGTAGTATCTCTTTGTGGTTTTGACTTGCATTTCCCTGTTGGCTGATGATACTGAGCATCTTCCCATGTGCCTACTTGTGATCTGTATATCTTCTTTGAAATATCCATCCAAATCCTTTGCGCATGAAAAAAATGAGTTATCTTGTTATTATTAAGTTGTAAGACTCCTTTATGTATTTTGGATACCAGTCCCTTATCCAATGTATGATTTGCAAATACTTCCTTCCTTTCTGTGGGTTATCTTTTCACTTCTTTTTTTTTTTAAGATTTTATTTATTTATTTTTCAGAAATAGAGACAGCCAGTGAGAGAGGGAACACAAGCAGGGGGAGTGGGAGAGGAAGAAGCAGGCTCATAGCGGAGGAGCCTGATGTGGGGCTCGATCCCATAACGCTGGGATCACGCCCTGAGCTGAAGGCAGACGCTTAACCGCTGTGCCACCCAGGTGCCCCTATCTTTTCACTTCTTGATGATGTTCTTTGAAGCAGTAAAGTTTCTGATTTTTATAAAGTCCAATTTATCTATTTTTATTGACACATGTGCTTTTGGTGTCATATCTAAGAAATAATTCCCTAATCCAAGATCACAAAGATTTACTGCTATGTTTTCTTCTAAGAGTCTTATGATTTTAGCTCCCACATTCAGGTCTATGACACATTTAAAGTTAATTTTTGTGTATGATATGAGATAGGGGCCAACATAATTTTTTATGTAGAGATATTCAGTCTTCCCAGGATCACTTATTGAAAAGACTATTCTTCCTCCATTGAATTGTCTTGACTTCCTTGTCAAAAATCGCTTGACCATAAATACAGGGTTTATATCTGGACTCTCAATTCTATTCCATTGGACTATGTACCTGTCCTTATGCTTATGGCAGGGCCACACTGTCTTGACTGGTATCGTTTTTTTAGTAAATTTTGACACAGGGAAGTGCCAGTCCTCCAAATTTGTTCTTCTTTTTCAAGATTGTTTTGGCTATTCTTTTTTTCTTTTTGAGGATTTAAAAAAAAATTTTTTCCTTGAAGTAGGTCCCACATCCAATGTGGGGCTTGAACTCCGACCCTGAGCTCAGGAGTTCCATGCTCCAGCTCCTGAGCCAGGCAGGCGCCCCTCTTTCTTCTTAACATGGGCATTTACAGTCGTAAATCCCTCTGAGCTCTGATTGAACTGCATCCCATACATTTTGGTATGTTATGCTTGCATTTTCACTTTTCTCAAAGTATTTTCTAATTTCCTTGAGATTTCTTCTTTGACCTATTGGTTATTTAGGATTGTGTTAATTTCCACATACATTTTATTTCCTAAATTTCATTCTGTTACTGAGTTCTAATTTCATCACATTTTAATAAGCTTTGAAAATGTGAAGTGCAAATTCTCCAATTTTGTTCTTCTATTTTTTTTTTTTACCCATCTGCCCACCCACCTCCCCTCTGGCAACCGCCAGTTTGTTCTCTGTATTTGAGTTTGGTTTTTGTCTCTTTTTTTTTTCTTTGTTTGTTCGTAACTCTGTTCTTTGTTTTCCAAGTTGTTTTGGCTAGTCTGTGTCCCTGCCTTTCCCTATGGACTTTATGATCAGCATGTCAACTTCTGATCACAAGCAGGGTGAGGTTTGGGTAGGGATAGCAATGAAGCTACAGATCAATTTCGATAGCATTGCCATCTTAACAGTATTAAGATTTTGACCCATGAATCTGTGATACCTTCCCATTTATTTAAAGGTATACTTTTTTAAAAATGTGAAGTAAAATGTGGAGGCCCTGAGGTTAAGTGAACTTGGAGGGAAAAAAGATCGCTATGTCACACACTGAAGAAGTGAAGTCAACTTTAGTATAATTTTGCTACTGTTGTATTGTTGAAATGTGTAATGGCTCAAGCCCGTCCTACTGCAAGGAAGGAAGAGAAGAGAAAAAAATGAGGAAGAGAAAGAGAGGAAAGAAGGGAAGGCAAGAGAGAGGGACAGAGGAATGGAGGGAGAGAATGCAACATGTATGGACAGGTTAGATAAAGACAGAAAATGTTTATCTCATTTAGTGGCTTGCAGATCTTTCATGATCTTAGCAAGAAATGTGCAGTGGAGCAATCGTCCAGCAACCAGAGCAGAAAAGATTGGGGATTGATAATAATTGTATCTTTTTTCATGGCATTTCTTAAGAGGATTAAAAGATTTAATAAAGTAGGGGCGCCTGGGTGGCACAGCGGTTGGGCGTCTGCCTTCGGCTCAGGGCGTGATCCCGGCGATCTGGGATCGAGTCCCGCATCAGGCTCCTCCACTATGAGCCTGCTTCTTCCTCTCCCACTCCCCCTGCTTGTGTTCCCTCTCTTGCTGGCTGTCTCTATCTCTGTCGAATAAATAAATAAAAAATCTTAAAAAAAAGAAGATTTAATAAAGTAAAATTCTAGCATAGTTCCTGGACATAGTACACTAACAATAAATGTGAGGTGTTATTGTCATTAAAAATGTTCTTATTTTTATTTTTATTACTTCAAAATATTAGGAATGTTTGTTTTTAAGAGGGTAGGATTATAGATTGTATCATTTATGCTTTGCTCCAGAGTCATAAAATCACTGACTAATAATGGGCAAAATTTAAAATAAAAATCATGAAAATCTGTTTAAATAAGCTGATCAAGCATAATTGTGTGAGCATAGAAAGACAAAAACAAGAAAAGGAAACTCCAAAAAAAAAAAGCTTATGTTTATTTTATTTTACATATGTACTGATTATGTAAAATTCAGACAATAACTGCAAGAAGAAAGAATAATTTTTTCCTTCCTACAAGTTTATAATAATGAATATGTATTTTCCTAACGAAAGAAAAAATATAATGTGGAGGAATTAGATAGGCTTCAGAGAAGAGAATTAGATTCATATAGTAAAAGATCAAATTAGAACCTTACCCTAAGATGAAAAGATTAGGAGATTATTTTATTTTGGCCTTAATTATTTAGAGGACCTTTATAGAATAGAGACTGACTTGTTGTTCATGATATTTATGGAGGAGATAATAAAATAGCATGTCATAAATTAAAACATCAAGATTTTAAAATACCATTTTGAAGTTTTTCAAAACTGGAGTAGGTTAATGAAAAAAAGGCGTATCTCTAGCCAGGTGTGCGTGTGTGTGCGCGCGTGTGCGGGTGTGTTCTGTGGGTACAATAAACATAATAGTGCAAACTTAAATAGAACTCTTACTTGGTTTCAGTTGCTATTCTAGGGTTTTACATATATTTGCTTACTTAATCATTATGGGAACCAAATGAGGTAAGTCATATTATTATCCACATATAAGTAGGTTTACCAGATTTAGTAAATAAAAATAGAAGATTCACAGTTAAATTTGAATTTTAGATAAACAGCAAACATTGCCAAATATGGCCAAAGTATTATTTGTTATTTATCTAAAATGCAAATTTAACAGAGTGTCCTGTATTTTATCTGGCAAATCTATATGTAATAGATGGGGAAGCTGGAGCTCAGAGATGGTGGGGATGGAGCATTCAAACCTCACTAGAAGAACAGAAAGAAGAAACTAAGGACTTATCCCTCTTTCATGCTTTCTGTGCTTAGCTGTAGAAGAGAGGGAGCTGGAACCATGTTCTTTGGAGGCCCCTTCCTCTCCTATGGTTCTGTGTCTTTGGGAAGCCAGTTGGAATCATTCTTCTATTAATTCAACAAATATAAGTAGAATGCTTGGTTGGTGCCAGACATTGGCACTGCACCACGAAGATAAACAAGATCGTAGTAGTTCCTGCCCTTTGTGCTGTGGACAGGTTGGTGGGGGAGACACAGATTAAATGAATGCACACTGCAGGACGAGGGGATTATGATGGAGAGAAATTGGGTGCCGCAGGAGCGTGACGAGGGCCTCCTCACCTGGTTTAGCAGGGTAGCCTTGAGTAGGATGATGGTTCTCAAGCAGCAGCCCAGACCAGCCACATTCGCACCCCCTGGGAGCTTATTGGAAATGCAGATTTTCAGGCCCCACCCAAGACCTAATGAATTAAAAACTCTGAGGGTAGGCCTAACAGTTTGTGTTTTAACGAGGTCTCCAGGTGATTCTGACCCACTCTCGGGTTCAAGAACCACTGATACAGGGCATCAGCCCCCAGGGATGGTGAAGACACTCGAAGCATCTCTGGCCTATCCCTCCCCACGAGATGGGTTCCGTCTCCTCAAAGTCAGGGGCAGCAGGTTAGCAGAGCAGAGCTGCTGGCTCCTTGCTCCATTCCAGTAAAACAAGGATAATTAGAGAGACTCAGAGGTCTAAATGTCCTATTTTGAGTTGTCCTTTCTTTAAAGGGGAAAAAAAGTGGGGGTTACTTATTCGCCAGACTATTCAGCCTTTCCCACTTATTCAGAAATAGAGGTCTGTGGCCCTTGCAGTGGTGGCCACAGACTCTTTTCTGAGACACTATAAAGTTATTAATAAGCTGACTTCAAAGAAATCCCTGTTTTGTGTCCCCCTAAATGTCAACTCCTAAAAATGCCTGGTGTCCTGGAAATACCTAGAAGGACCCTATATTTTACTTTTCTTCCTTTCTAACTCCGTTCATGGACTTATTTGTATAAAGCCCTTTGAGATCTGGCATCTGCCTATTTTTCCACCCTCATGGCTCACTGGTTTCAACACATGGCTGTTGCCATCGCTTTCAGCTGACTGACTTCTCACGGTTTTTAGATTGTGTTTAGTTTTTCATTCTGCCAAGTCACAGCAGAGACTCTGCCTGT
The DNA here is from genome assembly GCF_024610735.1 of Ursus americanus. NCBI lineage: Eukaryota > Metazoa > Chordata > Mammalia > Carnivora > Ursidae > Ursus > Ursus americanus. Next base: position 37,287,562 of record NC_142130.1, on the reverse strand, counting down.
GTTTAGGCAGCTTTCTTTTTTGGGCTGCCTCATGGGTTTCTAGTCATCCTTTAAGATTTGGCTCAGATGTTAAGCCCTTCCTAAATCTTCTACTCTCATTTCCATTTGTTCAATATTTCATTCATTTATCAAATATTTGTTGGACTATAACTCTGTGTCCGATCCTTTTTTCGGCACTGGGTATACAACAATAAACAAAACAAATCCCTTCCCTCATGGCACTTACATGCTAATAGTGGGGTGGAATAGCCAGTGAATAAATAGATCCTTAAAATATGTAGTATGTCACTGTATGAATCCATTTATATGAAATACAAAAACAGGCAAAATTAATCTCTGCTGTTAGAAGTTAGAATACTTATCCTTGGAGTGTGAAAGGGGAGTAGTGGCTAGGAGAGGGCATGAGGAGCGTCTGGAGGTGTTGGTAATATTCTGTTTATTGGTCTGGGTGCTGGTTACATGGTTGTATTCAGTTTGTGAATATTAATTATTAATTAATTAAGAATAATTATTGATTAAGAATAATAATTAAGCTGAACACTTACATGCACTTTTCTGTGTGCATATTTCAATATAAACTGAATATGAAGTATATCAGGTGGTGAAGAGTCGTACGGAGAAAAAGAAAGCAGGCAAGGCAGATTGGAAAAAGGAGAGTGGAGGGGGGAGGAATGGAGCGTTGTGATTCTATGTAGGCTGTTCAGAGAAAGCCTTACTGAGAGGCTAAATTTTAACGAGGATTTGTAGGAGGTGAGGGAGCCAGGCCTTGGGATGGGCAAGGGCTGGTGGATTTGAGGAACAGCAAGGAGCCTACTGGTTGGAATGGAGAGAATATGAGGAGAGTGTAAGAGATCATATCAGAAAGATAACAGGAGGCTGAAATGAGTGGTGCTTTGTAGGCCATTGTAAGGGTTTTGACTTTTGCTCATGCTATGAGAAGAGATGGAAAGCTACTGGAAAGTTTTCAACAGAGGAGTAGAATGATCTGATATATATTTTATTTTTTTTTTAAGATTTTATTTATTTATTTGACAGAGATAGAGACAGCCAGGGGAAAGGGAACACAAGCAGGGGAAGTGGGAGAGGAAGAAGCAGGCTCATAGCGGAGGAGCCTGATGTGGGACCCGATCCCATAACGCCGGGATCACGCCCTGAGCCGAAGGCAGACGCTTAACCGCTGTGCCACCCAGGCGCCCCTGATATATATTTTAAAAGTATATTTCTGACCGCTTTTGAAAGAACACTCAAGAGAGACAAGAATGAGAGCAGGGTGACCAACTGGGAGATTGTTATAATAATCCAGGTAAGAAAAGATGATGACTTGTCCAAGATGGTAGTAGTAGAAGTGGTGAGAAGAGAGTGGGTTATGCACATAGTTTTGAAGGCAGAGCAGCTAGGATTTGAGAAGAGATTAGATGATGGGTGTGCGGGGAAAGAGAGAAACTAGTGATGACTAAAGTTTTTGACCTGGGCAACTGGGAGAATGGAATTACCATTTATTCTGATCAGGAAATCTGGAGTTTGGTTTGGGATGTGTTGAGTTAGAGATGCCCGTTTCAGACAACTGAGGGGCCACGTTGAGTTGAAGGTTGGATATGAAATTGGAGTTTGGGAGAGAAGTCCAGGCTTGAAACATATACTTGAGAGTTGCTAACCTATAGATGGTATTTCAAATTATAAGATTAGATGGGTTTACAAGGGAGCAGTCATAGACGGAAAAGAATAGAGGTCCAGGGACTGAACCCTGGGCCCCCCCAATGTGTATAGATCAGGGAGATGAAGAGAAACCAGCAAAGGGAAATAAGAAGGAGAGGACAGAAAACAGAAGGGAAACTAGGGAAGCATCTTGACCTGGAAGTGCAATGAAGGGGATGTTTCAGGGAGGAGGGAGCGATCTCTTATGTCAAAAGCTACCCACAAGTCAATAAGAGGAGGACAAAGAATAGATCATTTGTGAGAAGGAACATGGGCAGCTTTGGAGGACTAAGAATAGATCACTGGAGAAGTAACACAGAGGATAATTTGCTTCAGAGGCGAGCAGCAGACAGATGTGTGTTAACGAGAAAGTTACAGAGTTTCACTCTTTCTTTTATTAGATGAGAGGAATAACAGCATGTTTGTATGTTGACAATGAACAAAAGGAGAGGGTAACGTTGATGTAGGAGAGGGGGGAGAATTACTGAGGAATGTCTCTTAGTAGGCAGAGGGCTGGGGTCTACGCACAGGTAGAAGGGTTCGCCTAGGTCAGATTGTGTGAGAGGGGCAAGGCCCAGTACGTGGGCAGTGATGAGAAAAGTGAATAGTGTGGTAGTGGGAGCTTGTAGAAATTCTCTTCTGCTTGCTTCTAATGTTCTCAGTGAAATAGGAGGCAAATTATCAGCTTGAATAGGAAGCTGAGGATGATGGTATTAGAGTGTGAGGAGAAAGAATGAAATAGTTATCTAGGAGAGGAGATGAGAATAACTGAAAAAAACGTCACGGGCTTCCTGGGCAGCACTGAAGGCACATTTGAGGTTTGTGGTAGTAAATTTAAAGTGAGAATACTTAGCGCGGTTGTGTGTTTTCCTCCAGCCACATTCAGTTGCTTGTGTGTGGGCACAGAATGGGAGGAGTGTAGGGTTAGCCAGATGTTGGGGTTTTGCCGTGCAGGTATGACAAAGGAAGACAGATATGTGCCAGCAAGTGATGCCATTCTCAGTCAGGGGATCTACGCTGGGCTAGTAAGGGTAAGGGGTGTGAGGCAGGGGAAGAGACAGTGAGAAAGTGGTAGGATCATTGGGTTCTAGGTCCTAATGGCACCCAAAGAATTTTTCGAGTCAGGTACCAGAGATAATGAGCAGGAAGGGTAAAAGGTAATGGTTGGAGAGTTTTAGTGCTTGAAATTGAGGTAATAGAGTGGTTGTGTTTATTGCTAATGACAAAATCTAAGCTCTAACCATGGAAAGGGTGGCTAAGGTAAAATGGAAGACAAGGTCTGTGGAGGAAAGAAGGTCCAGGTCCAAAGAAGGTCATGGATTGATCGTATATGAGATAGTGATACCAAGAATCATGACAGAAGTAATGTTGGACAGTTTGGCAGGGACAGCAGCTAAAATCAAGGAATGGTGGTGAGCAGTAGAAGACTGTAACGTGGAAGGTAATGAACAGAAAAGTCTAATGGGATGAGATTTTATGCTAGAAGTGTGCAGAGAGGAGGGAAAGAGAATGATCTGGAAGCCATTATGAGAAGGAATTCACTTACGTCAGGTGTATGAAGGACGTTAGAAAGAAAACCAGCCCCCCTTGAAAGGGCTATAAGGGAAGAAGTGTCCTCAGAGGAAAGCCAGATTTCAGTTAGAGCAAGAAGGTGAGGGAAATGTTAACAGAAGTTGAGAACAGAAGGGATTTGCTGAAGATTCATAGCAAGTTCCAGAGGGTGCAGTAGAAGGGGTTCAGACTTTGGGACTACATTGGAAATGGGGTCAGAAAAAGGAGGGTAAGAGTCATATGGGGCTCAGAGTGAGGATATACTGGGGGTCTTGGGCTTCTTGTCATGTTAATCATGAATAGGGAAAAAGATAGGATGAGATTGGATATGGTTGTCTCAAAATAGACCCTGGTGGCAAAGCGGTGAAGTTTGTGGAAGGAAAGAGGGTGAGGGCGTTGTCAGGAACACACAGAGTTCTGAGGCCCCCTTTTCACTCTCTGTGACGAAGGAGTGGAACTCAGGGTGGCACAGACTTATCTGGAACATGTGGAACTCTGGGAGTCCCTTTAGATTCTTGGGGGTGATGGCGTAGAAGCTGGAGAAGGAGAAGCAAGACAACCACGTGCAGTAGCTCAGGTTGTGCATATTACAAGTCAAGGGTACTTCATTTACGTCCACTCTGCTGTGACGGACACTCCTGGAGGAGTGCAGTGTGACTGCCCGGGGAAAATACACTCTCCACAGCACCGGAAATACATTACATTTGTAAACTTTTAACATTGCTGAGATTCGTTACTATTCATCTTGTCACGAGGCTGTGAATCCCTCAGAAGCAGGAACCCTCTCTCTCTTTTCTGGCCCCTGAAACATAGTAGGCTTTTGCAATAGGTGTTGTTAGCTCTTAATTCCCGAGTGTTATCATCATGGCTCCAGAGATGCAAGATACCTTGGAACCTTGATGTGGAAACATGCGACCTCTTCATTCCTTTGCCCGGGTCACATCAGGAATGTCCTCCTCCTTTCTCCCTCTATGGACTCACAAGCTCATAACAGACCCTACCTGGGAGTAGTTCCCTCCAGAGAATACTGAAATGTGCTGGGGTTTGCTGGCCGAGAACATCAGCTCCCCTTACGTGTGTCTCAGTCCCACAAACTTAACAGACACAGTCATGCAATTTCAAGGCCCTGGGCCTATCTTGTTTCTGTTTCCCCTCTCTCTCTGAAAGTCAGCTGGAAATTTCCCATTTACTTCCCTTTTCTCTTTTTGCTTCTCTAAGTGTTCCCTAAACACGATTGATGAATTGATGAGTGAGCAAATCAGAATTTTGCCTTACCAATGAAGGAGAACTACTATGGTGAATGGGGGTTATCGAATGCTACTGCTCTCAGGGGGAACAGAGAACAGAGAAAATTCATTTCTTGCAACTGTTCTTTCCTCTGAGACTTTCAGAGATGCATCGTAGCTGAGTGCAGGGTTTGCCTCTAGTACAAAACCCCAGCCTACCACATTTTCTTTCTTTTTTACAGGGAGGAAGTATCCCTGTATTAAGAGATTTGAATAACATCTGCCCAAGGACCAAACTGCCTTTAGCCTGTGGAGCTCCCGTTTTTCTCTTGCGGATGATATTCTTTTTTGTTCCAGGCACCTGTCATAAACAGAGAAGAATTAAGGAGGTCACAGGTCCAGCATGTTGGATGTTGACCGAAACTATAGAGCTCTCCTATTTTGTCTCTCTTAGGCCTAAGTGTCAAAGTCTTATTTCTTTATCTCTAATTCTGTTTTATTTATAAGATTTCTTTCTTTCTATTTTTTTAAGATTTTATTCATTCATCTGAGAGAGAGCACGCATGGGAGAGAGGGGAGAGGCAGAGGGAGAAGCAGACTTCCCACTGAGCAGGGAGCCCAACACGGGTGATCCCAGGACCTGGAGATCATGACCTGACCTGAAGGCAGACACTCAACCATCTGAGCCACCCAGGGACCCCTGCAAGATTTACTTTCATTTGACCTTATGCATCTCACATGTTAAATGCTCTGAGAATTTAAAAATCCTAACTGCAAAAAAAAAATAAATAAATAAAAAAAATAAAATCCTAGGGGTGCCTGGGTGGCTCAGTCGTTAAGCGTCTGCCTTTGGCTCAGGGCGTGTTCCCGGGGTTCTGGGATCGAGCCCCACATCAGGCTCTTCCGCTATGAGCCTGCTTCTTCCTCGCCCACTCCCCCTGCTTGTGTTCCCTCTCTCGCTGGCTGTCTCTCTCTCTGTCAGATAAATTAATAAAATCTTTAAAAAATAAATAAATAAAAAATTAAAAAAATAAAATCCTGATGAACTATCTACGTTGTGAATGTTTCATTGATGTGGTACTTCAGTGACCATCTGTTGGAGAGTTCAGGGCAGAGCAGATTTCCTCTAAGCCACTTTTTACTTTTTGGTAATGATATTACACAGGCACTTTGCTGATACGAAGGAAGACCTGAGTAAGGGACATCTTCCTAAAACTGGTTCTGGGTGGGCTCATTATTATATTTGCAAAGGCTTTCTCTGGGCATTACTGGACAGAGGCTATGGAAATCCTGGCAAGTCAAAGAAAGTGAGACTAACTCTTGAACTTTTCTACCTTGCCCAGTTGTTTGAAACCAACTCTTTATTATTCCTAAACCTCACCTTCAAATCTGTCCTCTCCCTATGCTCTTTGCACAGATTCTCCCCCTCTGTTCCTTTTGGAAGTGGTAGGGGTTGGAGGATGATATCTGTCCTGGGTCTTGTAGGAGTCAAGATTAGGTTATGGGAGAGAGGAGGAAAAAGCACATAAGAGAAAAGCCAACACAGAAAACTGTCTAAGAACCAGACATTTTAATTGTCTCACAGCCCAATTTTTTTGAATCAGTAGATTCAGGTGATAAAATAATTTCAGTGGAGATAAGATATGTATCTGCTTCTAAACCTTCCATGTCGAATGTCCCTGGAAGAAGGCACACCAAGGACACTGACAGCCGCACTCTAAAGGTAAGTTTTCTCCAGGCCAAAACTTTGAGATGTGTGCTGGAGGTTGTGGGGGACCCACGATGGCTGACATGACTCTTGGATTATCATCTCTGGGGAGACCAAGTTAGACTGAGGATCGCATTTACAGGAACTTCAGAGGCCTGGCCTGACCTGCCCTCACATATCTACTTAAAACAAACAAACAAACAAACAAAAAACCTGAAAGGATGTGCAGAGAGTTATTAGAACTAAATGAAGGAACTTATGGATGACTTATATGTGCTTAGCAATTACACTTAGGAATTAATGATTCACATTGATGTGATGGTTTTTAAAATAAAGGGAAACATTGCAGCAAGGTAGAATGAGTATGAGAGGGACCCAGGTTTGGATCCTGACTCTGTTCTTTGCTAGTTGTGTGGTCTTAGACAAGTTCCTGAAATTTTTTGAACTGTATGTTCCTTATCTATAAAACCATTTTTTCACAGGGTCATTGTGAGAATTATAATACCTAATACGTGAAAATAATTGGTAATAATAATGATACCTGACACATAGCACTCTCTTTGTGCCAGAGACTATTCAAAAAATTGTATACTCATTGAATTATATGCTCACTGAATCCTCAAAAAAAGAAAAGAAAAGAAAAAAGAAAAGGAATGAGTTAAGTACTATTACTATGCCACTTTAAGGAGGAGCCAGACACAGAAAGGTTAAATAAATTCCAGAAGTATAAAAAGCCTGGTCAGGCAGAGCCAGGATTTAAACCCAGGAAGCCTGGTTGTTAAACATATGTTACATTGTCTCACAATAAGGTATCAATCACAAGAACATTGTTTCGATACAGGTCAGTTAGAAGGAAGTTGAAACGTGAGACTAAGGATGACTGGTATTTACCAAAGACAAAGAGTATGTGAGAATATAAATACCAGCTTTAACTGTGGAGTCCGGTGGAAGAATTTGGAGCAGATATTTTGTCTTGAGTTGTCCCTGCTCCTTGGAAAATGACAAATTCTGCTAACTTGTATAATTTAAAACTAGGCTAGGAACTAGAAGTATAAAGTCCCTATTCTCTTGAAGGCAAAAATTTCCTTTTAAACATGTTTCATCCTTTTGACGACTTTATACAAATTTCCTGGTTAAAATATTATATTCTTATTCATTAACAATCTTGTCTCTTATTTTCTGACAGGACATTCTTTTTACAGGCCCTAATTATTCTCCAGTTTCAGAGTGTTTCCTATCTGACCACAGCAGGTCAGATAAGACCTTTGCATTCCAGTGATAGCCAGCAGGGTGCATTTCCTCTTCCTTTCTCCTACATTCATATAGCCTGTTCTGTTGCACTGCTCCCTTCCATATGTGCATGGTGGTTCCTTCTCAGTTTTGACCTCTCCCTAGAATCCACAGTATCATTTCCCATCTGAATTGTTACATGCTGTGTATGTGAATCTCATATGAGTCCAGCCCATTATACCTTTTTTGTAACTGTGTCCACTTTTTGTTAATGATGCCATGAGGAAGCAGAAGAAATAGACAAACCTAGTTTTTCAAAAGAGTTCTCTTTCTCTAGGATGGACCCTCACCACTCAAGATTTTTTCCTCACCTGATACATTTTCCATAGACTGTCTTGTCTACACAAAGGAATACTATCTCTATACTATTACCAGATCTGTACCTCTAGCCCAGGGCTCTTCCAGAAACTCTCTGTCCATCTTGCTCACAAGGTATCTATTTGGATGTCTTAAGGCAACTCAGATTCAACCCCCGAGAAATCTAATTCATTGTTTTCCATTCCTTCCTTCCTTCCCCAGCCAAGCACTTCCTCCTATTCACTTACCAGTCTCTGGAAATGGCATGACTATCTACCAAGTTGTCCAAGCTGGAACCTTGGAGTCATTCTTGACTGTTACCTCCTCTTTAACTCTCATAGCTAGTCAATACCCAACTCCTGCCACCTCCTGAACCTTCTGTTAATCCCCACTGCCCATTATCTTAATTCAAATCACCATATTTCTCACCTCATTCCTCAAATAGCCTTCTATCCAAGCTAGTACAGCAAGGTCTTGCCACCTTTGTGACAGACAAAGGGCTAATAACAATATACGAAGAACTATTATAAACCAGTTAGAAAAAGACAAAAAGCCAATAGAAAAAGGAATAAAGGGTATGAAAGAAAAGGGCAAGAACCAATTAATTCACAGAAAGATGAAATTGATCTCACAAAGGAAGTAATACATTTAAAATAAAGCAACAATGAGTTACCATTTTTCCTCTGTAAGAGGCCCGAAATTTAAAGACACAGTGCTTGGGGCACCTGAGTAGCGCAGTCGTTAAAGCGTCTGCCTTCGGCTCAGGGCGTGATCCTGGCGATCCGGGATCGAGTCCCACATCAGGCTCCTCCGCTGGGAGCCTGCTTCTTCCTCTCCCACTCCCCCTGCTGTGTTCCCTCTCTCGCTGGCTGTCTCTCTGTCACATAAATAAATAAAAAATCTTTAAAAAAAAAAAATAAAGACACAGTGCTTGAAAAAATACAGGTAAATAGACATCGGTGTCTGTATTTTTGGTGTGAATGTAAATGGGTGCAACTTCTTTGAGGGACAATTGGTAATTCTAAGCAAATTTATAAATGTCCACACCCTCTAAGAGGATGGATCTTTTGATTGTATTTTCTCTGATACAACTTAATTTTTTTCCCCATGTGCATCTATTACTTTTTCAATAAGAGATGTGTTACATAATTATAAAATTAACTTTTCTTGGCAGGAAGACCCTCTCATTAGGGCAGCGGCATGATGTCTCCTGTGTTCTCTCAGGGCACAGTCCCCAGCAGCAGCAGCCCTGCTTTCCTGTCTTCACGTCCCACATCCATGTTGGGTTTACTCCACAGCTCTGATGGCATCTGCTTGGAGATATGCACTCATTCATTCTTTTTCTTTCCTCCCTCCTTCCACTTATTTCAGAGGTAATTTGAGAGGACTGATGGGGACTTGATACAGGTGCTCTAAAACTAAAGCTAATTAATTTGTATTAATTTGCACAACTCATAATATTACATTTTGATTATAGGAAAATTACCATTTGAATGAAGTTTCTTTCAGGCTATTTTCATTTTTAAAAAGATTTTATTTATTTGACAGAGAGAGAGAGAGCGCACACAAAGAGGGGAAGCAGCAGGCAGAGGCAGAGGGAGAAGCAGGCTCCCCGCTGAGCAGAGAACGGATGCAGGGCTCCAGCCCAGGACCCTGGGATCATGACCTGAGCTGAAGACAGACGCTTAACTGACTGAGCCACCCGGGCGCCCCCAGACTATTTTAAATACATTTTCACTTCCTAACGCATACATACTGTAATAGCAGTGTTCCCAGAGCATGGTAGAAGATTGGGAGAGGCCAGCCAGGATTTAAAAGTGGTTGTGGACAAGGTACTCTTCAAATTTGGTTTAAAATTCCATTCTGAAAATAAAAATCGGAAGAACCAAATTGATTAGTGAGACCAGTAATCTACAGCAATAACATTACCAGAGATTGCCTTTTAGTGTTTGATCAGCATTTGAGTAATACCCCACATCCAGTCAAGGTGATCTGGCTGTAAGTTTAGAGCGGCAAGGCTTCTCCACATAGGACTAATAGAATGAGCTCTTTTGGAGGACAGAATTATTGGGAGTATGGAGTGCACAATAGCTGTAAGACTTGGACAGGGAGGTAGAAAGCAAGTATTGGTCATGTGTCTCCAAGATGGAGAACAGAGGGTTTTAACCAGCCAACATTCACTTCACTCAGAAATGTTTATCTTTATGGGACATATATCGGGTGAAAGCCACGGAGGCTGTCCGGTGAGAGCCTGGCTCCCTGTGTCACTTTGTAGCTTTACTCGGCTTCTCGGTTTCACCCGCAGCCAGCCTCACGGTGTCATTCCAGTCTCATAAGCCCTTCAGGGCTTTAGGAGCCGTTTAGTTTAATCTCTTCCCAGTGTAGGAATGCTTCTTGACTTCTCGTCACTTCCTACTCCAGACCCACCGTCTAGGATTCGTTTGAATCAACTTGCTCTATCGGTCCCTGAGTAAACTTGCCCTCCCAATGGCAGTCCCAGATTTTATTAGGAGAAACTCTTCAAGGCCTCTTTTAAGGCTTCTGGAGGCCAAATCCACTTCTATGAGGTAAATGGTTAATGTTCTCATAACTTTATTTGGTCTTAATTGGGGGGGGGAGGAAAACAATACAATGACTATTTTAATTTCTTTATTTATTAATAGTATCCAAAAAAGGGGGGGGGGGAGAATCAGGAGTTACAAAAACAAGTTAAATGCAATATGGAAGCTTACTAATACAAATACATTTCACAAACACATAGGCAACAGAAACCAGTTCAAACTGCTTCTTGAAATTTGATTATTTAAAAACTTAAGTGTAAAGGAAAGACATTCGGATTTGTCCACATGGGCTTATTAGCAGGTGGAGGAGCCCTGCTTTCCAAAAACAGTGATGGAGTCCAGAGTCATGGCATGTGAGAAGGTTTCCATGAACACTGAATCTTAACAGACACCGTAATAGGTTAATAAAATCATATAAGCACTGAGAAAGCCCAAGGAAGCTTGCAGTCTAAGCCCTGTGCTTGTAGAGAGCTGGAGGAATGGAAGCTGGTTTAATCCTATTTGCTCCATGCAAAGCTCTATGCAAGACTCCCCAAACTAGGCTATTTAGCAGCTTTCCATGAATGGTCATCATATTGTGAGATTCTATGGTGCAGACAATGGCGGCCCTATTTACAGGAGGAATGCAGATTAGCTCTTGGGAATTCCATGTTGCAGGGTAGGGTAGTCTTAGATGGCAACCACTGTCCTGAATGTAACTGGTGAGGAGACACTCTGGCTTCTTGCTTTAAGCAAACTGGTATTCCTGCCCTCTCCCTCAGGGTCCAAGGGCTGGCAAAACTCAATCAAGGTGTGCTGTTGGGAGTTCTCCGAGGTGACTGGACAGGAAGGTGCGTTTCAGCGTGCACAAGTGGGGCTCGAAGGCAGCTTTTAAATGGGCTGTATATAAAAGCTGAGAATTCTAAACAAAAGGGAATGTTCTCCTTCCAAAGGAGAACAAGCAAACTTGTTTAGAAGGGACTCCACATTCAAGCACAACTTTCTCAGAGTCGCCTGGGCAGTGCAATCTACCTAATTTCCCTCGCATGGTCTGTAATCTGCTTTCTGAAAATGAGATCTTATGTCAAGTGTTCAATCTTTGTTGTTTCAAGTGCATCTTCAACATGGTAAATAGTGGGGTTAATAAGCACAGAGTCCAAAAGATAGGAATGATGGACTTCTTCCCAGTCACAGTTTGAAGACTCCATTTCCATGCCCCGTCTCCTAAAATGTGAAACCATCTTTTGTCCTCATTTTGAAAGGTAAAGCTTTTCTGTTTCCAAGAAGATTTAAGAAGGGAGTGCAAAAGCGAAGGCAAAGTGGAGTGGTTCTCTTTCCCGTTCTCTTCCTGGAAAGACTTTACCGAGAGGGCTCTACGTCACAGAACAACCTGGGCAGCCATCTGGACTGAGGTCAGATTTGGGCATCTTGTTTTTGGCCGTCTAACCCTTTTGTTGTAACAGTAAGGTTTCATTTATCCTAAGGAGAAGGAAAATCATAGGAACCTGTATTTTTCTGGACCAATTATCAGAACCACAGAATTTATAATTTATCAAATTGAAAGGTTAATGCATTCCTACTTGCTTACAGAGGAAACCGAGGCCCAGAAATAGGAAAAGACAGGGCCAAAGTCACTCTCCTAGTTAGTGGTGGATCAAGGAGCATATTGATAGGCACACATATCTAAGCCTTGCTTGGCTGCACTTGTTTCCATCCTTGGGAATACTGATTTGCATGAACGTATCAGAATAAATGGAAACAAATTAGCTTTTGGACCTTGAAAGCTTTGTATGGAGATGCTTGTATTCCCCTGGCTTCTGTCTGAGGCACCCACTGGCAGATTGCTGATCCACTGGAAGCCAGGGGGACCAAACTCTGGGCTGCATCTAACATGTGGCAGGGTGGGCGGAGTCTGGGTTACAGCGGTCCCTGCACCAGAAAGAACCCCAAACTCTCCCACCTCTGAAATGGTAGGACTACTGAAAAATAATTACAAAAGCTTAATTTCTAGTCAAGAAAATAAAATATTAAAAAACAACAATAATATAATGATAATAATCGAAGAATGAAGTCAACTTGCCAAAAAAAGTTTTACAGAAAAATAGCACCTTTGGTAAAAAGTATTTTAAAAATTTGGTTAGGTCTCTCAGGGGCTCAAAGTAGACAAGTATCTGCATCATTTGTGTGTACCCTCCCGGAAACTCCCAAGTCTGAGGGACACCAGGTAACTAGAAGGATGGCTGTGTATCTGGAGCCAGTGGTTGGGGCCGTGAGAAGCACGGATGCCGGAGGTCAACTATGCTGATGGCGCAAGAAGGGCTGCACGCAGAATGCGGCCCTCTCCACTGAGCGTCCCCAACCCCCCTCCGGGGCGGCCTGCAAAGCCCTGGCCGGCATTGCTGCACTCCCTGCAGCATGTTGATAGCTGTGGCAGACTGTGGTTCAGATCTGGGTCCAGATCCGGGTCTGCTCCTCTCCCAACCCTGATGCAGTTTCCTTGTCTCCAGCCCCTGAGCACCACTTACAGTTTCTCTCGAAGCACTTCTAGAAATGAAGGCTATGGCCCTTCCCCTCCTAGCCAGCCACCCCCATTTCCTTTATTGCAAAACAAATAGACAAAATTAAAACTCATTGCTATACAAGCAAATACTGGTGATTGGGCGATTGTAGCAGACACTTGCGGATACTGGACTCAGCACTGAAGTAGAAGAGAAGGTGCCAGGCTCTGGACACCCTTCCCGGGTGCCTCCTCTTTAGATCTCTTTGGTGCTCATTTTCTTGGTCTTTTCAACTGTTTCCTTTGAGAAGCAGGAGAAAATAAGCATTGTGAATTATAAAAAAAAAAATCACTGGCATCTATCTAGTCCTCAAGATTTTATATGGCATTGACAGAGAGAGACATGCTTCTGCTAAATTTTAGTTCTGTTTACTCGTCTGTCTCTTCTGTGGATGAAAACAACCTGAGGGGAAAGATCATGTCTTCTTTTTGACATGGTCCCATAGGGACTGTCACTGAATTAAGAGCTGAGCCCATTTGAACACCTATGAAACCACGGGTCAGACATGATTATCCCCCTTTTAAAGATAAAGGAAAAGATACTAAACGCAAGTGCTACAAGATGTTCCAAAAATCCCAGCCCAGAGCGGGGTTAAGAGCAACAGGCTCCGGAGGCGGACTGTCTGAACTTCAGTCAGGGATGTGCTTTCTGGGGGACTTCGGGCATATTATGAAAACTGTGCCTCAATGTCTTCATTACAAAATGAGGGTAATAAAGCACCACCTCTTACAACATGTCACATTTCTCCGAAGAAGCCATTCTTACTTATGGCCAGTAAGCCCATGAGAAAATGTTTGACACCATTAGTCATTAGGGAAATGCAAGTCAAAACGACAACGAGATGCCACTTCACATCCACTGGGCTGGCTAAAATAACACATAATGGACAATGACAAATGCGGTGAGTTTGTGGAAAAATAGGAACACTGCTGGCTTGGATGTAAAATGGTACAGCCACTTGGAAAACAGCCTGGCAGCTCCTCAGAAGATTAACCACAGAGTTACCATACGATCCAGCAATTGTGCTCCTAGGTGTATACCCAAGAGACCTGAAAACATATGTCCACACAAAACCAAACTTGAACAAGAATGTTCACAGCAGCATTATTCATCATAGCCAAAAAGGAGAAACCACCAAAATATCTAACAGCTGCTGAACAGACATAGAAAATGTGGCAAATCCATACAATGGAATGTTATGTAGCCATGAAAAGGAATGAGGTACTGACTAATGCCATAACAAGGATAGGCCTTGAACACACTATGCCGGTGAAAGAAGTCACACAGAAAATGCCATATAGTGTATGATTCCATTTGTATATGTCCAGAATAGGCAAACCTGAGAGTTAGAAAGTAGATAAGTGCTTGCCAGGGGCTGGGAGAAGAGAGAATGTGGAGTCACTTATAATGGGCCTGGGGTTTCTTTCTGGGATAATGAAAATGTTCTGGAATTAGGCAGTAGTGATGGCTGATAATCTAGTGAATATACTAAAAACCACTGGATTGTATACTTTAAAAGGGCAAATTTTATGGTATATAAATTATATCTCAATAAAAAATTAATTAGGAAATAAAAAGCAATGCCTGGCATCTAGCAGACACTGTTGGTCTCCCATCCGTAGCCCCTTCAGCATTTCAGAACACTGGCGTGGCTTCTTCCTGCCAGCACCTGCACCTCTTTGCCCAAGACATTCCCTGGCTGCTGGAGCCTGCTCTGCCCACACACGTTGGCAGGCCAGAGATGCCAGGGAATTTGTGCTGCTGGTGGCAGTGCTCGCCAATGGCGGCTGGGAGTTTGTGGAGGAATACTCTTGCTCCGTTCCCCCTCAGGCGTGGGAACTCTGGTCCCAGCCCTCCACAGCAGGACTAAGCTCCCCACGCCCCCAGTGGTAACACGCTTGGACATACACTCTTTATTGCTTCCTTCCCGTCCTGGGCTTGCTTCCCAACTCCCCTTCTGGTGTCTCCTAGGATTGCTAAATCAACTATTTGTACTCGAGTCCTTGCCTTAGCGTCTGCTTTCTGAGGGAACTCACATAAAACGCATAAAAATGTTAGCTATTATAATTCACTCCCCACTGTCTACTCTGATCATTTCCCCACCCTAGAGGAAAGGAATTCCTATTAAGTTCTTTTTTTCTTTTATGTGGTCGGACTCGTCTGGAGACTCAAGGCTGATGAAATATGGAAAAACAAAAGGCTAGAAGCTTCTGCTTTGGCTTAAAAAACTGACATGAGGTTTCTATGTTATCATGACAATAATGACAAAATGCATATAAAAAACCATCAATAAATATGAGCAATTATTATTTTTGAGCACTTAACTATTAATAATTATTTTCAAGTCAAATATTTCATCTCAGTAGTTGAGGAGCTCTTACGACTGTTACAGTCCCTCCGAACTTAAGTCAGAGAGAAGGCTGGTATACCAGACCCAGGCCGCAGACAGCTGACATGATGCACAATATCCTTTGTTAACTACATGGTAAACCAGCGGGAAGACCGGCCCTTAGAGCCCGCAGAGCCGTGTTTTCTCTCCAGCCCTTACCAGAGTACGTCAGTGAATCACTATTCTGCCAAGAGCCTTTTCCCCAGGAAGGCCTTCAACTTAATGACACAGAACCGGAACAGAATTCTTATTTATTATCTTCTCAAGTCTCCAGGGAGTAGAACCTCTAAGTTCTCCGGGTTTGTCAATCCCAGGCTATTTTCTAACCAGCTTGGCATTTAACTGAAATCCTTTCTGCTATGGTCCACATTCACTAATTTCCTGCTCATTGCCCCCAAGGAGCTCCTAGTCTTTGGGTCTGGGCACTGCTCGTGACAGGAAACGGTAACACTGTTTTAGACCCTGCTCATTTGAAAACCACTGCCAACCCATTTGCAGATCACCACCTGCCTTATTCTTACCCATAAAGCAATTTACCGCGTCATAACCAATATCTGCCGGGACCTGCTGGACCCGGGAGGGACTCCATCAGGGAACTGTCGATATCATGGTTTGATACTGCGGGTTTACCGTTCAGGACTACTGTACGGACCAGAGCGGCTCCTTGGTCTCCTGGAGCATGCGGCAATATCTGAATGGTGGAAGGGCCTACTGGTGGAGGCAGAACCTGAGCCAGCATGGAGGCTACTACTCACCTGGTGCTTCTGGAGCTCCTGGACATATCTGGTCATCTCCTCCTCTGTCTGGGTCTGGGCCCCCTTCTGATTCTTTCCTGCAAGAAGACTCAAAGCTCAGAGCAGTGGTCTCTGAGGGAAGCCAGTTCAGGATCCCACCAACAGCTACCTTTTAGGCTCTCAATCTCCTCTCCCATTTAACCTATGGAAGGAACGGTGAACTGCCTGCATTTCTGTGAATACGAAGTGTCCCAGTGCCATGGACACCTTCAAAGTAACACACAGTGAACAAAGCAATCTCCTTCACTCTCCTCCGGCCTCTGCTCCGCCCCTGCTCCAGTGCAGCCATGCCAGGGGCGGGCCTGCAGGGAAAGAGAGGGGGAGTGCCTGGGTCTGGACTCAGCAGATCCTCTGGGCCAGTGATTCTCAACTGTGCCACCCCCACAAAATGTCCTACAGAACTTTTTGAGACACAATTGTTTAAATTCTACTTTTAGATTCTGGTTTAGCTGTTGTTGGGCACCAGGATTTTATAAAGACTCTAGGTAATTCTAATGCACAGCCAGGGTTGATAACCACTGCGTCTAGCAATGTTTCCCAATTTTACAGGGTGACTGAAAAAAAAATCATAGAGTACATCCTAAAAATGTAGGTTCCCAAGCTGCCCTTTTGTGGATTCTGCTTTGGTAGGTCTGGGATGCAATCCGTACATTTACTGTGCGCAGTGTTCTCTGTGAGGAAACACCGCTCCACCGTCCCCTTCTCAAGTTGGGCATTGATCTGCCCCTCACGGCCGCTTCCCCCAGTTCTGGCTCCACCTGGTTTCACATCTTGATGCCCCTTTTTCTTTGCTCCTTTGGGGTTTATGATCTAAGACCAGACTACCTTTCAGGTACTGACTTTGTAATGCTGAGGCATTACGATGTCCTCTCAAATCCATGGCCCACACATCAAGACAGGCTCACCTTGGGGCACCCACATCCCCGGGGCTCTTTATACCCACAGAGGGCCGTGGACCTGGGCCATCCAGAGAAGGAGGACAAGCCTTCCAGCCTGCCTGTGGAAATGCGATCATTTGGGTTTTGTCTGATGCACGTGATGGGGTTTATTTTCCAGATGATCACGCTTACTCTGTAAACCAGCTATTCAACGACTGCCCATGTCTTAGAAATGGATGGCTGCCCTTACAAAGCCAGACCAGGCGCAGTTACGTGTAGAGAGCTACCATAGGGGGTTTGGGGGAGATAAACATGGGATGCTTCCTGATTGAGGCAGCTTGGGTAGTGTTTTGAGATGTCCTCTCTTGGCTTCAATAGCTACTGTGTGCTTAGCCTGGCTACACTGACTTAGTTTTGACTTCCAGCAACTTCTAGGATTTCTAGTTTCTAAACAGCCTCTTCCGGCTCTTCCATTTGTCTCTGGAGTGGTGTTGGCTTCTTGCCTTCCCACACTGAGAAGAGACTTGGTCGTGGGCAGTGAGAGACTAGGGATCCCCTGGTAGGACTGAGTTCCATTTGTACTGTTGCTGCTGCCTGGGCTTCTTATCGAGAACTACCTCTTCTGGGTCCTTGACCTCTGTCTTCCAGTTACCATCTTACCTGACCTTCGTGAACATGATCCTAAGACCAGCCTGTTCTTTCTTGTCTCAGTTTTTTTAAGATATACTTTTAAATTCACCCCATCTAATCACCCCCTGTAAATTTTGGGCTTGGTTCCTACCAACTGATCTTTCTTCTCAAACCCAGTGTGACTCTCCATTCTAGACCTGGCTTCACCCTCTGTCTTTCCTCTGATCTGAATGGTGCCTGTTTTTTCCTATGACCTGGCTCCAATTCAAGAGGTTTTTTTGATCTTTGGCATCATTCCAACGTGCCATGTGGTTTCTGCACTAGTCCCCCAAACTTTCTCTGACATCTCTATCTTCCCAACCCACCCTGACCATGTCTCAACTTTTTTTTTTTCCTTAAGGAATTACCCAAGTCTGTTAATTCAAATAGGGCCTATGAACATTTCTCCTTTTTCTGCTGGGTATGGATGGCAAGGAGGAGTCATTTTGTCTTCCAACCACCTGAGTCTTTTACATAGAGCATTTCCTAAGCTGTCATAAGAATTACGTGGGTTAATATGTAAAGTGCGTAGAAGAATGCCTGGCACGCAGCTCTAAGTATTTGCTTTCATTATTATTATTACTATTATTATTCCAATCTCATATCAACGTTTGATCTTACCCTGCATCTTAAACCTCTCTTCTGCCAAGCCTCTGGAGTGAGTATTGAACTTAATGCATCTGGCAGAAGTGCTTTGCCCTCGATGCTGACACTACAATTGGAGTCTGTTATTTGTTCCCCAGTTTCCTCGCTCCTGGCCACCGTACTCCTCTCCATCATCCCCACCCTGACTTCTATGTTGAGTTCACAAAGAAAGCTCTCTCCCCACTGTTCCTCCCTTCTGCCTGAGGGACAGCTCACCATCGCAGGTCATGGCTGTGCAGACCCAGTTTCCGCAGGCACAGACGCAACGGTTACAGTCCACCTCGGTCTCTGCTCCATCTGCATACGTCTCATCCTCCAGGGCACACTCTGTTGGGACCGGAAATAAGGGGCAACAGTTTAGGGTGAGGGCGGGACAGGACATGCTGGCTACTGTCTGTGCACTTTACCCCTTTCCCAGACAAGGCCTGCTTCTGGTTATCCTTCAGAGACCACATATCTGGGTAAATGAACCCATCGATCCAAAAATTTTTGGACCCTAACCTCAGCATGTAGGTGACGGGTTAAGGCCCAGTCTAGAATGGTGGAAGGGAATTTTCTTAGCAAGCTCTGGAAAATTCCATCAAGTCTCTCTATCTTGGCCTTTCCCAAAGCCCCCCGCCCCTCCCACCATTCCCTACAACTCTGTATTTCTTAGGTTAAGCATACTCTTCTCTGGAGGATTGAAGGTTGGGTTGAGGCACTTGAGGAACTCTTGGAAGCTGAGTTTCCAGTCAGCATTTTCGTCAGACAGTTCAATGAGAGCATCAACACAGAGCCCTCTGGAACAAAACACAGCGGAAATGTGTCAGCAAGACCTCAGCTTCACTCCCACAGAAAGGAACTAAGCATTGGGATCACATACACTTGGGGACAGTTAATTGAGGACCTTCTGCACTGCCTCCCCACAAGCATCATCCATCCTGACTCCCGTGAGCACCCAACTTTTCTTTGTTATACTTGATGTCGGATCATTCACACTGTTCAAATGTCCCTCCCAAGAAGACTGAAGTTCCCTGAATGGTTTTGTCCACTTTGATTGACAAATGTTCTCACTGCCTATGCACCTTCTATGAGCAATTGCCTTTCCCCGTGGTATTGGTTAAGTCAACTAAACTGGGGAAATCAAAACAGAAGGGAGATGAATAGATGATAGGAATGGAATGTGTGATGGAGTTCAAGCAGGCATCGTCAGTATCACTATTCTAGAAAGATAAACGTGTGTTCAGAAAAGTTTTATGGAACTCCAGTTCCCTCATGATCCCCTTGGCCTGGATTTGAACCCTGGTTCCATCACTTCCTACCCAAATGGCCTTGAGCTAGCTCTTCAACTTTTCTGAGCCTGTTTTCTCATCTGTAAAATGAGGACAGGGAGCCCTTCTTCACTGGGATGTTAGGAAGATCAAACATTGAATTTGTAAAATATTATCTAATTTCAAGTTATCAAAATATGAAGGATTTTCAGATGTTATACTGTAAGGTCGTGGACTATTACTGAGAAAGAATCATTCTAGAATCTGGACTTCATGCTTTCTATTTCTTCTGAACAAAGGAGGTGCTGTTTCTATTTTTAATTCTTTCTGATGTACTGGAACCACACCAGAAGTTTCTCAGGGGTTTATTAATATTTACTCCGGAATAATATGAGAAAAGGACAGGGGCATGCTCTCATTTGTCACAATTAGAGTTCTTTATGTGAAATAGCACCAATTATCTTAAAATCAGAACAAAGCTATTTTAGACTTGTGGTTAAGTAACACAATAATGTAATTCCTTCAGAAAATTAACCATGAAAACATTACCCACAATACTCAGAAACACTTTTGCTCTGATGTGACCTTGGTAATTTATTTTAAGATTACATTCTATTGCTTGCAAGTTCTGGCTAAAAACAATAACTATTTGATCAGATACCAGGGGTGCTCAATATATTAGTTCATCATGTTCACACAGTAGACCAGGACAGAATTCCTGGCTCCTTCCTGTCCAGCCTTCGCCTCGTGGACGACTCCCTGACCCCTCAACTCCACTCACCTAAGCAGCTTGTTGTTCTCCTGGTCTGCATAGGTAGTGATGTTGATGGCAGTTTCATTCTGCTCCACAAATTTCAGTAATTCACTGGAGTCCAAGTGAGAGTCACCATTATCAACGTTCTAGAAAGGGGATGAAGAGCTTTTCAGGAACATTTTGTAGAACTGTCTCCTACTCAGCTTGACCCATCTTCGGTTCATCTTGCTCTTGATATTTTCCAACCCTGCCCTGTCCTCAGAGCTACAGCAACAAAGGCTTGAAGACTTGAGAAGGCACCTGCCCTCTGAGATGAGAGAGTGTAAGTGTGTGGGCAGAGTCCACCAAGGGCCTTTCAAACCCAGGCCCTGCTCAGAAGGGCAGCTGGGACACAGGCCTGTGTTTACCCAAGTAGCCTGGGGTGCTTGAGGGCGCTCTGCAGCCTCATCCCTGACATGGTCCTGCAAACATTCTCCACGTAACATCTGGGTTCAGGCCAGCCACCATACCCTGTTCTCGAACCTCAGTGGACATATAACAGCAACATTCTGAATCGGCATCTGTGGCAGAGCCCAGGATGTGTATTTCTAACAAGCTGCTTGGGAACAACAATGCAGGTGACCCTCAGAGCTCACTCTGGGAGTCACAGGACCATTTCTTGCTGCTTGATTTTCCTGGCCTGCTCTCATGCTTAACACTCACACTGGTACCTCTAACCAAGCACATCAGTGAGAAGTCACAGCAAAGGTCCTGAATTGATAACCCGCAGGCAGAGATGGTACAAAGCCCCCCCGCCCAACTCTGGGCTGGGGGCCCCACTGCAGACGTGTGCAAGGTCCTTGGCTTACAGAGCACAGGCTGTCCTCATGACCCAGCTGACATCCCATGAGCACAAGGTGAGGGTACAGTGAGCTCAGGCATTATCCCCTCTTTGACAAGATGCTAAACCTAGACCATAGCCATTTGGGCCTCTTCAACATGCTCAGGCGCCACTGCAGGGGGAGGGTGTCGAGGTCAAGGTCTTATCAAATTCTAAGTTGGTATTGCTGCTCTCCTCAATAGTTCCAATGGGGGAAAATGTTTTTGAAAAATTCTTTCCCTAGGCTGCCTCGTCCTGCTGCCTTAGGAAATAATCAGCATTCCCATGTTATTTTCAAGGTGGCTCCCCGGATGGTGTAAGGGCTTCTGGAAGAAAAGTCTGTCCAGGCCTCCAGGCAGAAGGGACTCTCCTTCCATGACTGTCCTGTGTCACATGCGTTCTACTCTAAGGCTGTAACTCTTTCCACGGTATGTATAATACAAACCATGCCAGCCCTTGCTTCGTGCCTTTTCATCATTCTTGTCCCAATTCCTAGCAACAGGTCTCAGACGTTCTCTAGTCGCTATACATCCACCCTGAGGAAACCACCCCTCATCTTGTGAAGGCCTGATTAATTAATGGAGAAAAGTGAAATAAGGTTGGCCAGGGGTCACTGTTTGCAGTGTGGGACTTTCTTGAATCGAAATGTTCCAAGTGCTGGACAGACAGAAGCAAGGTTCACAGACCCCAGCAGCACCACAGCCTGATGAGAGAGCAAGACTGAAGAGGAGCTGTGTAGTCGTGGCTGCAGACCCGGGGCCACATGGCACCTGGGGGCACCAGGAACCTGCGACTACAGCCCAGGAAGCTCCCAAAAGTCAGCGCTAAGTGCACACACCGCACATTCAGTAGGACCAAAATCTAGGCCTGAAGCTGAGGGGAGAGCCAGCCAGCCAGCCTGCACGCTCATCTCAGGAGGGACCAAGCAGGCCTCCCCAGGCCAGCTCTGTATGTGGAATCCACAGGAAAACAGACGTCTGGTACTTGCCCCAGAAATAGCCTGGACTGCCCGGGGGCTTCCCTTGGAGGGCATGATCTTGGACCATGAACCAACCTAATTCACTCGGCCTCTGTTTAGCCAACCAGTGACAAAAGGGACGTACCTCTGTATGCCTGCCTTCCCCAGTTCTATGTACACGTGATGTAGCACCCTTTTCTTCTATGTAACTCTACGATTGTAGGAAGGCGGGAAGGCGTGTGATACAAAACCCATGTTTGGGGCTCACTGACAAGTTTGGAGAGGACGGGCTAGGCCAGGCACTCGCTCACACACAGCAGCTGTGGTGATGGGGGACATGATAACAGAATAAGGGAGGAAGGAGTCTGGCTCCAATTGTGGCCCTGGCCACCAGGGGTCTGCCACCACGAGTCCAGAGTGTATGTTTATGACGTGGCCATGGCAGGCACTCTCTACTGGTCTGTTACACTTTCACTGGAAAAATCATGAATGCACCAATAGGTGAAGTGAGAGTCTGGTTTTGGTCTTAGCCAAATTCTGATTACATTTTCTCTTAACTAATTTTGATATAACGAATGCCAGCTGGGCTGGAGGGCAGTCCCGGGTTCAAAAACAGTTTCTGTGAGATATCGGATCTCTCACCAACAGGCAGCTGTTTGACTAGTGGGAAGGAATCGCCCTTTGAGGACTGCACCACACAAGACTCCGATAATCATCAAAAAGTAGACAGTGAAACCCCTGTTTTCTCAGAGGACACTGCCAGAGCGTCTGGGAGAAGCAAGCGTTGTGCGTGTCAGTCAAGATCAAGCTTTCGTGGTCAGGAGTGAGAATGCCCTAGAGAAAGCTACTTTCTCAAGGGAGCCTATTGGAGGAGTTAGTGCCAGAGCGGGTGGAGAGGTGTCAAGGGGGGCGTGGGGCCCAGGTACCTGGGAATCAAATTAATAGCAGATGCCATTGACGCCTGAGGCAGGGTGCCACCAAGGGGCCACTGGAATGATTATAAGGTCCCAAGAGGTCCCTTGGAAAGAGTGTCCTGGGTCTCCTGGGCCTTAGCAGCCATGGCCAAGTCCATGCACCCAACGACCTGGCAGGTGCTCCTCACTCAGCTTCTGGAAACCGTTTTCTTCAAGTTACTTTCTGCTCCCGTGCGACTCTCCTGGCTCGGCACTGTAACGTGTTTCTCTGGAGATGAGCAACCACCCTCTGCCCCAAGGGCTCTGTAACATCGGGGGATTGAGACAGAGGCAGACTGAGAAGGGCTGCGCCTTCTCCGCCAGGTGCGATCTCAAATGCTTGGAACCCAGAGAGACATACTTTCTGCCACAGGAGAGACAACTCACCAAAGACAGGGACACAAGTGACGTCCTAAATGACCAAATACCCAGTCCAGTATTTCTCCATCCGTGGGGTCCATAAAGTCAGTTAGGAAGAGGAATCCACAGACTAGGCTGGTTTTGGCACGTGGTGGCCACAGAACTGCCAAGAAATCCCTCGTGTGTCTGGGGCTGCTTCTGAGCCCAGGCTGGGTACGGCCTGGGAGAGCAGGCCCTGGAGGCACGAGAGAACATGTCCGTCTGTGGACGAGCACCTGAGGGCGTCTAGCTAGAGACGTGTGTCTGTATGTAACAGGGGCTTCTGGCTTATGTGGCAGTGTGGGTATCTGAACGTGTGTCTGTGAGGAGGCTGTGTCTCTACGTGGGGTGTGCATCTCTGTATGTGGGATGTGTGTGTGCTTGTGCATGCTTCTGCGTGTGGTATTTTTATCTCTGGGTGTGATGTACATATGTGTGTGTCTGTGTTCCTGTCTCTCAGCTGGAAGAGTGCCCTTAACTGCTTCTTCGAACAGTGTCTCAAGCTCTCCGAGAAATCCGCGTGCCATGGGAGCCCTACTCATTGCTAACAACTGTTTCCGACCTTTTTCAAAGCAGCATCTCTCCTGTCCCCAGTTGGAACAACCTGTCTCTTGAACTAAGTGATGGGACAAGCAATATCCAGGTTCATGAAGAATCTTGGACCCATGGAATGCCAGTCTGTGGACTCCTCTCCGATGATGAGGAGCTCTACAGGCCGGGGACGAGCAAGTTAATGACTTAGAGAAATGTCAAACTGGGTGGGAAATGCCTGGGTCTGGGTGCGATCGGAAGGTGTTCTGTATCAACAGCCAGCTCTATGAGGTAGAGGGTGGGGGGATACATACAGGGTAGGGGGATAGAACCTGGCCATATACATGTGCTTTAGATCCCAAAGGCTCTCTTGCTGGAATCCCACTGATCAGGCTGGTCAGAAAGCAACTGTCATAGCTTCAGGGAATGATGGGAAGATGTGATCAGGCGACGGGAGAGGAAGTCTCCCTTTGTCTGGGGCTGAAGAGTCTTTGACCCCAACTCTGGATTACCTTAAAGTACTTGTCTAGGGTTTCACTGTAGTTGCTGCCTTTAGAGAACCAGCCATCAGGAACAATCTCTGCTTCCAGCCACTGGATGATGCGACGCCGGAGCTCATCGCGGTTGGACTGATAGCAAACGACTGTAGGAAAGGGGAGGGAGGTCAGCTGAGCGATGAGGACCCCAATGTCACCCAGTATCCACTCCAGCGGAGGTTCAATGCCTGGGGCTCGGCATGCGACATCTCATTGACTTTTCACAGCACTCCAGGGACACAAAACTATCACACACATTTTAGAAGAGTCAACCTAGGGTAAACCACTGGAAAGTGTCTTAATCAGGATTCAAGCTTATGTTTCCAAAAAACTTATAAGAATTGAGAATATTGAAACAGAGAGACTATGTTGCTTAGGTGAGAAAAATATTGGCAGAAAAATAAAGGACATTTTCATTAACTTCAGGAAGCTGAGGGGCGAAAAATCAATCAATCGATAAACAGTGTTCTTGGCTCAAAGATGAGCTGAAATGACAAGTGAATGAAGAAGCACATAATTTTTCATGCCACCAGATTTTAAACTCTCTCTCTATAGCTTTTTCCTCTTATCAACTGGGTCTATCAAAACTCTCCCACTTAAAATTTTACACTGTCTGCATTATCCTTTGTTCTAAACCACAGAAAACAAGGTCAAGAAAGGGCCACGCTGAAACCCTGCTCTGGACAGCTGTTGCAAGCCACATGGCAGGAACAGGCGGGACTGAGAGTTGAGTAGATGGGGGACAGGGAAGGGAGAGTGCCTTGTCAAGAGGAAATTCCTGGAAGACAACACACACCGGAATGTGCTTAGGGCCCTGAGCCAGGGGAATGGAAATCTGGGCTCCCTCTTCCAAGCTGTGTAAATTCAGGGAAATTCACTTAACCTCTCTGAGCCTCAATTTCCTCAACCATGAGGTCATTACAATAAGGCCCACCTCACAAGATTTTTGTAAAGATCTAAGGAAAAGCATATGCTAAAGGTTCTGTAACTATAATGATGAAATTTTAATTTCAATTCATAGAAAACCATGGAGAAAGTCCTACTGGCATTTCCAATTATCTCCTTTCCAAAGAGGCTGTGCCTTCTGATTCTGCTAGTCCTGTGACATCAGCCTATCTTACAGAGCATCGAAGGAAAGATTCAGTGGCTTTCCTGTCCTTTTAAGGCAATCACTACTCAGCAAAAATGGAAAACACAGCCAACATTCTGACCCAACCAGCTGCTTTAAATGGCAAGCACACACACAAAACAATGCAGTTTTGCAGCTTTTCTGAGCTGTGTTGAGGAGTGACCTGTTCTGGGTCACAAGTTCTGACACACAGATCTTGTGAGCTTCAGCAGGAAATGTGAAACACAAAATTCCCTCAGAAAAAGAATTTCTTCCTTAACAGGCACCCTGGAGAAAAAGCAGGCTCTCACCTGGGCTGGCTGATGGACTTATGGGTTTCTTCTCTGCAAGACAAAAGGAAAAAATGCATAAGGCCAAGTGAAGACCAAAGAACATTTCTGTGTACTGTTTGGATTAAAATCATCCCACGTTAAGGGGGCCACTTACATCCTTTTCATCATTTTGTCCTGGGTCCCTGTCTCCTTTCCTTCTTCTAGGGCTTACGTTTGGGATCTTTTCTTCCCTGCTTTATTTGACATTTTTTGGGCCACTGAGTTGCCCTCCTGGTCTCATACCTCCTCCTGTTATGTTGAGGGGTGGGGATGGGTTGCTGGGACTTTGAGAATTCACATGGAACCATTACAGAGAGGGAAATGGAGTGGAGACCCAAATGTGGGAAACGGTTTCTTGTTTCACCAGGACAGTTCAAAGCTGGGATGGGCTAAGTGGGGCTGTGGCTTGGCAGGGAGCTGGTGTCTAATTAGCAATGAGCTTGGGACCCCTTCCTTCTTATCCTAATGGCAATGGCTTGAGTGCAAAATAGAGGAAATACGTATACCAGGGCTGAAAGGTGCCTAAATTTAAAAAGTAAAATTCAGGGCGCCTGGGTGGCTCAGTCGGTTAAGCATCCGACTCTCGGTTTTGGCTCAGGTCATGATCTCAGTCATGAGATAGAGCCCCACATTAGGCTCTGTGCTCAGCGTGGAGTCTGCTTGAGATTCTCTCTCTCCCTCTCCCTTTGCCCCTCCCCACCGCACTTTCTCTCTAAAATAAATAAATAAATCTTTAAAAAATAAATAAAATAAAAAGTGAAATTCACCTGCTTTTTAAAAAAGCATAGAGTTCATTTAAATACTTCTTTATTATTGTTGATTATTCATGTGGTTCCCCGTCCACTGCAGACAGTACTGCAAGCTCCCCTGGGAGGCTGATGCTGGAAACCTGAGCACAGGCCTGCGCAAAGCTAGTATCCAGGGCAAAGCCAGTAGGCTCATGAGCTCCAAGAGGATGCATCTCCAAGTTGCTCGGTGGTCTCTGTGGCTCTGGGTGTTGCGGCCCAGTGGAAAGGGCTGTGGGAAGCCAGGCCACACTGCTGTGTCCCCTGGCTCCTCTGGCTGGAGCTGGGAGATGGTGGTAACAGCGGTCCTTACCTTTGCAGTGTCCGTCGTAATCAACCTGGATTTTGGATCCAGTGAGGCAGGCGTCTCGATGCAGCTCACAGTGGTTGAGGTAGGTCTTGCCGTTGCTGCCGCACACAGGCCTCTTGTGAGGTTTGCATTGCTGAAACAGACCCGAGCAGGAGGTCTGTGCAGTCAGGGTGCCAGTGCACGCATACGTGCACGCACACACGCACACGTGCAGCTTGTGGGGACACCCTGGTAGGGAGTCTCAGCTCCGGCATCAGTGACTCTCCCCCACTCAACGTTGGAGGAACCCCATCATTTTGCAGCCCTGCATGGCCCTCTGTGCTGATCCTGGATCATCTCCTCTACTCAGTGAAGGAATAGACCACCCTGACCCTATCAAATCAGCAGGAAGGGCATTTTATTAGAAGTCAGGAATCTGGACGCTCTATCACTTTGGAGAAAGTCACTCGATGTCTTTGCATAATCTCAGATCCCTTAAAATGCTGACATTCTATGACATGAGAGCCAGAGCTGAGAGCGGGGAATGTGGAGACTCACAGGCAAGTGCATAGACATGTGTGTGAGCGCACACACACTCACACACCGCAATTCTTCAGTTCTTCTGGGGTTTAACTAGAAGGATCTTTGCTCTCTCTCTTTGTATAGTATTTTGGGGCCATTCTCGCAAGGGCTGTTGTGAGGCAGGGCTGGGGACACCGGGTCTTTGTGAAGTACTGCAGAGAATCATTATGGACAGGGAAATGGACTAAAGCTCACTTGGTAACTTGGGTCTACGTTGGCTATTTAAAGGGCCATGGTCACAGGCAAGCTCAGTTTCTTTAGACTTTTGTGGTTTTTGAAAGGTGGTAAGGGGGAAGCAAGTTCAGCTCAGCCCTGATGAAGGCACCAAAGCAAGAAAGAGCAGATGCAGTAAGAAGAAACACAGAACGCTGGAGCTGGAAGGCAGCCCCGCCTCTCAGATTTTAGATGAAAATACCAAAGTCTGGGAGGACAAACTTTATTTAACCAATATTTATTATTGAGTTCTTACTAAATGATCTACATGCTGGGCAAACATGGTTTCTTGTCTCCGCAGCATCCAGTGGCAACTAACTTCCTCGAGATCACACAAATATATGAGGTCAAGGTGCGACTGGATGCTCACGTCACCACACAGTCGCCAGCTGCACATCTGGGGAGGGCCTCCTAAGGCTCCCGATGGATCTGGTTTTCACATTTCTAAGTCGGGGGACTTCCCTTCTGACACAACGGATCAGATCTTCATCTGGGGACTAAATTAGGTGTATTTATTTGCAGAAAGGCAAATATATTTCTAGGCTTGTGTTGGTTTGACAGAAAGGAGAAGAAAGGTATTTATGTTTGTCTGAAGAGTGAGAACTTGTCAGAATCCTGCTTACAAAAGAAGTCTTTCTCAAAAGCTCACATTGCTTTTTAAACCTCATTAAAAACAAACAAAACCCTCTAAAAAAAACTTTGTTTCTTCTAGTAGTGTTCTAAAAGCGTGCATATCCTTTGGCTTGGCAAGCCCTAGTGGGAATCAATCCCGTAGACGTACAGGCTGCAGCACCTAAGGGTACGTGCGCAGGGATGTTATTATTCGTAGCGGTAAACAACTCAGGAAACAACCTGAATGTCCACCTATGGGAAAATTATTACATAAATATGATGTTATTACAAAATATTTATTATGATCCCATTTTTTTATAAAATGGGGGGAACCGTATACATTTATAGTAACAGAAAAACAAGTGGAATAAGATATATCAAACCATTAACACTGATCATCTCAAACTAGTCAGATTTGAGGGTTATGGGGAAGATCATTAATTTTAGGTTTATACAAATGTCTGTATTATTTGACTTATATATAAACATTATTAAAATTTTGACTTAAAAATCTTATAAAACTAAACATTTTTTTAAAAAAAGAATATCCCTGCATTCACATCTGGTTTTTAACTTCTGGGATGAAAATCCCTTGTCCTTCAGAGAGACAAGGTATGCTTTTATACAGATGATGAAATTGTTGGCCCTGCCCTGCTGACTAGCCGTGCCAGCAAGGGAGCCAGCCATTTGGCCTTGGCTACTGTCCTCTAGCTTCTGACCTCAGGACTTACCTCAATGCAGAGGCAGGTGGGCTCTCCCTTCTCTGTGACTGCACATTCCCGGCCGGCTCCACAAAACACATTGGCACAGATCTTTGATTTGCTCTTTAGTTCTTCCTAAAACACAAAATCATAAAGGAAACCACGTCACGGAGATGAGCCTGTCACAGCATAAGCCAATGGCGGCAGTTACTTTCCAGACTCAGGTCTTGGTCTGGAGTTGCAGCTCATGGTGGTGGAAGGGTCCTGAACAGCTAGAAGCTGTCCCCAGGAGTCAGCCCCAGACTTGCTGGCACTGCTCCAGCCCAGGCCTGGCTATCTCGGAGTCCCTTAGATTGTTTCTTAAAGAGCAAGAGACTCTTATGTGCTTCCTTTCCTTTAAAAATGGCTACTCAACACCCCTTGTATGTCAACACTACAGTAAAGAGCTATAAAGGCAGTCTCTGTCCTCAAGAAGCTCCATGACTCTCTGCGGAAGCTCCCAAATACAGATTTAGCAAGCAACATGGAGCCGGAGGGGAGAAGGAGGGCGAGCATTAAATAAGGCTTTCTGAAGATAGGATGTCTTAACTAATTCCTAGAGGATGAGAAGAGCAAGCCAGACAGACACAGAGACATGTGAGAGAAATATGGCTATCTGAAGGACCAAAATCCCCGAGTCGTGTGCAAGGTAATATATTTCAAAAGGCCAAAGAAGAATAGCTAACCCATCGGGAACGTGGATTTGCTATTATTCCATATGGTCTTATTCAGCCCCTGTCCACATCTGCCTCTGGCTTCAAGACCAAGAGAGCCAAACCACCCGACAGACAGCAGAATTATCCTCAAACTACTTGTGGTCAGACATTCCTGTTCAGACGTGCACAGCAGAACCTACAGGCAGGGAATGGTCCCAGCCTATGCCACTGAAAATGAGAGTGTCTGTAGGCACTAATCTCTCGGTGACACATTGCTCCCTCACATTAATTGGTGGCTAAAAAGCAGCCCCACCTCATTTGTTCACGCAGGCCAGCAGCAGTGGTGGCTGAACAAAGGAGAATGCGAGTCCTCCAGCCTCTGTCTGACTGCTGAGCAGGCAGTCACCACAGGCCTCCCGGCCCCCGCCCACTGGGGTAGCACTGACTGTCACAAAACCAACAAAGATGGCAGGAGCTGTGCTGGGGTCAGTAAAGGCAGAGGAGGAACCGCAGATTCCACCCCTCAGACCGCGTCTACCATGTCATGCAGACAACTCACACCCACATAGCTTGTAATACTAAAATTCTCGTAGTCGGTAAATATTTCATATCTAAGAAGAGGTCAAAGAAAACAAAAAACGTAGATATTGAGAGCTGAGGGCTGTGCCCAATAAAGCTGGTCTGCTGCCACCTGGAGGCTGCTTTGCAAACTCCGCGTTATTATTGTCTCGCCTCAGCCATCTTGCCTGTCATGCAGGGATCCCATTGGTCCAGACACTCTCTCCATGCTCACATTTCATTGGTTCATAGGCTGTTGCTAAACCCATTCTTTTTTGGATGTTGCTAAGGCGAATGCAATAAAGCTGGCAAGCAGGGAAGAAAAGAGGAAGTAATTCCCAGAATGCTGGGGTGACTAGAGAGCTGTTGTTTCCTAAACCAGGAGTGGAGATAAAATTGAGCATATTCTCCAGGCAGGGCCCTCCTCACTGTGCCTGGGAAGGGAAAGCAGCTCTAAAAAGGAAGAGGAAAAAGCTATTGCTGACCAGTGTAAAAAATCTCAGATTAGACCACCTTCTCCTCTCCCTTCATGAAACACCATTCTAGCCAAGAGACACAGACAAATGAATGCATAAAAAGGCATGCCCTGACACTGCCTACACTCAAAAGACACAGCGCACGGCTCCCGGGGAAGACCTTTTACCACTTGCCTGTGAGTCTGTAACTAGCCACTTTAATTCCTCGAACCTCAGTTTCCTCATATGACAAATAGGGGTAAATACCAGCCCTGCCTTGTGAAGATGAAACAGTGTATCTGGAAGGGCGTCATAAGCTGAAAAGCAAGCTTCCTGCAGAACAGCGTGTGGCACGCATAGAGCTTCTTTCACCTTCTGTTGCTGTGTTCAGTGAATATTAAAATATTAAAAAGGAAAGCTTTTACTTCCAGGTTGAATTCAACCCAAGTCATTTTTTCAGAAATAGTTCTCCAAAATCATTTGAAGAAACAGACACTCTTTTTTTTTTTTAAAGATTTTATTTATTTATTCATTCAACAGAGATAGAGACAGCCAGCGAGAGAGGGAACACAAGCAGGGGGAGTGGGAGAGGAAGAAGCAGGCTCCCAGCAGAGGAGCCTGATGTGGGGCTCGATCCCATAACGCTAGGATCACGCCCTGAGTCAAAGGCAGACGCTTAACCGCTGTGCCACCCAGGCGCCCCAGAAACAGACACTCTTTATGTAAAATATAAAGCCTCATATTTGAACAGTCCAGTCAAATTTACAAAATGTTTCCACACATACGATTTCATCTCACTGTATGAACAACCCTGCAAGGACATGTGTATTATTAACCTCATTTTACAGGAGAGGGAACTGAAGATCAGAAAGGTCAAGTGACTTGCCCAAAGGTCCCAAAGCTAAAACTGAGAGGAGCTAGGATTCCAACCTGGATCTTCAGACAACAGATGGGTAAGTTCCCATTTATAAAACCCGGCACTCGGCTAAGTGATTTGGATTATACGTTGTCTCACTTAAGCCCTGGGATAACACCATGAGTTAGACATCGTAACGTTCCCTGTTTCATAGACGAGCGAACTGAGCCTTAGAGGTTAAATAACTAGAACATGACAGAGCTAAGATGCCACCCAACCAAAGGGAAAGCAGTTCCTTTATATTTGATTTACTTTCATAGCCAGAAAATTAAAGGTTATGGAGATTATGATAGAGATGTGATTTGCATAATTAGCCAATGTGAGAAAGCGCTTACAAGTGCGTCAGAGCTAGATTTGAATTCCCACATCCCACCTCTGCTACCTACTTGTCATGGTGATGGGCAAGGTACTTTCTTTAGACCTCAGTTTCCTCACGTGTGAAATGGGACCACTCATCCCCGCGAGGGGTGTGTGAGCCCTATAGGAGAGGCACTGCCCGCAGCAGGGTGCCTGACACAGAGCTGAGAGCTGCTGTGGTTACTGCCTCTCAGACAATTTCCCCACTGAGTGCCGTCCCCACCTCGGTTGTCATGTCCCCATCCAGCCTCCCTTACCCTGAAACGATTATACTGAGAGCGGGAGGACTGACCGAATGGAAAAAACCAAGGGCTGAAACCAGCCTCCTTTCCCCTTTAAGACCAGAGAGAAAGGGGGGCCACGCTAGTCACACAAGCGTTCCTCTTTGCAGGTGGCACATCTGTCAATAGGTGGCAATCTCCCTCTTTGTCTTGCAGAACCCGACGCCGCAATGCGGAGCCGCAGCCCTGGCTTGCGGCTCCACCCTCCCAGCCCGGGAGTGAGGGGCAGGAGGTGGGAGAGCAGGGCGGGGCGAGCACCCTACAGCCACCGGCCGCAGGTACAGAGAACGGGATTTTTGCCTACTTGGGAAAGAATGTTCTACCTGAAGCCCTCCATCCTCCCCAGTTCTTCCCATTCACAGGTGTGCTTTCATGCAGAAACAACAATGAAAATTTTCTACTTAGAGGTGGCCTCTTTGTACCATGGAAAGCCTTTCTCCAAGCCCTATCTTGGGGGGGGAAAGGGATGTCAGGAGCACCCCTGAGGCTCCTAGAAAGTTCTTTAGCATGGTAGGTGATCTTACCCCTCTGGTGAGTGGAGGAGAACATCTTGAGAGGAGATGTATACGGCGTAAACATGCTCCCGGGACAGGGCAATCAATGGCTGCCTTTTGGGGAGGGGTGTGGTAAGTTAGGCAGAAAAGAGGCAGGGCAGCAGGTGACATAGAAGGTGTCCCTTCCACCTCAGCAATTCTGACTCAAAGTGCAGGGCAGCCGGGATGGAGAGAGGCTGGAGCCAGGGGAACCTGACACGTGGAAGGTCGTGATCTAGTGGGGGTGACAAGGGCCTAGGGTCCAATGCTAATATTAACGAGTGCACCTACAACTGAGCGAGGCTCTTCACAGCTATCTCTGTCCCCAGAGTGTCTGTACAAGTTTCCATATTTTTAGACCCATCTAACAGATGGGGAGGAACTTAAGAGTCAGAAGAGCTCTGTGACATACAGCGGCCACATAATGAGGGGGAGCTGAGTCAGGACTGGAAGACAGGTCAGCCTGACCCCAGAGCCTCAATTTCCCTTACAAGGAACAGTCAAGGGAAGGAGCTGCAGGCAGAGGGGACAGCTACAAGGGCTGGCACAGGGAGAGGCCACACAGCACAATGCAGTTCTTTTAGGAATTAGGTCCAAAGCCTATAGGAGAATTTCATCTAGGAGTAGATAATCACACTGGCATATGAATTTGCTCTAGGAGTGGGAGGTCATAGGTTTACAAACCCCTAAGTCTGAGAGTACCTGTGAAAATGTGATTGACTGAATGGGGTTGGGGGGCGCTGTTCTGGAAGTGTGGACAGATATGTTGATAAAAGTCGACAAAATACTTGCTTCCAGTGGAGAAACACTGGGGTTCTAGCTTTGACTTTCTCCATCATCTCCCTGACCGGCTTCCTTGTTGTTTTCATTACGCACTGCAAGCCATGCTCTGGGGCTTTGGTCTCATGGTTAAACTTCACAATGCAAACTCCCCTTGGTAAAAGACTGACTGGGAACACTGCTAACTTTTACTAGAGGAAACACTTTCTCCCTGAGCAACTGTCAGCCTGACGATAATAATACTTTATACTAGTACAGCAATTTCAAATAGTCTGTAATTTTCACTATCACTTTTAATTCTCAAAACCCTTTAGGATAGGCAGGCAGGGGTCAGCTCTAAGGCACTTCCAGACTTAACATCCAATGATGAAGAAGAAACTGAGGCTCACGGCTACACGTGACTGGTCCAAGGACTCACAGTTGCAGAGCTGGGTCCGGGCCTAAGGTCTCCAGACTTTAATTCCAACGCTCTTTCCACAAACCACTTTGCCTCATTACAAATCAAAGCTAGAAAAGGTGCTGCTGTGGATCCAAGATCTAAAAAAATAAATTAGTTTTGCAATTAAAAAAAGATCCTTTGCCAACAAAGTGCGAAGCAAGTTATTTGTAAAACCACCAGAAGAGGTGATGGTGTGTCGGGATCTCTGGGCCGACAAGCATTAAGTCTGAACACAAACTACACTTTGAATGTTTAAAAAAAAGTCTTCTGAAGTAGAACAATTTCTGGAAGAACAGTGTGCTTTGGCAGGGGAGGCAGCTTGCAAGCAAAACCATAAAACTGTCAGCTTAATATATCATCATTTCACTAAAGTGAACTGGGTCAGCTCTGTACCCCCCCCCATCCTTTTCCTCCTTTTCCAACTTTCTTTTCAAAAAAAAAAAAAAAAAATAGCCCTACTTAATGCCAAGGTGGAATTTTGGCTCCACTGGCCACTATTTTGTGACAGAGTGGCTTTGTTGACATGAGAAAGGCTCTCCTTGCTTTGCCAGAATTAGTCATGGAAACTTCACAGGAACACCAGGGCCCCTCAGATACGCTGCTGAGCGCCAAGGAGCTTGGGACAAAGGAATTCACAGAGCTGGGGAGAGCCGGAGGAGGCCTGGGTGGGGCCCAGGGTGGGACGCTGGCTGCTCTCAGGCGGCGTTCTGGAAGTGAACACGGCAGCACAGGCCTGAGAAAGCCAAACCTCTTTAGGACCTCGAAATCTAACTGGAGTGCCATGTGACCTTGTTCAAGTCTCTCCAATTCTTTTGCTCTGAAAAGGAGTATCTTGCTGCATCCCACGTACGCTAAGGAAAGAGGTGGAAGGCGATTTCTGGCAGCTGTTCTGAAGCCCGTGGCAGGAGCCTCTGCATCGGCAGGGACAGTGAACCTCCCTAGATGTGCTCGCAAACCATCCCTCTGCTCAAGGTGAACACACCAGGGCCAGATCCAGGTTCGATGGATCCTGAAGCTTCGACAATCTGAGGGGCCCTCCCTGAGAAAAACAATACATGATTATGACTGTGACATTGGGCTCGGGGCCTTGTGAGTAAGGTCTGAAACTCAAGCTTAATTAGCTCACAATAAATCTGACTCTCCACCTACCCTATTATTTTCTTCATAAACAAGAAGGCTTTGGGGCCTTCAGTCTCTTTAATATTTTATCCATGTATAGCTTATCTCAAGTGAACTCCAAGTGCCTGCACATTTTGGCTACTGATACACCCACCAGAATGTCCTGCCTGAGAAAATCCTCAATAAATGTTTTTTACGTTAAATTTCACCAGCGTGGGTGGGGGAAGATTCAAGTTAATGCCAATGTCAGTGGCCAGTGACAGTGGCTCTCAGAATGTTTGGGGGAAGATGTGGCTGGCCTTCATGACGTCAAAATAAGGGATGCATCACCCCAAAAGGATTAGCTTTAAGATAAAAAAATCAAAAATCTATTATGGACCTGTCATTGAAGAACTACCTAATTCTCCTTTGTATTTCTTTTTTTAAAAGATTTTATTTATTTATTTGACAGAGAGAGAGAGAGAGAAAGCACAAGGAGGGTGAGCAGCAGGCAGAGGAAGAAGCAGACTCCCTCATGAGCATTGAGCCTGGTGTGGGACTCGATCCCAAGACCCTGGGATCATGACCTGAGCCGAAGGCAGAAGCTTAACTGACTGAGCCACCCAGGTGTCCCTTTTGTATTAATTTCTATGTTTAGCTTCTATCACAGCTTATGGGATAAGATGTTCCTGATATTTTCTTCTCTTTACATGATAATGTATTGTGTGTCTAGAAATTACTACTTTCAAATTGGAAATGGGACAAGACTATTTACCTTAACCATTGTCTTATGGATTCTGTCACATTCTCTGTGTTTGCCTTGTCAGACTGGAGTATCTGAACTGCCACCTTCACAGGGAAGCCCCCTCACTTTCCCAGCTGCACATTCAGTATCTCTGGGATGCCTCCCACTCCATGTACTCAGGTCTTTCTTGAGGTGGCCCAGCCCCAGCATGGCAGACTAGATGCTTGGTTTCTATATAATGCTAAGTTCAGTTTTCTGTGAGGGCCTTGTCCAGTCATAGTAGAAGAATAGCAGCACTTAGGACACACAGAGTTGGAAAGATGTCAGGCCCTTTCATCCGGGACTGAGAAAAATCGCACACGGGTCTATGGGGTCTGAGGAGTCGTCCCTGTTGGCAGTGAGGAGGCTCTGACTCCAGCACCCCAGGAGGGCGCTTCTGCTCTCATGCCCTCAGAGCATGGGTCACAGTGATGCACTGGGATGGCCCCATGGAGTGCCATGCTGTCTCCCCAACTTAGGCACATCCAGTGACTCCACTCTGACTGACAGTGTCTACCAGGCTCCCCAGTATCTGTCTACAGTTCTCAGAGTGATCCCTGGGAGTTTCTAAGATATCCTGTCTGTCTTCCTAAGAAGTGCTTTTCGTAAGGCCCCCGGCTGTACAATTGTACCCTTCAGTTTCTTTAAAATTCCTTGGTGGGACCTTTTAAGCCAAACCACTTTTTGCCCTGAATTAGTCTGTTGGATTTGACCACGGTATTCATTTTCCATTTTCCCACCATCTGCCTAAAACTTGTCTGCTATAAAGGACAATGTTGGGCCACGGATAGTCCTACAGTCTTCTTCAGTAAAGGCCAGGGCAAGTAATTAAAATCCACTACGGAGCATATTTGATAAATGCCTATAAAAAAACCCACGAATGATAACAGCCTGTGACCGGTGTGATGCAAGCTCCATGTAATAAACCCGGAAGGAGGGCAGGATGTGGCCTCTACCTTCTCAGGAGTTTCTAAACTCATAAACCAGATCAGTGCAGTCCTTAGTGAAGGGGGCTGCTGACTCCAGCAGATGGGCTTCATGGATGAGAGGGGACGTGAGCTGAGCCCTAAAAAATGGTAGGATCTGGATAGAAAAACTGTAGGTTTTTGAGCAGGAGGGTCTTAAGACCAGTGGGTTGAGGCAGAACTGGGGGCACAAGGAACCTGGGTAGAAAGTGCCTGGGATGATGAAAGTCTCATGTATGGTGGTGGCATGGATACAGAGAAGGAGAGAATTCAGGAGAAAATTCTAAAGAACGAGATCTGGCAACAAACCAGATAGAAGAGGGGAAGGTGAGAATCCAGAGAACTGCCAAGATCCTTGGCTTTGAGAGCCTAAAGGTCGGCAGTGTGTCTTCCGAGTCAGAGACCAGGCAGAGACCGAGCGGGGGAGGGGTCGGTGATGATGAGTCAGTTATGGACTTAAGTCTAAGGGGACAGTACAACATCCCACTGACAGCTGAAAATAAAGGGACTAGAGAAGCGCATCTGGACATGATCCATGTAGAAGTGAGAAACGGGGCCAAGGGAATGAATGAGCTCAGGAAGAAAGGCTGGGAATGGAGGGCTGAGGGTGGCCAAGGAGCAGGAAGAAGAGGCTGCCTGCAGCCCACCTGGGGCTTTCTGCAAGCCAGAAAAGGTGTGTTCTCCTCTAGGCAGATGTGACCCCGGGCCAGGTTACAGGGCTCAGCAAGCAGTGCAGGCTGGATTTCAGCCCCCTTCACCTCCTCATGCAGTGAACAGCCTGCACAACCGTTACAAGGGCTCTGAAGGCAAAGCAGACAAGAAAACAGAGCAGGCACACTGAGAAAACTGGGAGCAAAATCAGGACGTCTAGAGAGCTCCAAGAAATGGATGATGAATGCCATTGTATGAGAAATGATTTGGCAAAGGTTGGGATGAAACAGCAAAAAAATAAATAAATAAATAAAAAATAAAAATCTTTTAAACCTCTGTCAAAACCTGAACCAGAAGCCAGACCAGACTGAGGCGGGGAGGTCCTATGTAAGGAGAACTGACACAGGAACCTGGAGAGAGGCCCTGGACATTTCTCTCTCTGCCTTCAATGCTGTGTGACTTAGGGCAAGGTGCTTGACTTCTCTGGGCCTCAGTTTCCCCATCTATAAAAGGAAAAAATTGTAAATGATGCCAAAGTCCCTTAAACTGTGAAGATTCTCTTAACTAGAAAGTGAGATATTTGCCATTTCAGATGTTCTTGAGTATCAAACTTTGATTTCCCAAGGAAGTTAACCTAGATGCCCAAACTAGAGACTGGTAATGTATAGAGCCCCCCGTGAGTGTTTCAAGGTTTTTGCTGGGTTTCGGTGGTGGAATTAAAGTTGGCTTTTGTAGTCAAAGAATTTCCATAAGCAATGTCTTTTCACTGTCTCCTGGGTCATGACAGAGGAAATCAGAGGAGAGTAATGGGAACCCAGTTGAGTGGCCTGATTTCACTCTTGGTTGAATGGTTGGAACCCTCTACTCCCTTTGAATGCCATTAATGACATTTTTATTCTATTTGTGTTTGCCTTGCAAGACGAAAAGGGAGAGAATGGCGAAATTCACATGAGATTCACAATTCTTCATTCCTGCCAAGAACCTGTCACTGAAGTATGTCTGGGACTGCCAGGGCTCACATTTACTCA
This sequence comes from Ursus americanus, assembly GCF_024610735.1. Taxonomy (NCBI): domain Eukaryota; kingdom Metazoa; phylum Chordata; class Mammalia; order Carnivora; family Ursidae; genus Ursus; species Ursus americanus. The sequence continues at coordinate 37,248,920 of NC_142130.1, read as the reverse complement.
GCATCCATGCTCTAATTATTTCCACATGTAGTTCAAGGCAAATGGTTGATTAAAAATTAAAATAAAATACCCACACACCTAAATCCCAGTACCCTCCACTAAGGGGGTGGGGAGAGAGCTCTAGGGAAACTACGGGAGAGCTCAGAGAGAACATTTTGGAAGTGTCCGCTGTAGTGCCAGCCACATCAGCCCAATCCCCACACATCCCCACACATTCCCAGCACTCCATCCCAAGCCAGCCCTCCACCTCCCCAAGCTTCCCCAAGCACTAAACCAAACACAATTCACATTCTTTGAACTTCTGAGTGGAATGTAGGATTTATTCCTGCTTTGGTGGAAGGCCTAAGAGATGGATATAGGCTAAGAGCTACAAGTACTCTCCACCCCTTTTGCCCTGGGCTCTACTGAATTTAGGTAGACTGGGCAGTTCCTGATATCACATCCTAGGGAAGAAATCCAGTGTGCAGAGAACGTGGGTACCTTCCCAAGCTGGAGAATAGTCCCCACATTTGCAGCTCCTTTCCATGAACCCAATTTGCATATGGCTCCCCCTAAAACTGAAAGTTAACCCACTGTTCCCCAAGGTGGTTCACATGACTGATTCAGATGCCTGACACTGTCATCTACTGACATCTACTTGGCCGTATTTAACAAGGTCTTCAGCAGTGACTCAGTCTCTTCTTGTCTCCTGGGTAATTTCATTGTTTATGCGGCCTCAAGATCCTTGACCTCCTCACCTCCAGGAAGCCTCACTTCTAAGGTCCTCTGGCTACAGGAAGCTTCAGGAGGAATCTGTGAGTAGAGCAGGTAACTGCAGCAAACTAAAATAAAGGGTACAGGGCTCCTGAGGTCCCACATTTTGAAATGAAACCTCATTACCCTTTGAAAATGTCAGCACCGTGAAGCATTGTTAGATGCTTCTTTAACCTTCAAATGGGCAGAGAATGTCCCACAAGACCAGCTAAAAAAATAATGTCACCATCTGGGAAGTCTGATTTATTGTCTGAATTACACAAATCCTTCCTGTCCTTCAAGGCTCAGCTCAAGTTACACAACTCCATCCTTGGTGATCTTTTCCTCTTGAGTGGTATGAGCTCCTCCTTCCATCTCTAAACTTTCATTCTTCTCTGTACAAACTCATTTGATCACTTTTTAAAAATGTAATTGATTATGCAGACTTTGTCTTCCCAGCTGAACTGTAAGTTCCTAGAGGACAAAACTTATGTTCTAAAGTCTTTCATAGGTCCAGGCAGAATACATTGTGCCAGGCCATCAACCTTTGTTGGAAGTATCCAAGGGCAACTGAGCCACACTGCCCTAAGGACCTAGACCGGGGCAGAAAGACAGCCCCTGGGCCAATTCCTCTCCTGGGACTCCCCCCTTTCAGGGTCAGGTTTTTTGTGGGGGAAATAGCCTAAAGACCCCACCCTTCTCCACCAGGCTATAAATATTTAGCCTGTAATTTCCCTAATGAGATACTGTCTTTGACCCACAGAAAGACATTGGGGTTTGTGTGTGTGTGTGTGAGGTGGATAGGAGAGCAATGGGAGCTGGAAATGGATTTCAGCCATTTCCTTTATCCACAATTAATGTATACTCTAGCAGACATGCTGAGGGAATGAGAATGGGAAAAGGGAAAAGAATGGAAGAGGAGGCAATGTGGGAATGTGGGGTTCCTCGCAGGAAGGCAAAATGGGGTGGGACTTTAGAGTGTAGGGTGGGGGTTGCCAAAGGGCAGCCTGACACCTTGGTGACCTATACAAGGGAGAAGCAGAGACAAAGATAAGCAAGAGGGGCCAAGAGAAATTGTGAAAATGGGCCCATTACCCAAGGCAGCTGTTTGTGTTAACTCTCTTCAGGAATGCTGCTCCTACATTGTCCTGAGGTAGAAGGAAGGCAAGATGGTCAGTCTGCCTAGACATGAGAAAGAATAAATTGCCATTACCTTATCCTACCCCTCCCCCACACGCAGAAGGCTCTGGAGGTCTCCAAGCACTCCCTCTGGCTCATCTGCTAGGCTGACCTTACGGTGGGCTGGAATACACTGAAATGGGAGTGGCCAGGGAAGGGCCAGGCCTTCTCTGTGCCCAAGTGTTTTATTTTCCAGGGTGCTGGGCATCTTGAAAAGAACGGTGATGTCCAACCAAGAGCTGAGACCACATAACAGATGGAGGGGACAAAGGGGAGGACAGCAGGGAGATGAGGAACAAAATGGAGCAGGGAAACCCCAGAGACCCAGCAGAGCATAACAGTGTGAGTCTCTACTTTAAAAACACAGACAAAGCCCTGGGACTCTGGGGGCAGCGTGGCTGCAAAGCAGCTGTCAAGTTTCTAGCATCCTGGCAATTATTCTCCAGCCTGTGGAATGCATAAGGGGTTAAAACGCAGCAAGAAACTCCATGCTAAATGAAGTCACCATATGTGTGGCTCCGTATGGTTCTAGGAGGAGCAGACAGATGTAATTAGAAGTTCTGAAGACACTGTGTTGTCATGGTAACTGTTGGCCAGGAGAACCCGGAGTCCGAGGAATACAGTCTTACAAGGAAATGCCAGACGCAGGTGGTGTGCATCGTCCTCAGGCTCCACAGGCAGGGCTGTTCCTCCCCCTTGCCCCGTCCTACACTCTCGGGGACCCTCCCTCTCCAATTCCTCCTCATCCCCACTTCCTATGCCCCAGACAGGCACCCAGAGCAACTCCAAATGCAGATGAAGCATTCCCTTCAGATGGCATCCAAAGGAAGGAATTAAGGAGAAGTCGAATCTTGGGAGTTCATGCAGGTGACATTGTTCTCTGGGCAGTCTCTGGTCCCACGGGCTTTCTAGATCTGAGTGTGGGGATCACCGGGGGAAGCTGCAAGCTTAATTTACATATCACTCTGGAGCCAGCTCCTCTAGGAGGCAGATGCTGGATGGGTACTACAGGACAAGTAGGGGTATGTGAACTTGAGCAGAGGAATGTCTGCTTTTAGTAGGCAACCATGCATTTTATCAGCCAAACTGGAACGCTTTGAAAGTAAAAGGGGACCTTTAAAATAGATATACTTGGACAACAGGCATACTGTGACATCTGGTCACCTCAATTAACAGGCTACCTAAGGGAAAAATTATTAGTTTTATTTTATGGAGTGGAAATTTTACCTGGTGTCTATGAGCCCCCAGAAACCCAGCTATGGATTTTGGGACTGGATTTCCCTAGAGCACAACCCAGGAAAGATGAGAAACTCAAAGAAAGTATGACTCTAGGCATGAACTGCCTGAATCTCTCGATTCAACTGCCACTTGAGGATATTCACAGGGTTCTGCTGTCGCAAAGCTGGGGAACCTGGGCAGATGGGGCCACTTTCCTTCAAAATCTCGGTCATTACAAATCCTTCCAACTGCTTCTCTAAAGAGAGAAACATTCATTTCACACATTGTTGTCAAAGAGGGATGATTCTCTGTGGATTTATGGCAATAATGTGGTCAACGGAGTGGGATCATTCCACAGTAGAGAGACCTAATAAATCTTCCCCTGAAGAGTGGAGGTTTCCAGGTGTACATTCTTACACATTCCTCAACAACTGAACCAAAAACAGTGGCTCAGGGATTCTGTGGTCACAAAACCCAGGGAAAGGTTAGACTCTCCCAGGGAACCAGCAGAAACGACTGTATTTTAGGCACAATATAACCAACCCAGAAATTATGAGAATGCGGTTCAGCCACAAGCTCAGTTACAGAACTGTGGGATTTCAGAGGGTAAGGCCCACCCAGGGTGCATCCCCTAGTATTTTCTCAGGGACTGTGGGAATCACAGCCATTTGATAAAAGTTCCTGGCAGTCCCTTGACAACTGTGACTAGAACTCTGGCTTAAGGATGGGAACCACTGGGGCCAACTTCCCTTATTTACCTGCTCCTAAATGCAGACAGGTCCTAGATACTGGGGTGCAAAACTCTGAGCTTAATGTGGAGCTTCCCCAAGGTTTTGGGGTGGCAATAAACGGCTCCTTACAATCTGTAATCATCAATTAACACCGTTGCTCTCTGCTAAGCATGTATGCGAGGAAGTCCTGACACCCATTGCAGGTCCCCTGCATTTTAATAGTCCAATTCAGAGGAACATTAACCTTTCTGGAACAAATTAAGAACTTGATAAAATCAATCCCTTTGAAAAAAAAAAAAAAACCACTGCAAGCATAAATTAATTCTGCATTTCCTTATTACTGTCCAAAGTGGAACTGGACAAAACCTATTTCCATGCAAGTAACTGAGCAACAGAATACCAAACATCACGTTGGATGCTGGGGACTCAAGGAAGGATAAAGCACAGTCCATGTCTCTAAGCTGCTGACAGTTTAGTTGAGGAGTTGAGGAGATGGGGTACAAATAGATGGAATCTATCTTTCTTTCTTTCTTTCTTTCTTTCTTTCTTTCTTTCTTTCTTTCTTTCGAGAGGGAAAGGGAGAGAGAGAGAATCCCAAGCAGGCTCCACACCCAGCATGGAGCCTGATGCAGGGCTTGATCTCACTACCCTGAGATCACGACCTAAGCCAAAATCAAGAGTCTGCCGCTTAACTGAGCCACCCAGGTGTCCCAATACCTGTTTTTTTTTTTTTAATTTTTATTTTTTTTTAAAGATTTTATTTATTTGTTTGTGGGGAGAGAGAGAGAGAGAGAGAGAAAGCACACAAGCAGGGGGAGGGGCAGAGGGAGAAGAAGCAGACTCCCCTGCTGAGCAGGGAGCCTGATGTGGGGCTTGATCCCAGGACCCTGGGATCATGACATGAGCCGAAGGCGGATGCTTAACTGACTGAGCCACCCAAGTACCTAAATACATGGAATTTTAAATAACAACACGATCTAGTAATTGAAAAGTCAGGACCACATGTAGCTAAGTGTGATTTGTGGTTAAGTGACAAGTGTCTAGAGCAGCCCTGTCCAACAGCAATATAATATCAGTCTCACAGAGGATTTGAAAACTTCTAGTAAAATTTTAGAAAGTCAAAAGAAACAATTATTTTAATAATTTTTTTACATAAGCCAATATAGCCAAAATATTACCATTTCAGCTTGTAACCAATAGCATTAGTGAGACGTTTTATGTGCTCTTGTTCATAGTAAGTGTTTGCTACCTGGCTCGCGTTTTTCACTTACGGCACATCTTACTGACACTAGACACACTGCAAGAGCTCAATAGCCACTTGTGGCTCGCGGCTTTTCCTACTGAACAGCCCAGCTCTAATAAGTTCTGGGTGCTGACATATTACTGAGGGCTGAACTGAGGAGGAGAGTTTAGGTAGAAAGGATACAACTTTCTTTAACTAGGAATGTCTTATACGTGGTGTATATAATCGAAGTCAACAGATAATTGAACACCTCGGTAAGGCAGCATGCTGGGCTGCATGGAGCAGGATACTGAGGTCATGAATATCCAGTCCTTTCAAAACACGCAGGTGCCGTGGGCACTTAAGCCTAATTCTGGCTCTGGTCTCCTCTAGAAGAGAAAACGCTGCCACCTCCTTTAGTGCTTTGTATGGCTTATCTCATAAAACAATAAGGGGCTAATTAAACTACATATTTTGAAACTTCTCTTAACTATTTAAATACTTTTACTTTTTTTGCATAAAAGTCCATGGACAAATTCGACATGTAGTGGATATTTGTCAAAACTTTTTTTTTTTCTGTTTCTTGGCTCAACTGCTACACTCTTTTGCTGCCAACTTTCAATAATATTACACACACACACACACAATTTTAGTGCCTTGAGATTAAAGTCCCTGAAAATATGCACACTCTATTCTTCTTGAGACATTCCTGCCTTGCATTCTTTCCTTGGAGCAGTTGGGAAGTCACAGCAGGGGGAGGGGAAGGAGCTGTAAATTCTACGCGGGCTGGCCAATCAGGCCTTATCGGAGTCGGGAGACCCACCAATGAGAGACGGCCAGGTATTCCGCTCCACAGTCCTAGCACAACTCCCTATTTTTGCAAAGATTAAAATTCTGTGAGACCTTCAAACTGTACCAACAAAGCACAAAGGCCTCTTTTTCTGTTCAATTTGCTTTCCCCTAAGGACTACATTAGAAACTCGACACAAAAACCTACTAGCTTAGTTGCTACAGACAGATTATCTTTTGCAGTAAAAACACTTCCTTAGTATTATGTAGCTGTTTAATTTTCAAAGCTCTGTCCTTTAACTGATTAAGCACTAGAGAAATGCCACATATTTAACTGCTTTCGATTACCCTGATTCCACTGAAAAGTGGAGCAACACGCTATGGAAATCAACCAACTGGTCTATGGGTCAACAGTAAGGGAGTTTAGAGAATAAGGCTGCAGATAAGTGTCTGCCCCTTAAAACCCCACCCACTGCTGATCACTGCACCATTGGTGGCACCTCCCAGGATAAAAGATATCTCTGAGCTCTAACGTGCAAATCCAGTGACACTGTTTTGCCCATACTGGGGACATCAGAGTTGCCATTCAAATGAGCAGGAGACAGAGCAAGAGCAGAAAGGATCCCAAAAAATAAAGGTCTCAGTAAATGGTGATGTCAGAAGACAAACTGGCCAGAGGCTTTGGGGCGAGGAATCACCAACAACAGAATTTAATTTAATGCTTTATTTTATATTCCTTGGGATATTAGCTTACTCTGGGAATGATGCCCAGTTAAATCAGAATTGCTGCTCACGCAAGGAAAGAATAAAAATATTTACTGTTTAGTAAGCCTCTGCTTAAATTCCAATGTCACCTGGAGCTGAGAGAATCAGGTTCCAGGTGTCAGACTAAGTAAGTCCAACATTACTACCATGTCCAAGGTTAAGCAAAGTGTTGATGGGCAAATACTATCGACCATCTTCCCAGGTACACAAATACTTGCAGAATCTGACATAGAGATCAGAGATTATAGGCAGGATACCGTGCATCTCCTCATATTACATATGAGACATCCGGATTCATTAATTAACCCATTTGACCAATGGATCAATTCAACAAATATTTACTGAGCATCTAGTATATGCTAAGCTCAGTTCTAGGTGCTGGGGATTCATTGGTGAAAGAGACAGAGAAGGACTACATCTTGAAGAAGTACATATTCTAGAGAGAGGAGAGTAAAAATAAACACAATTAACAAGACTATTTCAGTGTGATTACATTAGAAGAACATAGCATATGTTTGACAGAGAAATCTGCGAGAGGGGACACCACTTAGATTGAATGAGGGAACGCTCTCTTGAGCTGAGACCAAAGGATGAAAGGAGCAGTCCAGGCAGCCGGAGGAAAACTGTAAAGGTTGTGACACAGGGCAGAATTTGTCACGTTCCTGGAACAGACAAAGGCTAGTGTGGCTGCAACATAGGGTCTAGCAGGGAGAGCGGTGAGAAGTTAGCTGGGAAAAGCAGGCAAGGCATGGAGCATGTAGGACCCTGTATGCACTGATAAGAACCTTGAATTTTATTCTTAATGAATAAAACTGGAGGAGAGTGATGTGATCAGATATGTGTTTTACAAAGATCACTCAGGCTGCTGTGTAGAGAAGTAGATGGAGAAAGGCAAGAAGGAAAAAGGGGTGAGCAGCTAAGAAGCTACTGCAATTGTCCAGTGCAAAATGATGGTGGCTTAGACTAGGGTGGTGGCGATGGAGGCTGAGAACAGTCAAAGGAGAGGTAATATTTTCTGACAGTAGAGCCAACAGGACTTGCTCATGGACTGGGGACTGATAGGAAAAGTGAAAACACCTTTAGAAGATTCCTGGGTAATTTGAGTTGATAACCAAAAAATACCTCAGCCAGTTCTTGGTAGGTATGGACATGGCCATGCCAATGGTCCAGTACGGAGTCACTTCCAGAAGGATCTTCCCTCGGACTGGCCTTGGGGTCCAGATAAGTCCCATGCCTTCTCAATGAAACTGCATTAGTTTAGGAAGTGAGTTCAGCAAGCCCGCTAAGACCTGGTGTCAGATGTAAATAAACTCTGCTTATGAAAATCTGTCCAGAATTGACCCCTGTTCCCAACCATTCCATGGAAGACAGCACTGAAGTATTTATGGTATTTTTGGAAATGGTGCTCTATGATGAGATGTCTGGGAAACAATGCTTATAATACTCTCTTTCTAGAGAAGAAAATAAATGATGCACACGAACATTGTCAAGTTCTAAAAAGTCCTGCGACTAAAGAACCACTTTGACCTAGCACATAGATTAACATCACTCACTAGAGTTGGAGAAACATGGATCTAGGCTCTGTATGTCTCTCCCTGTAGTTTCACTGTCCCCTGGAATTCAAGCAAAAACAAGAAGAGCAGCTACTGTTTACTGAGCACTTACTGCATGTAAGGGACTGTATATCAGTATCTCCCTTGCTATACACACTATATACAGGTGCTGTTTTAATTTATAGCTTTTACATTATCATTTGTTCCTGTGAGTTTTGCTTTATGGACCATGTGTTCACTTGGCAAAAGCAGACATTTCTTCCCTAATCAAATACAGCGGCAGTGTTCATTCATAGTATTTCCTCAAGCTGCACTTAATATAAAGACCAGGAATTCTTCACTTTATCGCCCCACCTTCATTTACTCACCCCACTACAACGACGAGTGAGAATGTCCCACTCTCACCACTGCCTCACTCTTCCTTCAGGCCTCCTCTTCACTAGTTTCCTTCTTCCTATTTATTTTACTTATTTCTAAGACAAGAACCATTTAGGGGCAGTTCACATGCTTTGAACACCTATAGGCTTAGAATTACCGTTCTTTTTTTAAAAAAAGATTTTATTTATTTGAGAGAGAGAGAAAGAGAGCACAAGCAGGGGGAGTGGCAGAGGGAGAGGGAGAAGCAGACTCCCCACAGAGCAGGGAGCCTGACAGGGGGCTCAGATCCCAGGACCCTGGGATCATGACCTGGGCCAAAGGCAGGCGCTTAACCAACTGAGCCACCCAGGCGCCCCAGAATTCCCTACTTTCTGCCTCTCTCTCAAATGTTGTGACTTTCAGAATATGGCTGTTGTCACATCTAAACCCTCAGGTTGGGGGTGCCTGGGTGGCTCAGTCAGTTAAGTGGCTGCCTTCAGCCCAGGTCATGATCCCAGGGATCTGGGATTGAGTCCCACGTTGGGCTCCCTACTCAGTGGAGAGTCTGCTTCTCTCTCTCTCCCCTTGCCCCATAATAACCCTTAGCTATCTGGAAGACAAACACACCACACACACACACACACACACACACACACACACACACACACACAGTCATTTCACCAACCTCAGCAAAGAGAAGACTTTTCCTGGAGTTAAACAATAGATCACTGGGGAATGGTGAGTTCTTTACATTCTAGGCTACTGTAACATGAGTCATTATGGTTACTAAATGACAATGCTATTTATTTTACACCGGGCAAAATAATCGTAGCATTACCTAGAAAAATAACCCAATCACCAACTGAAATATAGCCACTGGGGAAGACTGCGGCTCGCTCTAATCCACCAGCAATTCAATGATGCAACATAAGCAGGAAATGAACAGCCCTCTATTTGATCAAATGTGTAAAGAGAAATTAGTGGGAAAATGCAATGACTTAGCTGTAAAATGACCAACACAGTGAGATTAACAATCCTCAGCATTGGCTCTTCTTAGAGGATTTCACAGCTTCATGGTTTCCTTATTTTTGTCTAAGCAAAGGGAATGCCTACATAGGGCATGTGACAAACACACAAAAAAACAGCTTTTATAGTTTCTTATTATCCAGGTTGTATTGTACGTGCTTTTTTCTTTAATTTTTTTACTGAAGTATAATTCACATATTATTAGTTTCAGGTGTACATCATAGTGATTTGATATTTTTATACATTACGAAATAATCCCTACAGTAAGTCTCATTACCCATATATGTTCTTTTGCAGAAAACAAAGGAAAACACAAAGACAGTTGCCCAGTTGTATCTCTGGGAGATAAAGCTATTAACTTGGTACTTGTCCTTTAAAGAATATGGCCCACAAGTAGTTTAGGAAATTTATTAAGAAATAAGTCTGCAGTGAATACTGAATTTATTATACCCAACATTTAGCAAAGACTTCATTGTCTTGCCTCTTTACTTAAAACACTTCCCAACGCCATTCTCCCTTCTAGTCCTGTCCCCTCAAGAAAGGGAATTGAGAAACCCCTAATGAACTCACACCTGAAGGAGGAGTCCTTGTGCTGGGGTTTTTTTTGATCATTAGCCAGTGCTTCGTGCCATGCAGAAAATTACGCTTCTGTTGAACATGATGCAGACACCAATTAATGCATAAAGTGGAAGGCTTTACCCTGAAAATAAATAGCTAAACCAGGAAGTCTGCTTCTCTGCATGAGGCTGTTGGCAAGGCCAAGGCCACACAGGCTAAGAAAGGAAAGAAAACAGAAAATGCCAAGGACAGAAGACTGGGGGGGGGGGGGGAGCAAAGCACAAATGGACACATTCCTGAACAATTCTTAGGACTCTGAGCTGAATTTCCCGCTCTGACACAGACCTCGGCCTGCCCCCAGGCAACCATAGCGCCGTAATTATAGCATATAGTGAAGACTTGCGGATAAGGCCGCCCTTGGAGGAGCGAAACTGAGCGTTCTGAGCATTTGTGCCATCTGCCTGCATCCCAAAGCAGGCTTTTGGGAGTTGAGGTGGGCCACCCTAGAAACCCCTACTTGGGTCCTCCTGGTAAGGACCTTGGCCATGAAGGGAACTCAGGTATGTCTGAGTCTCTGCTCAGTTCAATAGCTTTTAGCTGCAACACATTCATCAATTTCTTACTAGGCTTTAGATGGCCAGATAGCCCCGTGAGAGTCACCAGAAATTTTTCTGACTGTCGTTGAGTTCTTTATCTACTTTATTTTTCTCTGTTGCAAATACGCCACAAGTGGGTCCACTTGGGTCCTTCTCCATAACTGAAAATAGTTAGCCTAACACTAACAGAAGCTAGCCAGACTTGTGAGCTATGGGATTTGAAAGGAAAAACGCTATATACCTCTTATTTTTGGAATGAGGTAGGAAATGAATGAATGAACAAATGAATAATGCTCATTGATTACATTAATGTTCATTAACAAGCAGATTTCCCACCCACAAAAATAAGCCCTCCTCATCACTATTTTCTATGTGCCTTGGTTCAGAAAGGAATCAGGGCAGTATAATGGAGGTCAAATACTAAACTAAATTAAAAGAATCACATTAAGGGAAATTTAATAACATACATGCTTCTCTTCGTAAATTCCAATAGGAATTTGGGGTTCTTTTTGTGAGGGAAGTGTATTTGAGCTACAGGTCGACAGCCCTATTCTCTAAGTAGTGAAATCTAACTCAGTTAAGTAATGCCAATTAAATCAATTAAGTAGTGAAATTTACGTGTGTGTCTGTGTAGTCTATTCTGGAGCACAGCCAATTTTAATTTGATTCTGACACTGTACAAGTAGATGTATTAGGAAAGCCACAGGCCACATTGGGCTGGCCCCCCACGCAGGACCAATAATGTAGCACAGTGGGCTTATCTAGCAGGATTTAGGATTGGGAGTGCAGTTAAGGTACCAAGCCTTCAAGTAGGACTAAAACATCTGTGTTGGCCTCTGTTTCCTTACTGAGTTCACCCTCGCAGGTCACTTGATTTACCTGCTGAGGTCAAGGCCAAAGAGGTCAAGGTCAAGGCCTCAGCTGTTAACAGCACTGAACTAATTTGGAGACAGGCATGGGGACTAGGGCAGCCACTTCATCAATATCTGTTCAGGAAACCCAGGATCCTGGTCCCGGGCCAGGTGGCATGATGAGAAGGCAAGATGCATTCCAGAAAACAAAATTAGGGTCCACACGGCATTTCCAGACAACTATTTTTGTAAGCCATTTTAATACTGCATCATTATTATTATTTTTAAAGATTTTATTTATTTATGTGACAGAGACAGCCAGCGAGAGAGGGAACACAGCAGGGAAGTGGGAGAGGAAGAAGCAGGCTCCCAGCGGAGGAGCCTGATGTGGGACTGGATTCCGGAATGCCGGGATCACGCCCTGAGCCGAAGGCAGACGCTTAACAACTGCGCTACCCAGGCACCCCTGCATCATTATTTTTAAAAGAACTTTTACAAAGGTCAGAAGAAAGTTTTTTTTTTTTTAAAGATTTTATTTATTTATTTATTCGACAGAGACAGAGACAGCCAGCGAAAGAGGGAACACAAGCAGGGGGAGTGGGAGAGGAAGAAGCAGGCTCATAGCAGAGGAGCCTGACATGGGGCTCGATCCCACAACGCCGGGATCACGCCCTGAGCCGAAGGCAGACGCTTAACCGCTGTGCCACCCAGGCGCCCCTGTTTTTTGTTTTTTTTTTTTTAAATAAGTTCAGTAAAAGCTCAAGTTGCACACTTTAGAATTCTGAGTTGTTTTCCTTTTTAAAAAATTCTTTGCTCAACCTCAAGGACGCCCAGCATCCTTCATTTCTTGCCCAGTGTTGTTGAGCAGCTGGTTTCTGAAGTGGAAAATCAAGTGATTCCTTTCTATAGAGTAAACAGCATTTGGGATTCCTGGGCATGCAGACTGTTCGGGTGCCACATGCTGTACTATTTATGTTGCGCCCGGCACATGCAGGAGGAAGTAAGAGACACAAAAGGCCTACTGCTTTTAGTCACTCTTTTCTTCCCATTCCTGGGCCAGCTTCTCTTTTCAAACTGCTCCCCCTTGGGCCATCAGTTAAGACAAGAGCTAATCAAATATCTTAACTCCATTAAGAATATTTTGACAGTCCGACCTAAAATGTCTGCCTCCTTTCCTATGGATAGGATCTGTGGGTGCGGCTCTAGAGCTCCCCTGCTCCAACCCCCATATTTTGCAGATAAGGGGTCCGGTGACTTGCCCAAGTTCATACTACCAGCCGAAGGCACAAGGCTCCTGACCTGGGTGCCACGGTGTGGCGTGAGTCGTTCATTCCAGCCCATCTCCGGCCAGTAAGAGGAGGCTTGTCTGAAGCCAGCTCACATCAGGAATCTCTGGAAGCCCAGCCACAGCTTCAGCCAGCGCTGCTGGCATTTCCGCAACTCCGAACGTCTCAAGACGGCTGAAACCTGACAGTCTCATAAATTCACTCACCTGCTGCTAATGTGTGCGGTGCGGGCCCTTCCCACCCCCACCCCCCGAAGCAGTGTGAGGCAGACTAAGAAAACTGGGGAAGTGAGCGAGGAGAGGCAACCCAAGTCAGAGCTACAGAACTGCGCGGATCGTGCTAAAAAGGCGCGGTGCCAAGCAGACACTGTCTAGACTTTAACCGGCCCCTCCAGAGGGGGGTGCGGGAGGAGGGGGAGCGGGGCCGGAAAGCCTGCTTGCTTTTTGTTCAGCTAATGCAAACACATGACACGGCCTCTGACAGGCTCCAGGCTGGGAGTTCACTCAGTCTAAGACATTTCTTCCTCGGGGCTGGAATTCAACTGTGGGCTCAGGGAAGCTGTGCTAATCCAGCAATCAGAAAGGAGCTGGGAACATTTCTCCTAGTTCCTGGGGAATCACAGTTCCCAAACTAGACGGAGTTGGGGCAGCAGCCCAAAGGAGCACATTTGTGGGTACAAAAGAACAGATTTTTAAAAATTTTCCATTTGTATCATCTTAGCTAAATCCATGAGGAAAACCCACAAAAATACAGAATTGGCTTTGGATGGAGGCCTGTTACAAAAATTTTGTTTAAGACTACTGATATCGATTTATAAAATGTACAGATGGAGAAATGGCCTCCATGGTCCAATAAGCATCACACATCTAAGAGAAAATGTTGGGTTTGGGGAGCTCTGCATATCAGTTAGAAAGGAGGTACCCCCTCCTCCGGGGGGCAGACAAGCTCTAAGCCAGGGCGCACAGAGCGCAAGATGGAGTCAGTCCCATTCTCCTCGTTGGCCAGCTGCTCTGGTGGCGAACAACCATACCCACAGCGGCTCAGCCGGAGCTGGAGAGCTGTCTCACAACTTGGTCCTATTCAATGTGGGACAGCTGTGAATGCATCTGAAGGACAAAGACACCGCCTTAAAACATCCCCTGAATCACTGAACACAATGCGGCAGGTGCTCTAATGTTAGAGAAGCCGCTGAACCTGAACCAAGTGAGGGTCATACCCCTACCCGTGTGGTCCACAGAAGTGTGGATCCCGACACTTGTGCCGACAAAACACGAAGAGGCCTGTACGGGTTTTGGTTTGGGGTTTTGTTTGTTTGTTTTTATTGTGTCCATGTTACCCAACAAAAAAATGTTTTTCGTGTGTTTTCAGAGTCACTTTCAAAAATAAGACACAATGGGCCTAGCCCACAGAGCAACTGCTTTGAGAGCTGGCGTCTGGATTTGTATCCTGATTTTACTCTTTACTAGTGGCTGATTTTGAGTAAGTAACTGAATTCGCTGAGCTACGGTTTCTTCATTGACGAAGACATGAAGATTACAGTAACTTATCAGGTTGTGAGAATTAAATAACACAAAGCTCTTTCCCTCCCGCTGTTGTCTGGCGAACCACCACTCATTTTTCAGGGTGCAGCTGGGGGAGGCCTCCCAGAGCCCCCGGGGCTGGGTTAAGTTCTCAGGCCAATTCTGGCACTTACCACCCTGGTTCACTCTGAGCCTCTGTCCCTGTCTGTCTTCCCCACTGGACTGCAGGCTCCTTGGCAGCAGGGTCTGTGTCTTAGTCACCAGCACCAACTTAGCGCCTCACAGAGAACAGGGTTGTGATACTTCTTACTTTTGTCCCTTGAGTTAACTTTGTGCCTTTGTGAAACTTCACTTTGTCCCAGATGGGTGAAGCAAAATACTGCACGAAAACTTCATGCAGCTTTGTCTCTGAGTAAAATGTGACCCTGGTGATCTGGGGATGTTTTGGCAGCTCCTGAGGCAGCCCGAACCCTCCAGGATGACCTCTCTGTAACGGTGTTGGAGCAAGATGAGAAAGAAAAGGGAGATAAGGTAGAAGGGAGAGATGCAGAGGAAAGAGCAACACGGGGAGCAATGAAGACCCAGCTCTGGGGCTTGGGATCAGCAGCCACGTGAGGCTGTGGTCAGGGCTGGCTGCCAGACACAGCAGTGCCCAGCAGAGGACTCGAGGTTTGTGTGCAAAACACCTAGAGCGTTGCCTTGGTTCCCGAAGGGACAAATCGCAGTCTGCTCCAGGAATACTCCCCTACCCTGTCTTTGAGAGTAGGTATTTAGCAATGAAAGCAAAGAGTTCTATTCCTGTGCCTGATCATATTTTCCAAACCCCAAATTTAGAATTTGTAGTCCACTAACAGGTGTGTCATGGGGATGGCAGTAAGAATATATGAAAATGACCATCCCACAAAAAATCCAAGATATCTGGTGGCCACCTCCATTTGTAAGAAGGAGGGACACAGGAGAAAGAAAAACTGAATGTGGAAAAATTACAGGAGCCTTAGTCCCTCTTTTCTTTGCTTTTTCTCCCTCTTCTTCCCTTTCTGGTATTCTCCCTCGCTCACTTCGTCTTTAGGGAGAACCTATGCTGGTTGGCACAGCCCACTGCCTGTGCATGGGAGGTGCTCAATGAGTACCTAATTCTTTTCCTGCAGGAAGGATAGGGTTGTGGCTTCACAGAGGAAACACTATCTAGAAGTTTTAAAGCAAGCCTGGCTCAGTAGCAGCAAGGGCTCTGATAAAAATTCTGGGCGTCAAAGCATCCAGTGAAATAAATATCCTAGTTGTCTTTTAAAAAGCAGGTGATCCTTAATCTCTGGACAGAGTAAAAGAGGCAAGGAGAGTTTTCTGCAAGCCATGGGCGTGCACACACCCACACCCCAAGGGTCCTGGAGTTCTTCCAATAAACAGACACCACAAGAATGATCCTAATAGCTAACACTGCATTCTATGTTCTGAGCCATTCTTCTACCTGCTTTACATATAAGAGCTTATTCGATTCTTACAGCTAACCTAGAGTAAATACTCTCTAGTAAGCCCATTTTATAGATGAGGATGTAGGCCCAGAGAGGTTAAGTAACTTCCCCAAGATCACAGGGCTAGTACTGAATTCAGGTAATCTAGCTTCAAGGTCCTAGAGCTAAACCATTATGTTATCCTTCCTCTCAAGAAAAAAATCAGTAAACGAAATACAGTGAAACCTGAGCCAACACACAGGTTGCACAAATATAGACAATGCCTAGTGGATGTTAGTATGTCAACTGAGAATTCTTTTACTGAAATCATTACAGAGTCAAAAACATTCTTTGTCAGTGCCTAGTGGGAGCTTCAGGTAAGAGGCACGGTATCTCTTGCAGGTGTTTGGTACTGACTATGTTCCATGAGTAGAGGATATCTTTTCCATTATCTAATTGGATAGAAAGGCAGAGAAATAGCCATTATCCCCATTTTACAGATGAGCAAAGTGAGCTCACGGAGGTTAAGTAACTTATACAAGGTCTCAGAGCTAGACAAGGGCAGAATTCAAATCCAGCCCATTACCCAGAGCCCTTGCTCCTAACTGAAGCTGCGAGTCAGAGATACTAGGTGGCTTAAGAAAGGGACAGAGCAGGACTTCAAAGTCAAGGACTGTCGTTATTTTATAACGTCCTTCTTAATGAGAAGGTGCTGTAGCAGGGTCCTATCTTGTAAAAGATAAGACTTGGAAATACCCAGATAGGCCAACAAGAGAATGAAGAAAGGGACTCCGTGGAAGGCCTGAGTGACACGAATATGGGAAATCAGAGAAAAGTGTTGGCACTCCAGGAACAGACACAATTTCCACACAGAAACCTGCCACCTACTGGATGGGTTGTTCAAGTAGTCAAGGTGGACACGCTGCAAATGGCCCCAGCAACTCAAGCAGAGCCTCTTAAGTTCTGAAAAGGTGTCCATCCCACTGCTGCATTTCAGGGTTTTCCGGACCAGCGGCCAGAGGTGAGGAACGGGGTGGTAATTTCTGTGAAAGCCATAAATCTGGCCCCCTAAATTTGACCAGGTCCGTTTGAGCAGTACCGGAGCTATGGTAACAGCAACTCCTTCAGAATAGGGACCTACAAGGTAATGCCTTTTAGTTCCACACTATTCTCCACAGCAGCATATGGGCAAAGGGACTGGCATAATGCTTGGCACTTCTGTAGATCAATAAATTACACTCATTTACTATCACTGGACGATAGAATCAAAGACTGTGGGGAAAAGACAAATTTTGCCTCAGACACAA
Source organism: Ursus americanus (assembly GCF_024610735.1). NCBI lineage: Eukaryota > Metazoa > Chordata > Mammalia > Carnivora > Ursidae > Ursus > Ursus americanus. Next base: position 37,231,782 of record NC_142130.1, on the reverse strand, counting down.
AAATTTTAAGTCTTGAACAAGATAAAAAGTAACGACAAAGAGGCAGTTTCCTTATATAAATTCAAGCCAATATCCCATGACACACACATGTATAAATCAGTGCCTGCAACATGTCATGGCTTTTGCCATGAGTCACATAACTTGTTTTGGCAACAGTTAAGCTGGTCAAAAATAGCGTCCGGGATTATTCAGGGAACATTTTAAGGGTCATAAATTCAGACTTAATCCTGGGAATAGCTTATTGGTGATGGCTTCCAAATGAGCACATAAAAAGTCTGTGAAGAGATTTCATGGAAATCCTCCAACCACAGCAGAAAATGCAGATTTATAGGATATATTTTGTACTCCAACTACCCAAAGAGCTTTCTATTAGCAAGTTATTGCCAGATGGCTGCTAATGTAGGAGCTGTTATCTATGACAGCAGCAGCTCGTAGAGCCTTAGCAAGAACAACTGTTTACTGCATCAGAACAGCCAAGAAAATTCTCATTATCATATTCTTGTTGATGGCCAACATTAGAGGGTTTGGCTCCCTTTAAGGTGTTCGAATTTGTCTAAAGAAGTTAAAAGCTTGGGCCAGGACTAAAATGCTGTTTTTTTTTTTTTTCATCTATTTGCTACCCTAGTCACACCACCTAATAACTAATACCCCATGTTTTCTTTGTTTCACATAGTCCTGAACTCTGCCTTCTAATCACCTTAATTTTGCTTAAAGATATACCAATGCTTGTCAGATTGGATTGACATTTCCAGAAGGAATGGCAAATATCTTTTATCTCACCTACAGACTGACTAATTGTTAGTGGCTACCCAGAACATGGCTGAGGATTTTCAAACCTTCTCCAGACTCAGGACAACAGAATTCTATGATTGATTAGCAATGTCTGTCATGGGTAAGGGAAAGGGTAGTGGTGACATGCATGCCATGTTTGTACCATCACTGCTGGCCATTTATCACAAAGTGTTGTGAGATACTTATTTTTATTGCCTACAGCAATAAAACATACATCTGTTGATTGCTAATTTCTCTGAAAGGAGGGAAAAAGGGCTGATTTATCTTTAGGTAGTGGAATTATGGTTAATTTCATTCTTTCCTCTAGTCTTTTCTATATTTTCTAAGCTTTTCATGAACACATTACATTTTCATATTTTATCAGAAAATAGCTCTTTTTTAAAATTTAAATAGAATAGCATACATTAGGAGGGTAAATTCCTCCTGAAAAAAGGAGAGGGGTCACAAGAATCCTCAAGATGGATTTTAAGGAGTTTTGTTATACTTCTCTATAAATCTATACACAGTTGTGAGGACAATGCAGAGTGGAGAGTGTTCTGCTTTTTAAATTAAACTATAATCATTTGCCAGAACATTAAAAATTTTTGTAAACACAACTTTTAGTGGCACGTATTGTTGTTAACCCTTAACTCTTCCCCTATTGTTGGATATGCAGTAGATTTTAAGTTTTTCACCATCATAAATAATGTAATGGACATCTTATGCAGTCTCTCTGAAAGTAATAATGGCCAGGGCACAGTGATCAAAAATAATTGAGTTTTTTTCCTTGCTGTAGTTTCTCAGTGTAGATTATATTGAGCCCTCATTATCCATCTGCAAAATAGCCAAGTCAGCTCCCCCAAAGCTGATCCAAAGTCTGCTAAAATGGATTCATGTCAATAAAGACTGTATTTAACTGTGTTTGCTTTATGTCTGTGTAGTTAACAAGAAAAACAATTTTCTTGTATAAGCACTGTTAACTACAAGCGAAAATGCTTACAATAATATCCAAATTGCAATTATCATATGGAGAGGGTCAATTTACCTTTTCATTAATTATTAAAGTTTTATTGTTAAACCATGAATTAAAAGCTTGCCAAATGTTACTAGGGCCAGACATGAAGAGACTGGACTAATTAAATGATGAGTGATAAAATGTAACTCTGATCATATCTACTCCTCACTCTTTTCACTGTAACTGTTTCCACATACCATGAGTTCACAGCCTGCTTTCTGCACCGACTCCCTCAGCCTTGATTGGGTGGTGGCTACATGGGTGTACCCATGTGTACAGTTCATCAAGCTGTACCTTAAGGATTTGCGCATTGTACTAATGTAAAAATAACTTTAAAAATCAAGGGAAGCCGTATGTTAATGTAAAAAGAAAGAGCACTAATTATAATTGTACAGATACTTGTTCGTTATGTAGTTAAAACAATATTACAGCTGCCACAGTTTAAAGCATCTGGCCCATCATTAGACTGTGAGCAACCTGAAGGCAGAGATCATGTCTTGCACTTCATGCATGACTCCGCCCTGGGTGCAGGGCGTGTTCAGCCCGTAGCAGGGATACTGCTTGATGGGCCCTGTGATGAGAAGGCTGGTAATGACTCCGAGAGAAAGCACCCCAAGCCAAAGTCACAGGCACCAGAAGACAGCACCTTAGAGAAAATTATGCATCGACTTGCATGACATTAATCACCTAGCTTACAAAATGAATCCATCTAAGTGTAAGGTTCTTTTTCAGTCCTATAATATCTGGTGTCATTACATTTGTCCTATTTATGGCTGCTAGAAATTTTGTCTTGATGTCCAGTTATTTGAAGAGGAATACGAAAATGACACTGACGTTTTTAATTCATGATGTGTGACCACTGGTATTTACAGTTCATCCTTTGCTTTCTCAGTTTTCCTAGAAACACATCTTTCTGACTCACTGACTTTGAAGACTTTACTTTCTTCTCCAGGACGTTACATCCATCGCAGCCCATGCCCCCTGATCCCCACCTCACAGCTCCTCCCCAACTAGCTCCTCTGAACTTGGGAACTGACTCCTGCTTTCCACCACCCAATCCAGAGACTTCTATGGGAATTATAACACGTCCTCTTTCTAAAGACAGTTTCAGAGGCCAGGGCCTCATGTGCAGGGTGCTTGTCCATCTGTTCTGGCTGTTCAACAGAGTCCCTGCTATGTTTTAACATTCGAATCCCAACAATGATCTTCAGAATCACAGCAAGTAGTTTATTTGCCAATGGATAAACAAGACATTATTTTAGTGGTTAATGTACAAGATGGATATTAAAATCCTAGTTCTGCTGCAGCTCCAAGAAGGAGTCAGAGGATGTGGGTCAGACTCTGGTCCTCCCTGAATCCACCATTAGAATAATTCTGAAGGATACAGAGGAGCTCCCACATCAGCCAATAAAACCCCTAGGGTTGATTAACTTGTGCGTTGCTAATAGGGTGTAAATGAGAAATCTGGCTTCAGAGGGACAATGACCTAATAATCTCCTTGTCTCTCTGGGTAATTAATATTATTTTTGTTACTATTATCTTAAGTGAGGCACTCACAGTTCATGGGTCAAATTTTTCCTTACTGCAGTGAGTGTTCTGATTTGTGCATCAGTCCCTTGCATGTGTGACTTACCATGGTGAGTTTACAGACCTGCAATGCTGGCAATCAGAGTGCTAGCAGAGACAACTACCAAGGGAGAGCGGAAGCGTGCCTGGGTGCTCGCCAAGGCTGTCTTTCAGAAGCAGGCAGTTGGGCCACAGGTTCGCCTCCAGCCTGCCATGTTAGAGTGCACTCGGATCCACCTACTGAGACTCCAGGGCACATGCTCTCGTGCCTGGACTGTCAAACTTTCCTAGCCTCCGTCCACACCTCTCACTGAACTGCAGTAATTCTCAGTGGGAGGGCAATGGGTGCAGGAGAATGAACAAGCCTACACAGACCCCTCCCAACAGAATCTAGAAAAGGGGTAGCTGTGTAATAGTTGAAGCACTCCCTCAAGCTGCTGCCACCCCCCATTCCTCACCCATACCGATGCTAACATATGCTCTTCAACAGACTTGTGCCACATCCCCCCCCCCCCCGGCAAGCCTAGACTGTAAAGGGGCCTAGGAGTGAGCTCAGGTGGATGGGGCAGAATTTAGGGGGAGGCTGACAGAAGCCATACATTGGTGATAAGAGTATTAAAGACAAACAAAGTAAGAACGAGAGGAAGCAATCAAAAAAGCATGTAGTGCCAAGTGAGTAAGAGATCATGGAAAACATTCAAAATATAACACATTCCTTAAAGAGATTTGTTAATAGTTTCTCAAATCTAACCAAACAGGATTTAAGACTGGCATTAATAATGATGACAACCACCTTTTCCCAGACTTGGGACACCTCTGATTCTGGAGGTCTACTATCACAAAGGCTTGGCTCCTTCTAATATCAACATGATTTGTCAGGGAATCATAGTTTTAGAAAATATGTTGAGTTGAATACGTGTACTTGTATTAAACCAAAAAGCACCAAGAAAACTAAGTTTATTTTCTAAATTTTATTTTTTAAAAATAAATCTTTATTTTTTTAAATAAATTTATTTTTTAATAAATAAATCCACAATATCTGTACAACTTTAGCCCTAAAGTGTACTCAAGTGGATTCATGTCAATAAAGCCTGTAAATATCATTATTTGACTGTTTGCTGTATGTTCATATACCTAGCAAGGAAAAAAATATTATTGCCAGCACAATTATAAGATAAAAGACTTAATATACAAATTGGTAGGGTTAATTTACCTTTTCATTAATAATTAAAAGTATATTATTATTAACCAGGGATTAAAAACTTGCCATGTGTTACTCAGGCCAGACATCAAGAGAATGGATTGATTAAAAGATAATTCTTGGGGCACCTAGGTCGCTTAGCTGGTTAAGTGTCCAACTCTTGGTTTCAGCTCAGGTCATGATCTCGTGGTGGTGGGATTGAGCCCCACGTCAGGCTCTGCACTTAGTGCGGGGTCTGTTTCAGATTTTCTCTCCCTCTCCCTTCCGCTTACTCTCCCCCCTCTTTCAAATAAATAAATAAAATCTTAAAAAAAAAAGATAATCCTTAATAATCTGGAGCCATGAAATGTAACCAGGATCATACCTACTCCTCCTTACTCCTCAGGTACCCTGAGTTCGACCACTTTCTGCACTAACTCCCTGTTTTCATGCCTCGGCACCTCTTGATTTTGTCTGGGAATTTAGTGGGAGAACTCTCTGCTCTTCTACCCGAAGCAGGAAATTGCTGCTGGGGGAGCTTCCTATGAGAGCAAAACTTTTCCCTACAATGCTGGTAGCGGGGAGGGGTGTAGTGCAGGCTGCCTAGAATAGATCCTGGACCTTGGGTCACACAGACTTCAGCCTTCAGTCTCCTGGTGCGGGAACCAACAGCCTCTCATACCTCACATCTGCATTCCAGTTCACGAGTGATTTCACACACTAGCTGGCAATTCCTAAACCTGCCGTAAAACCAATCAGGGATTCACCTCATCCATCATTGCACTGCAGCTGCCTTTTGAGGGCCACAGCAAGGATGGAAGGGTATTTCTTAGACAGGACTAAATCAGCCAGTGAAGACAGATCCTCCCTCAAATTCAAACCCAAGGAAACAAAATGCATGAGAAGCAGATCTGGAGTTCAAGATGGGCCCCAAACATTGAAGGAGCTGGATTCAGATCCTTCTACAGGACTAACTAGCTGTGTGACCTTGGTCAGGTTATCTAATCTCCTAAACCTGTTTCCTCCTCTGTAAAATGGGGATAATAAAACTGACTTCATAAGGTTGGGGAAGATTTAAAAGAAAAAACACATGCAGTCCAATGTCTGCTATGTAAGAAGTGCACCAAATGTGAACTCCTTCTGTGGGACAGTGGTTAAGAGCCTGGGGTATGATGCCAGACTGTTGGGTTCAGACCCCTATCCCTACCACTTAACAGCTTAGGGCACTGGATAAATTACATAACCTGACTCAGTTTCCCCATCATTAAAATGGGGTTTCATTACAACTCAAAGTAGATATCCAGTGAATATTAGCTATTTTTAAAATTTCATTGTTAGCTTGTGTTTCCAGGGCAACCAATAACATAGTGAATTGAGAGTTTATGTTTGAATTGAGAGTAATATATGTGTATTTTTTTCCTAACTCATGAAGACCTTGCATGCTTTTATGAATTTTTTCTGGCCAGAGACAAGCTGTGATGCAAAGGATGGGGCTAAACTGTTATATGAAGAAAAAAATTCAAAGAGGGAGAATAACCACCCACCAGGGAGCTACTTCTTTTGTAATGTACATTCCATTTCTTCTCCCTCATGCTTTTTAATTCCTTCCACATTTCCTGCCATAATTATCAAATGTTTGGTTTCTGACCTCACTCTTCTGGAGACTAGAGCCCAGGGAATTTGGAACTGTTTATTTTCTGTCCATAAACCTTTGAGTTAATGGAGGGGCTTGTGAGCGAAGGGTTTGTTGGTTTGTTTGTACTGTCTCAGGAAGGTCACTGGAGTTGAAAGGAAAACATTACCAAAAAAGCGCTGAAATACTTGACTGGAAACGCGGAGCCCCCAAAGAGCAGAGCAACGGATCTCTTACACTTGCGCAACGCTGGATTAAGGGAAAATTGCGATTTTAAAAGGCTGTTATATGGCCCTGATATTACCACAAAATCCGAGGGCACTTTACAAAGAAAGAAAAAAAAATGTTGAGAATCATAATTATACTTTATAAAAAAAGAAAAAAGCATTCCGCCCTAAAGGAAGAATCTCCCCCCGCCTTTCCCCGAGGAGTCAGCCTTGGAAGGAAAAAGCCCCCAACTATTCTTAATTTCCTCTTAAGTAAAGGAAAG